>NW_026867633.1:0-316318 GCF_020745735.1 Hemiscyllium ocellatum
CACATTCACTCCTCACAAACTCCACCACTGCATGCTCACTTCTGTGCACAGTCCCTTGCCGTCAACTCACTCCCCAGTACATTCCATCAACTCACGCTATCTCCCCGTTCTCACTCACTCTTCCACTAATACCTTCGCCCCCGCGCACATTCCCACCAATACACTCACTCTGCTGCACACTCCCCCATCTCACACTCACTCGCCTGTGCACTACTCTGTCATGACCCTCACTCCCACACACTCAACTCCCATTAATTCACTACATGGTGTACAATTCCACCGATTGCCTCACGCTTCTGCACACTACCACACTGTCAGTCTCACTCTAATACACACTCCTCCACTCTCATGCTCCTCTTGCTGCACTCTCAGCACACTCGAACATCTTCACACGCAGTCCTCTCACACTCCCCCACCATGATGCCAGTTCCATCACACAGCCTCACACCACCGTGATCACTCTGCCCACCACACACTCATCACATCACACACACTCTCCACACATTCCCCCACCATCAGGCTGAGGCCCCACTCATACTCACACTGTCACGCTTATGCCCTCGCACACTCTCCCATTATCATGTGTACTCCTCTGCATCCTCAAACACCATCCCGCTCGTTCTTTCTCTCACTACCCCGTCACACTGACTCCACTGCTCACTTCACCAAACACTCACCTCAGTCCTGCTCGCACCCCCACACACCCTTCCACAATCACACGAACTCACCGTGCACTTCCCACACCAACCCGCTCACTATCCCACACACTCCTCCACCATCACACTCAGTCCCCCCTCACTCCTCGGCAAATCTCCCACTTGCAAATTCTCTCCACCAGCACTCCTCCATCTTCACAAGCACTCCTCCTCACTCTCCCCCAAAGTCACGCTCTCTCCACCATACACTACACCACCATCCCATTTACTCCCCCATGCACGGCCCCACCATCACGTTCCCTCCTCCCCACCATCTCACTCCCACATGAACATAATTCCCCAAAACATACCTCACATTCCCCGACCTTCAATCTCAGTCCCCCCGCTCATACCCACACTGTCAAGCACACACCTTCTGCACATAGCCACATCATTATGCTCACTCCCCTGCACAATGCCACAGTCATTCTTACTCCCCTTCACATTCCATCACCATCATCGTCAATCCTCCACACCCATCACTGTCACACTCATTCCCTTGGACACCATCATCATAGTTAATCGCCCAACATCACACTCATTACCTTGCACACTCACCGCCGTCTCATTCACTCCCCAATATACTCCCACACCATCACAGTCACTCCATCCTTTAATCTCGAGCTACTTCCACTGCACACTCTCTACCCTAAGCAATGCCTTGTGACCCCCTCCCAATGCATTCCAGCAAATTGGCCTTTGACCCATCCCAATCTGTTCCCTTACTAACACACAGTGGGGCTTACACAACCTGGTCCCTGTGTAATAGCCTGTTGTCCGACCCCAACGCTTTTTGCCTGAGTCACAACCGAAGGTGCTACCTCCACAATTACCTGCTACTAACAGTCTGTGTTCTCACACCCAGTGTTCACTTAGCAACGTCTTTTGACCCAAGGCCCATATTTTTCCCCAAGCAAAACCTGGATATCAACACCCCCCTCCTGTTGCCCCTAGGATTGCTCGAAATCTCCACACCTCCCTCTATTCCCTTCGAAACATCGTGAAGCTCCATACTACCCTCTGTTTCACAAGCAACAGGCTTAATTTCGAATCTCTCCTCTGGTCCCCGAGCAAAGGCTGGTCGATCCACACCTCTCCATTCCCCGAGCAGTGCCCTGGTGCTCCACTGCCAGCTCTCTTCCCCTTGCAACAGCCTGAAGAACTACAACCATCTCTGTTGCCTCAGCAACGGCTTGAAGTTTCAAACTCCTCGCTGTTCACTAAGCAAGTCCCGAAGATCCACCCCTTCCTTTCTTCCAACGGCTTGAAATTCCACAATCCTCTTTGTTCCCCTGGCAATGGGCTGTAATTGCGAACTCCTCATTCCCTTAGCGTCAGCCTAAATTTCCTTACGCCCCTGTTGTTCCCCTAGCTACGGTCTGAATCTCCACTCCCCCTCTATTCCCTGACAGATAACCTAAAGTTCCACACTACTCTTCTATGCCCCCAGTGACAGAATGCGAGGAAAATTTGCAGAGAGGGAGACGGGGAGGTGGAGAGTCGAAGTCGGAGAGAGAGTGAAGGAGAATGGGGAAGGGAGCGACAGAGAAATGGAGTGTGAAAACGGGGAGAGAGCGTTCGGCAGTGTGAGTTTGGGAGGGAGAGGTGGAGGGAAAGGGCCAAACGGAGAGAAATGAACTCTGCCAATGGCTAGATCGGTTTGGGAGACCCAAAAATTAAGGCAAGGACGGCGAGGCTTAAACCCACCTCCTGAGATCGTGCACTGGTTCCCCTTCCCTTGCCTGGGGACCCTGACACTATCTCTCTCAAGCTCAGCTGCTTCAACACAATGAAAAACAACAATATAGTTTGCTCTGTTGCTTGGCACTTTTTAATGAGCATTTTTAAAATTATTTATACATTGAAGTGATAGGTATTCTCAATGAAATGGCAACATTTTTTCACTGCCCCTTGAGTTAAGAGCAATATTGAAACGTGTCAATGTAACTCCCGTGGAGCAAGTTTGTATAAACCAACACTACCCTCGGTCTATTGGGTTAGCGACAGGCTGCTTCATTGCTGAAATATAAAATTGAAATGGGAAATCCCGATGGGTTTATGATTGAGTGAACATGAGTGATTAACGAATGTGGGTGAAGGGATATTTCAGCACATTTTTCAGCTGTTGTCTGAACTTAGTCTGGGTCACGGCATAAATTGCGGTGTTAGTGCAGCAACTGAGGAGCTGCAGCATGAAGCCCAATTCCTGCATAAACCATTCCAGATGCAAAGGGGAATCCATAATATACTTAATCCGATTCCATATCGAATAGATTGTAAACGGTGACCATAACAGAATGAAATTGACCGATATCACAAACAGTGAGATGATGGATTTGTTTCGATTTCTCATTTCTTTGTCACACTGAACGGCGCCATTAAGATACCTGAGTCTCCGGCGAGCTGTGCTGGTCGCTAAAATGTGTCTGACCGTGAAAGCGTTGAGCACCAGAATCTGAAGAATTGGGAGAGCCGGTGTTAGAATGTGGTGGAGGGACTCAATTGTGATCCAGAAACGAGAGTAATAAACGGATAATGTTACCAAACAAAACCAGGGTCCATGCCACAGCCAATATCGAGGGGTGAGCATAAAATACCAGAAAAAGTTCATGAACACGTTCAACACAGTCAATGTTCCCAAAACCACAGCTGCCGTTTTCTCACTGCAATATTTACATTTTAGCTTTTGGCAACAAATAGCAACAAATCGATCAAAGGTGAAAGCGACGGTGAACCAGACAGAACAGTCAGTAGCTGCATAAAGCAGGACGGCATGGATATTACACACTGGGATTTTCCTCAGGAAATAAAACTGTTCGTTATAAACAATGGGGATGTGTCTCAATATCAGGTCGATTGTAATGACCAGTAGGTCCGTCACCGCCATGGCCACCAGGTAAAGTCTGACACATGGAGACAATGCACAATCTTTATAAAGCAGGACGTAGATCGTCACTACGTTAACTGTGAGGAAAGAAAATAAATTATACATCAGCCTGGAGGTAAAGTTGACAGGTTATTTGATAAGCCAATGAAATTATCAAATGTATTCAGAGATTTATTAACGTAATTGGAGCTGAAATAACAAATGAGAAAGTCTGAATACTGACAAAATATGATGGAAACAACAACAAACCATCCCTCCCCAAACATACAGGCACACATCCATGAGAACAGACAGTTCTAGAATATTCCCACCCACTTGATCACTCGAGAGCAGACACATGTTTCTTCTTCACAATTCCCAAGACGAAAAGGTGAAAATATTGGCAATAGACTGTTACTAGTAATATCGGAGAGAGAATGTCCCAAGAAATATCGGTTACAGAACTTTACGAGGAATGTCAGGTGCAGAATGTGCCAGGGATTGACGAATATAGTATTTTCCATGAATGTTTGGGTGCAGAATGTTCTTGGGAATGTCGGTCACAAAATGTTCCTGGGAAAGGCCGTATAGAATGTGATAGGGTCGGAAAGACCCATAGACAAAGGCGCATTAAGTTTCTTGAGAACCACTCAGCCTAAGGGTGCAATCTCTCCCTACACCCAACTCAACTGAGCACTTTGTGCACAAAAACAATGTGATTAAGACAACACCTTGATCATTTGATTCAGATCACCATTTTCCTTTGTACAGATACCATCTCTTTTTCAGAAATCACACCCAACCCCTTCTCAGTTTTATCTTACACGCCCATCTGTAAAATTTTTTGGGTATTGAGTTTCCAGTATCATTCACCCTGTAGCTTTGTCTCTCTAATGTCATTAAATCGTATTCATTTCCTTCAATGTATGCACAGAATTCCTCAGGTTTCAGGGGATTTGGATGAATTGCAGAATTGGGCTGAGAATCGGCAAATGGAATTCAATGTAGATAAATGTGAGGGATTAACCTTTGTAAGGATAACAGGAAGGCAAAAAACCTGGTCAATGGAAATATTCTTGGTAGTGTGGATGTGCAGAGGGATTTTGGTGCCCATGTACATCGAGCCCTGAAAGTTGCCACACAGGTTGATAGTGTTATCAAGAAGGCATACGGTGTGTCAGGTTTTCTTGGTAAAGGTATCGAAGGTTGTTAAAGGGAGCATAGCTGTAAAATGATTGGAGACAGATGTCAGATGCAGGTTCATTATTCTGAGTGTGGTAAGGCGTGGAATGCCTTGCTTGCCAAAGTCGTTTATTCAGCGACATTAGAGCTGTTTAAACACCCCTTTGTGATGAATTTGGATGATGATCGGATAGTGCAGGGGGATGGGCTTAGATTAGTTCACAGGTCGGCGCAACATCAAGAGTTGAAGGTCTTGCTCTGCAGTGTATTGTTGTATTTTCTAATGCACCTAACCTACACATCTCTGAACACTATGGGCAATTTAGCATGGCTACTGCATCTGAATTGCACATCTGTGGATTGGGAGATGAAATCAGAGCAACTAGAGGAAACTCACGCAGAAATGAGGAGAACGGGCAAACTCCACATAGACAGTTGCCAGAAGCTGGTATCGACACTGGTTGCCTCGCCCTGTGAGAAAGCAGTGAAAACCACTGAGCTATGGTGCCATCCAAGGTCCTGAGTTGGAATGATTCATGAAGCCCCATCACGATACGAAGGTATATCAACTTCGACCGGCAAGACAGACCCACCAGTGGTGGATGCTCTGTGAGACCCAGTCAGGAAACAATTTAGACTGGAATTTCCCAACATTAACTCCAGAACCCACGAAATCTCATGGCAACAGTTCAGAGATTGTCAAGGGAATCTCGTGCCGTGCACACCACCCCTCCATGATAACTCAGTTTCCCTCGATTAGGAAAGCAAATTGGAGGGAGCACTGTGGGTGACAAGGACATAGAACATTCTCTGGGTATGGAAGTTCAATGTCCATCTCTGGGAATGTCTCCACAGGCCAACCACTGACGGAACAGGACGTGGCCCAGAATACTCAACAGCCGGAATGTGGGACGTGATCGGAGATCCAACAAGTGGGAAACATTCTCACCAAACTCAATGTCACAGATGGATCTGTCCCTAACAGAACTTGTAGGAGCACCCAGCACACAGAATTTTTGGAGGAGGTGTCTCAGCCTCATAGTGAAAATACTGCCCACTGTGTTATGTAGCACTACCTCCTACGAAGTAGGACATGCTTATTCAGACCAGAGCAAATGGGACCGGGGATCCACGAGTCACAGTGGGCTAACAGAAGCTGCAGTATCAGTGGGCTTCCCATTATCAAAAAGTCGGAATTCGGCTCTTGTCTGATGGTTCCAAGAAGTTCTCCACCATTCGTAACCACACCAATCCTGAAGCAGGTTATTAAGGGCATCAAGAGTTTTAAAAAAGGTCACACTTACGCCATTCATTTGTTCGTGGCTGTAATTCAGCAGTTAGAGCAGGTCTTTTAATCTCTCATGCCAGTTACTCAAGAACGATAAGAAAACATACAGCCTTTCAAAACTGAGACACTGGAATGCGGGGTCGACTGGTGACTGAGCCGTAAGCAAGGATAAATTAGGGTTGAATCAGTCTCTATCAGTTTAATAGAAATTATCGACTGCAGTGACACAGAGACCAATGAGGAGACCCAAAATATATTTCCAACCAACAGCAATGATTTAGATAAATGTAACAAATGTATTCTGAGCAAAATTGTCACCAACTATAACATAGTGAGGAAACGAAGTTATCAAGAGAAGGTAGAGAGTATGTAAATGGATAAGCAATGGACATCAATTTGGTTGATGGAATATCACGTGAGAACTGTGAAGCTATGAATGTTTCAAGAAAAATGAATGGCTGTATATTACATAACTGGAAAGAGATTACAGGACATAGTGATGCAGTGCATACTGGGGGTTTCACTCTGACACTTTCACACATCTGAAGCGTTTCTCCATCTTTATGATGGTCTGCTCCCTGTTGCTGTCAGGGAGCCTCTTGCTCTCAGTGCACATTGGACATTGTTATGTGGTTGGTTGGCGCTGTGGAATGAAGAAGGAGAGGGTACTTCCAACCGTTATCAATGAGGTATCCATGAAGCAGAGGCCATCTTTTCTTTCTACGTGGAGACTGAAGACGATGGGAATGGCTTCCTGCTTCTGAAGGAAGAGGCTGTGGCTGCGGCCAGGACAGTGCATATTTACCAACATGCTGTGCTGTGCATGGGAACACTGCAACATCAATGGAGTGATAGACCCAGGGCCCAAATACAAGACTGAGAACCAAAAAAGGCATTATCACATCATCTGAAATGGTTGGTTGCAAGAAATTCTCAATCCACCTCACAGAACCATTCCAGACACCATGATCCCGGAGGAAGTATCTATTCAGCAGGAGAACTCAGCAATCTGACGAGTGCAGAAAACTGTGCAGATTACAGCAGTTCATTGATCATTAAACCAGAACTAGATATCTCTCCAGCACGCCGACCGGATTGATCAGCAATGAGTGAGTGTGTGTGTGTGTGTGAGTGAATCTGTGTTTGTTCCTGTGTCTTATTCTGTGTCTCTCTGTGTGTAGTTGTGTGCATAGCACTGTATGTGTGTTGATTGCATGTGCCTGCGTGTGTGGCTCTGTACATGACTGCGTGTGCATTTATGTACGTCGGTGTGTATTAAAAAATATAATAATCAATATTTTTCTTTCCATGTCGAAGCTATTAGTCATTTATCTTTTCATTGCACCTTGAGCATCATTGTTTTGGTTGCATATGTAAATGGATAAGCAATGGACATCAATTTGGTTAATGGAATATCACGTGAGAACTATGAAGCTATGAATGTTTCAAGAAAAATGAATGGCTGTATATTACATAACTGGAAAGAGATTACGGGACTTCGTGATGCAGGAACACGAGAAAAACAAAGAACAATCCTCCAAATTCTTTCTGAACAGGGACCGGAGAATGTTTCAAGAAGCAGTTTGAGTAGGAATCCTCTTCCCCAGAAATCTGTGGTACCTGTGCATATGCAAATTATTCAAAGCTGTGTTAGTTAGATATTTGACAGAAAAATGAGTCAAGGATAATGAACTACAGATCGGGAAGTGTGGCTCAGATCACAACTCGGGAAGCCACGATCTTATGGCGTGTTGAAGCAACACCAGAATGTCAATTATCCGACTGCTGTTGCTGAGTCCGATGTTCCTACTTCTCATTCGGCCCCCCAAATCTGTTAGATAGGACCACCGGAGGCCAATTGCAACATACATAGGGTGCACAGAAACAGACTAGACCATTCATTACTTCCAGACTGTCACACACGATTTGATGTGGGTGAGAAAATGCGTTTGGGGAAAAAATTGGGGGCTGATGTGAAATTTGCCCTCCTTTCAACAGAATTTCCCTTGTCTCCATTTGTTGGTCACGTTCTAAACATAGAACATAGAACAATACAGCGCAGACATGCCCCTCACACTCGATGTTGCGCTGACCGATGAACTGAGCAACGCTCATCCCATCATCAGCCATGTGCTTATCCAAGGATTGTTTAAACATCCCTCATGTGGCTAAGATAACTACATTGGCCGGCAGGGCATTCCACGCCCTTATCACTCTCTGAGTTTAGAACCTGCCTCTGATATCTGTCTTTCCTCTATCACCCCGCAATTTGCGGCTATGACACCTCATACAAGCTGGCGTCATCATCCCATGTCCAACTCCTATGTCACTAGCATCGATGACAACTTTAAAAGGTTTTGAAAATTCTGGTCGAGCTAAAATTAGTGTGGTGGTTAAATTTGCTTTCAAATGTTTGAATGCCTCCTGGCATTGTTCTGTTCACTGAAACTTTGTGTTCTTCTTCAGGAATTCAATAGACAATGGAGAATAGACAATAGGTGCAGGAGTAGGCCATTCAGCCCTTCGAGTCTGCACCGCCATTCAATATGATCATGGCTGATCATTCCTAACTAGTATCGTCTTCCTGCCTTATCTCCATAACCCTTGATTCCACTATCTTTGAGAGCACTATCCAGCTCTTTCTTAAATGAATCCACACACTGCGCCTCCACTGCACTCTGGGGCAGAGCATTCCACACAGCCACCACTCTCTGGGTGAAGAAGTTTCTCCTCATCTCTGTCCGTATTTTTAAGCTGTGTCCTCTGGTTCGCCACTCACCCAACAGCGGAATCATGTTTCCTGCTGCCAGAGTGTCCAATCCTTTCATAATCTTATATGTCTCAATCAGATCCCCTCTCAGTCTTCTAAACTCAAGGGTATACAAGCCCAGTCGCTTCAGTCTTTCAGTGGAAGGTAATCCCGCCATTCCAGGAATTGACCTCGTGAACCTACGCTGCACTCCCTCAATAGCCAGAATGTCTTTCCTCAACTTTGGAGACCAGAACTGCACACAGTACTCCAGGCGTGGTCTCATCACGGCCCTGTACAGCTGCAGAATCACCTCTTTGCTTCTATATTCAATTCCTCTTGTTATGAAGGCCAGCATGCTATTAGCCTTCTTCACTACCTGCTGTACCTGCATGCTTGCCTTCATTGACTGGTGTACAAGAACACCCAAATCTCTCGGTACTGCCCCTTTACCTAAATTGATTCCATGGAGGTAGTAATCTGCCTTCCTGTTCTTGCCACCAAATTGGATAACCATACATTTATCCACATTAAACCGGATCTGCCATGCATCTGCCCACTCACCTAACTTGTCCAGGTCACCTTGTAATCTCCTAACATACTCATCACAGTTCACCCTGCCACCAAGCTTTGTATCATCAGCAAATTTGTTAATGTTGTTACTGATACCATCTTCTATGTCATTAACATATATTGGAAAAAGCTGCGGTACCAGCACGGATCCCTGCGGTACCCCATTGGTCACTGCCTGCCATTCCGAAATGGAGCGGTTTATCACTACTCTTTGTTTCCTATCAGCCAACCAATTTTCAATCCAATCTAGTACTTTGCCCCAATACCGTGCGCCCTACTTTTACTCACTAACCTCCTGTGTGGGACTTTATGAAAAGCTTTCTGAAAGTCCAGGTACACTACATCTACTCGTTCTCCCTCATACATCTTCAGAGTTATATCCGCAAAAATTCAAGAAGATTAGTCAAGCATGATTTCCCCTTCATAAATCCAAGCTGACTCTGTCCTATCCTGTTACTACTATCCAGATGTGCCGTAATTCCATCCTTTTTAATAGACTCCAGCGTCTTTCCCACCACTGAGGTCAGACTAATTGGTCTATAATTTCCGGCTTTCTCTCTCCCACCTTTCTTAAAAAGTAGCATAACATTAGCCACCCTCCAATCCTTAGGAACCGATCCCGAATCTATCGAACTCTGGAAAATAATCACCAACGCATCCACGATTTCCCGAACCATCTCCTTCAGTTATCTGGGATGTAGACCATCAGGCCCCGGTGTGTTATCAACCTTCAGACGTAACAGTCCCTCCAACACCAAATCCTGGCAAATATAGATTCCCTTAAGTTTAGGTCCTTCAGCCACTGTTACCTCAGGGTGGTTGCTTGTGTCTTCCCCAGTGAACACAGATCTGAAGTCGCCATTTAATTCATCTGCCAGTTTTGTTCCCCGTAATATATTCCTTTGTTTCTGTCTTCAAGGGCCCAATTTTAGTCCTAACCATTTTTTTGCCTTGCACATACTTAAAAAAGCGTTTACTATCCTCCTTTATATTATTGCCCAGTTTACATTCGTGCCTCATTTTACCTCTGCGCATTTCCTTCTTAGTAATCCTCTGTTGCTCTTTAAAAGCTTCCTAGTCCTCTGTATTCCCACTTATCATTGCTGTGTTATACCTTTTCTCTTTTAACTTTATATGTTTCTTAACTTCCCTCATCAGCCACGGCCGCCCATGCCTCCTCCTGGGATCTTTCTTCCTTTTAGGAATGAACTGATCTTGCAACTTCTGCATTATACACAGAAATATCCGCCATTGTTCCTCCACGGTTATCCCTGCTAAGGTATTGCACCATTTGCCAGCTCCTCCCTTATAGCTCCATAGTTCTCTTTGTTCAACAGAATTACTGTCACTTCCGACTGTACCCTCTCCCTCTCAAATTGCAGATTGAAGCTTAATGTATTATGGTCACTACTTCCCAACGGCTCCTTCGCTTCGAGGTATCTGACCAATTCTGGTTCGTTACACAATACCACATCCAGAATTGCCTTCTCCCTGGTCGGCTCCAGCACCGGCTGCTCTAAGAATCCATCTCTGAGGCACTCTACAAAGTCTCTTTCTTGAGGTCCAATGCCATCCTGATTCTCCCAGTCGACCTGCATGTTAAAATCCCCCTTAACAACTGTAGTAACATCTTTGTGACAGGCCAACTTCAGCTCCTGATTCATCTTACATCTGACATCCAGACTACTGTTTGGGTGCCCAAGTGGGTCTATTTACCCAGAGTATTTCGCAGCTCTATCCACACTGACTCTACATCCCCTGACTCTAGGTCCCCCCGCGCAAGGGACTGAATATCCCCCCTTACTGACAAGGCCACCCCACCCCCTCTGCTCGTCAGTCTCTCCTTATAACAGCACGTGTAGTCTTGAATATTCATTTCCCAGGCCCTGTCCACTTGAAGCCACGTCTCAGTTATCCCCACAATATCGTATCTGCCAATTTCCAAAAGAGCCTCAAGCTCATCCATCTTTTGTCTAATGCTTCGCGCATTCATGTATAGTATTTTCAATTTGTTACTGCTCTCACCCTTCCCATCAACTCCTATTTAACTCAACCTTACAGCATTGTCCCTTTCCATGTTTTCTGCCTCATTGATACAGTTGACTTTCTTGACTTCTCTTGTTCTAACTTTCCCTTCAATTTCCTTTTTAAACATCCAGTTTGTTTCCCCCCCCCCCCGCTACTTAGTTTAAATGGAGTGGTGTTGCAGTAGAAAACTTGCCTGCCAGAATGCCGGTCCCTAACCTATTAAGGTGCAAACCGTCTCTCTTGTAGAATTTATGCTTCCCACAAAATATACTCCAGTGATCCAAGAACGTAAATCCTTGCTTCCTGCACCAGTTCCCCAACCACACGTTCAAGTCCATTATCTCCCTGTTTCTGGCCACACCAACCCGAGGAACTGGAAGCAAACCGGAGATAACCACCTTGGACGTCCCGCTTTTAGGCCTTCTTCCTAGTTCTCTGAAGTCCCGTATGTTCCTCCTCGACATCATTTGCGCCGACATGTTCCACCACCTCTGGCTCTTCACCCTTGTCTTTGAGGATTTCCCAAACTCTGTCCGCGATGTCTTTCCCTCTGGCACCAGGAAGGCAACGCACCATCCTTAAATCCTGTCTGCTGCTACAAAAACCCTGGTCAGTTCCTCTCACGACGGGGTCCCCTATGACCACGGCTCTGTGCGATGTCCGAATCTTCCGCTCTGCCTCTGCGCCAACTTTTGATTGACAAACCTGGCCGCCTTGCGAACTGACAGTGTCATCAGTCTCTACTGTTTCCAACAGCTTCAACTTGTGCCTGAAAGGTACTTCTCCCGGGGTCTCTTACACCTGTCTCCTATTTGCCTTCCTCATCGTCTATTCTCTTCTGCTCTCTTCTGGCATGATTGGTGTAATAACCTCGCTGAAGGTCTTGTCCAGAAAGATCTCGTTCTCTCGGATGAGCCTAAGGTCCTCGAGGTCTTTCATTGGCGCTGCAATATGCTCGGTCAATAGCTGAATGTGCACACACTTTCCACACATATATGAGCCAGACACACCAGAGTCGTTGACCTCCCACATCAAGCACGTAGCGCACTGAACCAGCTGAGCAGTCATGTCTTCACCCTCTTCAACTGTGGCGTAATCACTTCACTCAATATCCTTGTCAAAAGACTCCTGAGCTGAAGCCTCACTCTTCGATCCAAAATTCCTTAGACCCTCTTTTTGTGGCAAGTCTGTGGACTCTTAATTTGGGTTAGTGGAGGAGGGAGGGAGGGAGACCCTACTTTGAAGCACCATTCCATTAATGGTGCAACTACACTGCTGAAGTTTGGAACAAAATTCCAATACAATCTACCGAGTCCTAAGAATCGAAGCGCCTCTTTCTTCGAGGTTGGGAGTGGCAATTCCTCAATGTCCTTCGTCTTTGTGTTCCATGTGGTCAACCTTCCATGACCGGTGTTGCGTCCCAAGAACGTCGCCTCTGCTTTCGTGAATTCCGGTTTCTTTATGTTTATCACCAGATTTGCTTCCCGTAGTCGTTCAAAGAGCTCTGTCAACTGTACCATGAGATCTTTCATGGACTTATTAAAGATGAACCGTCGTCCAAATAGACTGCAAAGTCTGTTAACCCATCCACAGCTCTGTTCATGAGTCTTTAGAAGGTGATGGGCGCGATTGTCATTCCAAAGGACATAACTTTGAATTGATGGCGCCCATTTAGGGTAATAAACGCAGAAATTTATTTCGCCATCTCTGATAACGGTACCTGCCTGTAAGCACGCATAAAGTCTCACTTGGTGATGGAACTGCATTTTTCCCAATTTCTCGAAACAGGTCTCCAATCTTGGATTTGGGTATCAGTCTGATTTTTGTAACTGTGTTGACCTTCCCATAATCCAAACATGACTGGTTATCAACCAGTTTGAGAACTAAGGCAATTGGTTAACTCCACTCGCTCTGGCTTGGTTCCATGCTGTCCTCTTTCAGCATAGTCTCCACCTCCTTCTGGACCTGCCTGGCTTTGAAAGGTTTAAGCTGATAGGGGTGCGGTTTTATCGGTGTAGTAGTCCCTGTGTCTGTTTCATTTACAATAGCGTTAACCCTCCCCTTCTGATTTCTCCATATGTCCTTATCCTGAAGTAACAAACCTTTCCACTGCGCTTTCTCCTCATGACACAGCTTACTATCTATCCCACTCCTCAATGCCTTCTTCATTTTTAAATCTGCCGTAAGGCACATCAAAATCCAAGCCATGTAGATTAGCTTCCTCACTCTGAAGGGCAGTAATGAATACCTGTTTTTCCAGGTCTTTCTCTCTCGTATAATACGAGTTCAACATGGTCACCTGATATACCCAATACCTTTCTTTCCTCTCTGGCATCTTTACAAGATAGTTCACCTGGTTAAACCGTTTTTCAAAATGATAGGGACAACTATGCTTGTATCTTGCCTCCCAGGTGCTCGAGTCAGCGATGTCACAGATCGGCTGCAGAGCATTCTGAAAGGGGAGGGTGAACAGCCAGTTGTCTTGGTGCATATAGGCACCAATGATACAAATAGAAATCGAGACGAGGCCCCGAAAGAAGAATTCAGTAATCGAGATAGAAATCAAAGGGGAGGACCACAAAGGTAGTGATCTCGGGATTACTATCAGTGCCACATGCTAGCCAGCGAAGAAATGAAAAAAAAAGGCAGGATGACCACGTGGCATGGGAGATGGTGTAGGAGTGAGGGGTTCAGATTTGTCGCGCATTGGGACCGGCTTTGGGAAGGTGGGATGATGACCAAAGGGCGATCTACATCTGAACCAGAATGGAACCAATGTCATTGGGGGAGTTTTTTTGCTGCTGGTGTTGGGGAGGTTTTTAACTATTGTGGCAGGGGACTGGGGACCAGAAGAGAAAACAAGTAGGCAGCGAGATGGAGACTGGAGATTGTAAGAATTATGAAAATGATATTAATGAAGGGAAGAATAGGCAGATAGCAGGTGAGCACAAAAGAACTGGTGGCCAAAAATGCATCTACTTTCATACAAGGAGTATAATATGCAAGGCAGATGAACTTAGGAATTGGATTGGTGCCTGGGAGTATGACATTACTGCCATCACAGAGACTTCGTTGAAGGAAGTGCATGATGATTGGCAACTAAATGTTCCAGGATATGAATACTTAAGACAGGGCAGGGAGGGAAGCAAAAGTGGAGTTGCATTGCTGATCACGGCTGTGCTAAAGGAGGACTCTATGGCAGTGTAGGGTAGTGAGACATTATGGGTGGAGCTGAGAAATAAGAAGGGTGCAGTTACATTTTTGGGGGTGTATTGCAGACCTATCAAGATGGGAGGTAGAAGAACAAATGGCTAAACAGATTATGAATAGTTGTTAAGGCAATAGGTTAGTGGTGATGGGAGATCTTAATTTCCCAACATTGACGGCGTTACACTGAGCGTCAGAGGTCTGGATGGATTAGAATTTGTACGAAGTATCAGGAGAGTTTTCTGAAGCAGTATTTCAAACGTCCGAGGAGGGGAGGGCCATATTCCACCTGGTACTGGGGAACGAGCCTGGACAAGTCGTAGAAGGTGTGATGGGGGATTTCTTTGGGAAAAGTGACCAAAATTCTGTAAGTTTTAGAATACTCGTAGATAAAGGCGAGAGTGGTCCTCAGTGAAGGGTACTAACATGGGCCAAAGCCAATTATAGCAAAATTATGCAGGAGCTGGGAAATGTTGACTGGACACAGATATTTGAAGGGAAGTCCACATTTGTGATGTGGGAGGTTTTCAACTTTAGGTTAACAGTCGTGCTGGATAGGCATCTCCCGTTGAAGGCAAAGGATATGAAGGGCAAGATTCGTGAACCATGGATGACAAGAGAAATTGTACGACTAGCGAGGAGGAAAAGGAATGCATATTTCATGACCCATTGGTGTAGGGAGCCAAGAACAGAATGGGCCATGGAGGAATATTGGAAGAGTTGAGCAAGTCTGAAACAAGGAATCAGGCGGGCTAAAAGGGGTCATGAAATAGCTTTCGCGAGCAGAATTAAGGAAATTCCCAAACCATTTTATTCTTATATAAGATGCAAGCAGGTAACTAGAGAAAGGATTGGTTCACTAAAAAAAATGAAGGAAGGCTGTGCGTCGAACCTGAGAGAATGGGTGAGATTCTGGATGATTATTTTGCATCAGTGTTCACTGAGGAGAGGAACATCATGAATGTTGAGATTAGAGATATGTTGGGTATGCTAGAGGTTATTAAGGTGGACAAATCCCTAGGACCTGATGGGATCTACCCCAGGTTGCTGAGGGAGGCGAGAGAGAAAATAGCTGGGACCCTGACAGATATCTTTATGACATTCTTAAATGCAGGTGAGGTGCCGGAGGACTGGAGGGTAGTTTATGTTGTCCCCCTGTACAAGAAGGGTAGTAGGGATATTCTGGATAACTACAGAACAGTGAGCCAGACGTCGGTGGTGGGGAAGTTGCTGGAGAGGCATCTATTTATGTTTAGAAAGGAATGAACTTATCAGTGATAAGCAACATGGTTTTGCGCGGGGGAGATCGTGCCTTATCAACTTAATAGAGCTCTTCGAGGAGTGATCAAGTTGTTAGATGAAGGATGGGCTGTTGATCTCATACACATGGAATTTATTGAGGCGTTTGATAAGGTTCGCCATTGTAGACTAATAGAGAAAGTGAAGACTCAGTTTGTTCCAGCTAGGTGGATGCAGAACTGGTTGAGCAACAGGAGACAGAGTAGTAGTTGAAGGGAGTTTCTCGAAATGGAGAAAGATTACCAGTGGTGTTCCACAGGGGTGAGTATTGGACCACTGTCGTTTGTAATATACATAAATGATCTAGAAGAGAGCACTGTTGGTATGATCAGCAAGTTTTCAGATGACACAAAGATTGGTGGAGAAGCAGAAAGCATAAGGAACTGTCAGAGAATGCAGGAGGATATAGATAGACTGGAGAGTTGGGCCGAAAAGTGGCAGATGGCTTTCAATCCCGACAAATGTGAGGTGATGCATTTAGACAAGTCTAATTCTAGAACGAATTATACACTGAATGGAGGAGCCTTGGGAAAAGTTGATGGGCAGAGAGATTTGAGAGTGCAGGTCCATAGTACCCTTAAGGTTGCTTCACAGGTGGAAAGAGTGGTCAAGAATACACATAGTATGCTTGCCTTCATTGGACGGGAATCGAGTATCAGAGCTGGCAACTCATGCAAAAACTGTACAAGATATTGGTTCGGTCGCATTTAGAATATTGTGTACAGTTCTGGTCGCCACGTTACCGAAAGGATGTGGACGCTTTGGAGAGGGTGCAGAGAAGGTTTACGAGGATGTTGCCTGGTATGGAAGGTGCAAGCTATGAAGAGAGGTTGAGTAGGTAAAATTTAATTTAACTAGAGAAAAGAAGATTGAGGGGGGATCTGATTGAAGGTTACAAAATCATGAAGGGTATAGACAGGGTGGATAGAGTCAAACTTTTTCCCAGGGTGAAGGATTCAATAACCAGAGTTCATGTTTCAAGTTGACAGGAGGAAAGTTTAATGGGGATACACGCGGCACTTACTTCATACAGAGTGTGGTGGGCGTTTGGAATGAATTGCCAGCAGAGGTGGTAGAGACAGGCACGGTATATTCATTTAAGTTGTTTCTGGACAGATGCATGAGTAGGTGGGGAGCAGAGAGACACAAATGCTGATGAATTTACTGACATGCTTAGACAGTACATTTTGATCGGCTCAGGCTTGAAAATGCAAAAGGACTGTTACTGGGCAGTAAATTTTCTTTGTTCTTTGGTCTCGGCCTTGCTTTGAAGAGATTTCCTACCATTGGTAACAGTACTAACACATCAACCCGCCGGGAAAACGTCCGAGGCTAAGAGTATTTACCTGCTCCCTGCTTCATTCTGTACTGTCCTCTTTCGGTATTGTTTCGCTAACTCACTTACTCGACTTCGTCTCTCCCTCTCCTCCGTTGCTTAATCAAAGTGTGAGACCTCCAACTGTGGTACCGTTAGATTTTCTCTCATTAATTTCAAAGGACCTCTTCATTTTAAATATTAACTCGAAGAGCGTGAACTGAGCGGATTCGTTTGGTTCATTTCTCGTGGCAAACGATACGATGAGATTCCTTTATACAAATCATTGGGATAATCCACACAAAATGCTCCCAACATGTTCTTCAAGGTCTGATATTACCTTTTTATGACTTTCTGGGATTCAGGATGATACGTACTCTTTTGAAAGTGCTGTATACCTAAGCTATCCAAAATCTCCTTAAACACCGAAGAGTAAATTTTGATACTTGGTCCAAATATGGGAAAGCCACACTATATGAAGAAAGGTACTAATTCCTCTACCAGTTTTTTTTTGCCTTGATGCGCCATAATGGAATTCCCTCCCGATGTTTGGTAGACACAACCATTATGCTTAACAAGCACTGCTTCCCACTTTTACTTCTTGGGAGTGGAGTTACACAAACAAGCATAACCATCGTGAAATGTTCTCCAAATGTAGGAACTGACAACAAAAATGCTGGTTTTATTACTGCCTGCAGCCTTCATACAATTTGAAATGCGTGGCACGTATGGTAAAGGTTAACCACGTCTTTGTGCATTCCAGGGCAAGGAACATGCTTTTGAACCATAGCCTGAGTCTTTCCTACCCCAAGGTGACCTCCTACAGGTAGTTCATGTGCTACCGATATCACCTCCACTCTGGATGCTACCAGCGAGTCAATCTGGTGTACTTTGGCCCTCTAAACTCTCCTCTGAACTGACCTGCCGTGGACTCCATTTTCGTCTTAGGATTCTATCTTTCAGATAATAAACCTCAGGAATATTATCTGCCTCATGTTTGGCGTACACATCCACATTGTATATCTTATCATCTTATCCTGCTATTGCACATCATTTAGCCTTTCAGAACTGAACGTTTCTGTCTGAGCATCTGCCTGTTCAGGTTCTTCCTGCACCACAACGTCAAACAGGATGTCCGCTGTTTGATCCTCAACTCCTTAATGTCTCTGCTTAGTTTGTGCTTCGTACTGCGTCTCATGATAGTGTGATCTGTTTGCTCCACCGTCTGGGAAAATACCAGGATATTTCTGCTTGAACTCCTCAGTTTCTTGGTGTTCCTGGGTTTGTCCGCAACGAGGAGTATCACTCCCACCATGTACCCCACTAAATCATTGCCAAGAGCAAAATGAATTCCTGGAACTAAAAATCTGCCAATCGTTCCCTCAGTAACCTTCCAGACTTGAGTTGGCAATCCAGCCTGATCTAACATCAGGAATGGTTACATTTCTGTCCATCTATCGCACAAATTTTCACAATCTCAGGTTGCAGGTCAGAAAGAGTAGAAATTCGCTAATATCTTACTTTCGAAACATCTTACTTCAGCGACTGTTTAGATCCTGCATCTCTCAAAATTGTATCATCTTGTCCTTCCCCCTTGTACAAATTCATAAGCCGTTAATATAGTCCGTCTGACACCACTTCATAATTTATTGGTGCCTCGTATGACAACGGGGACAAATACGTCACTAGCTCTGCTTACCAGGTTAGTCTGAACTAGTATTAACCCTTCGGAGCCACTCCATCTGCCTAGCCTTTTGTCAAATGAAATACGGAAGTTTTCAGCATGTTTGTCATTAAAATGTGGCAGAGTTGGGAAAAAGTTTGCCCATATCATTACCTTCTCTTCTAATCTCAGTCCTGTTAATTTGACATTGCTGACTAAGTCGCTAATTCTCAAGTTCAAACTCACTTCTTTTTTTGCTCAAATACAGCCTTCCATTTCTTTTTCTCCTCTCTTTCTCTTTCCCTTTCTTTCTCTCTCCCTTTCTTCTCTCTCTCTCTCTCTCTCTCTATCTCTCTTTCTATCTTCCCATCTTCTCTCTCTCTTTCCCCTCTCTCTCTCCCTTTCTTCATCTTCGAATTCCGTTATCCTCGCATGAAATTTAAATCTTTCTGCCTCGTCTGCACTTGTCTGTTTCTCTAACAGATTTATGTGTTTCGGTAATTCCCATACACTTTCAGCTTTGTTTTGTCCTTTGTTAAACCCAATCTAGTTTCTTTGCTAATTCAAAAATTATGGTCTTTTTCTTTCTTTCTGAACTCTCTTGGCAAATTTGATAATTATCGTCAAACCGCAGAACCTCTTCAGCAATTTTAAGAGTCATTTCTCACACTTTTAACTAATCTAACAACAAACCACCGAAATTAAACAAATTGTCTCACGTCTCTTTTATTTAACTATCAAAGACACTGACCTTCAAGTGTTTGAATCCACTGGGCATTTTTTTCTACACGAAATGTGTTCAAATCAGTCCAAATGTCAGACTGGACCTGTCTAAATCTGTTCATTTCACGAATCCAAGTCTCAAACTTTCTAATTCTGGCGACGAGCCCCCAAACTGTTACGACACGTGGTAATCCCTCCTGTTAATTTAAACAAGCAACACAGAAAAAAAAAAATCGGCCTGTGCTGTAATCGGTTAAAACTCCAGAGACAAATAACTTTCCCAGAGGCAAATAATTGAAGTAAAAAAAGACAGCTTTATTTCTTTAATTCTAACAGAAAACATCAAGTAACAACTATATTTGCAACCCCTTTCTCTTCAACCTATCAATTGCACTCCCGTCTACAATACTGGTCTGCTAAAAATAAATTGTGTATGCAATTTATTAAAAAGTTGATGAAGTTTCTAATCAAGTCACCTTTGCCGAGTGTCCTCTTCAAATTTTCCTCTGACTTCTTTTCTTCTTCTTCGGGATTCCGGGTTCCAGGTCTATGACAGATAAATGTATCTTTAAGAGAGCAGATGTTTCTGCAAGCAGTCTCTCTCTCTCGTTGTTGCTGCTAGCTGTTCTCTGCAACTCTTCAAACTGTCTGATATTTGTACCTTAAAACACAGGATCTTTTCATTGGTTTTACTGTTATCAAAACCTAACTGGGAACTTGATGGGAATTTGGTATCTTGGGGCATAACTTATACTGATTTGCCAAATTTGAATCTGGTTTTGTATCCAGGATAAATAGCTCGTAGCTACCTGTCTCAATCTAATGCTGCAAAGTTACCTTGTTCCAAACTCTCTGTGCTTCTCTAAGACCTTGTTGGCATTTCAACTCTCTTAAAGCTACAGTAGTCATATATCCTCACAACAACAGTCTTGACCCAGTAATTCTTAGCTGTCAGTGGGAATGCCGCCCTTCACCAGTCAGGCCCTGAGGGCATCCCTGAAGCACTTTCTCTTTCCATACAGGCTCGTCTGCCATTTCGGAGCTGCGAGTATGGCAGCTGCTGAGACAATGCATCTCGCTCTTGGGAATGTATCCAACCTATCAACTGATCGGGGACACTGGGTTTGATGCATCTGTCTTCCCAGCGTATTCACAGGATCTTGCATTCGTGAGACTGCTATCGTACCTTGAGGTCCATGTTGTAGGCAGTCCACGTCTCAGAGACATTTGGGAGGGTTGTAACTACTACAGCTCCGTATACATTGAACTTTCTCCAGGAAATACATTGTGGCTGCCAGCCGCGATGGGGCATAACGGACAGCTGACGGAGAAATGCAGAGAACAGAATCGCCCCTTCTACTAGGCTGCCTTTGACATTAGAAAACCCTTTTTTCACTGTCAGCCAGGAAGCATTACAGAGCGTCCTTTTCTAATTTGGCCACATCATGAAGTTTGTCGCCTGCCTTCAACTATCCCACGATGACATGGAAGTTGTGGGACTCTAAATGTCACCCCCACCGCCCCATTCCCCCTATGTTTCAGTGTCAGGCAAGGGCTTTATCAATGCTCCAACACTGCTTGCGACTTAGCTCGCTGCAATGCTTTACCTCACCACTGACAAGTCTCTGCTGGAGTGGCCCTAACCTGCCGAACATGCAGAAAATGTTCAACATCCACCGCCTTCAGGACTAAACCCAAGATAGGAACGTGCAGAGCACCCCATTCTGTGCAGACTCTACTGCTGTATTGTTCGCAGTGTTGCAGATCCCTGTACACTGTTAATGAAGTTCCCATACATCATCAAAAGCGGACTCAACACACCCTCAAATCTCCCTGCATGAATGCAGCAGCTGACAACACAAACCCGAGAAAACCCACAGCACCTTCTCCAAATTTCCAATGACAGACGCAAGTCAAATTTGTGTAAAGATTGTTCACCCACTCAGTGTCTTCCTATCCTCAATTTCTGCTCCTGGTGTAGAAACCATTACAACTATGCACAGCCCCAGTGACCTGAAATATTAGCAGTTCCGTTCGCCAGAGAAGAAGTTCGCAATGTAAGAGCACAATTTTCTGTATGTCAGTCACAATAATAGCAACAACACTATTGCCGGTTCAGGTGATAGTGGATGCTGGGGAGGTGATTGCCCAGCAGTATTATCTCTTGGATATTAATGCACGTATCCAGGTCATGACATAGACCACGCATTTGAATCTCGCGATGACTGATGGTGTAATTAGAATTTGTTAAAATATAATCAATTAAAAATCTAATGAAATATTGAAACCACCATGTCGCGAAAAGAAAAAGCATGTCTCAGTCATTAATATCTTGGAGGGAAAGAAACCTTTTATCTTTACCTGGTCTGGCCTGCAACTAATTCCAGACCCACACCAATGTGGTTGATTCTCAACTGCCATTTGAAATGACTTAGCCATTTAGTTATGTTCACGACTATAAGGTTTTAAAGAAATGAAAAAGGATGACATCGGCACGGGCAATTTTACAGCATGTGAGCTGCAGTGGTTAGCAGTTGCAGCTCACGATTACCGTCTCAAAGGCATTGTGGAAATGGAAATAAATCTTGAGGCCCACATTGAGATTCAAGTACATTAATGAATAAAAGAAGATGGCCACGCTCAGTGTACAGAGACTGAGGAGACATAACTCAGTTTAAACTGTGTCTTGGGATGTATAGTCGAGGATATACATCTTCATGGGTAGTATGTTCAAGATCATGGGAAAAGGAAAAGACGAAAAGAGGTTAATGTCACACATTTACTTTCATCCAGATGGTCCTTAACAATCGCTTTGTTTGCTTCTTTTTCTCTCTCTCTTTCTTGTTCCATCTATTCAACTCACTCTTTCTCCCCTTTACAACAATTACCCCTGTCATCAGCATCAATCGGAATATTTACTAGCTGCTTTCAAGTCTCATATGTGTAGAGAGTTATCGAAATGTTTTTTTTCTCTCTTCTGAGTTCAGATTTCCTAACAGTTGATTGCTTTTCATTTCATATCGCCAGCATCTTTTTTTGTTTGGTTTAACCATTGATTTTGTTTGGTCATCGCTGCCGAGTGCAAAATGTCATGACCAGCAGCAATTTGTCTTGACTGTGAGGCCAATCCAAAAGGCAGTACAAGCCAAGCACAAAATTGCGAGACTGAAGTCACGCTTATTCCAGCCCCGTTAATAATGTTGGATTCTTGTTAGCAAAGGATGTCAGTGGAACAGTTATGTTTTCAGACAAAATGCTGCAAGCATTATGGTTGTTATTAGTGAAATTCGCTTTCATTTAACATTTAATTTATGTTCTACCATCAGCTGTCGTTGGATTTGAAACCTGATAGAACATAGAACATAGAAAGATACAGCGCAGTACAGGCCCTTCGGCCCTCAATGTTGCGCCGACCGAATCCTACCTAACCTATACCAGCCCAATAACTTCCAAATGCCTATCCAATGCCCGCTTAAATGACCATAAAGAAGGAGAGTTCACCACTGATACGGGCAGGGCATTCCATGAACTCACAACCCGCTGTGTGAAGAATCTACCCCTAACATCTGTCCTATACCTACCACCCCTTAATTTAAAGCTATGTCCCCTAGTAACACCTGCCTCCATTAGCGGTAAAAGGTTCTTAGTATCTACCCTATCTAAACCCCTAATCATCTTATACACTTCTATCAGATCTCCCCTAAACCTTCTCTTCTCCAATGAGAACAGCCCCAAGTGCCTCAGCCTTTCCTCATAAGATTTTCCTACCATTCCAGGCAACATCCTGGTAAACCTCCTCTGCACTCGTTCTAAAGCTTCCACATCCTTCCTATAGTATGGCGACCAAAACTGCACACAATACTCCAGATGAGGCCTCACCAGAGTCTTATACAACTGCAACATGACCTCAGGACTCCGGAACTCAATTCCTCTGCCAATAAAGCCCAGTTTTTTTTCTTGTTTTTTTTCTTTTTTTCTTCTTTCTCTTTTTTAAACCCAAAGCCCCAACACCGCACCACTACACTCCCACAGCCCCAACACCCCACCACTACACTCCCACACCCCCAACACCCCACCACCGCACCCCCACAGCCCCAACACCGCACTCCCACAGCCCCAACACCCCACCACTACACTTCCACAGCCCCAACACCCCACTCCCACAGCCCACCGCCGCACCCCCACAGCCCCAACACCCCACCACTACATTCCCACAGCCCAGAGAGGACCTAAGAACGTTAGTTTAGTTGATCTTTAGTTTACTTGTCTATGATTCTGAATTACCTGCCGAGGGACATAACGACGCTGATATGTCGAAGTAACTTTAAAGGGAAGAACACGTTTATGATAGAAATATTTGTAATTGTCATAATGGCCAGAGAAGAGCCGAAGTTTGTAGAGGTACTAAAGTGTAGATAATGGTTTGTTCATCAACAGTACTGACACGGAGGTGGAGACTGTGGTCCTGATGGAGCTGCTTAGTGATGAGAGAATAATGTGACATAACTCATTTCGGGTCAAAAAGGATCTTGAGGTTGTGAACAGTCTTGTTCTCAGATGTTTGTGAGGGAAGATTTGAATTTCGAGCAAAATGAACAGAATTTGTGGATGAAAGTGAAGGAAATACTTTCTGTCTTTGTAAAGTATAAATAATAAAAATATTCGGTTAATGGAATTAATAAATGACCAGATACAGAGAGACTTACCAGGAACACCAACAATAACAAGGGTGGGATAGTAACCCGCTTGAATAATCATGAGCGCACCGTGTATCTTCCAACTTAATTCTGACCTGGAAAAATAGCGAAGACCACTGGATAAACTCCTGTCCATTGTTGAAACATTATTCCAGTCAAATGTTCTCAGATTCTGATACGTTGTTGTAACATTCCAGTCAATTGTTTTCAGATTCTGATCCATTTCTGGAACAATCCAGTCTAACGTTCTTAGACTATGATGCCTTGTTCGAACACTCCAGTCTAATGTTGTCTGGTTCTGATATCTCCTTCCTCTGTCTCTGCAGCTGCTGATCCCTGTTAGTGTCGAACTGACATTGTAACTGCTGTTATAGCGAGATAATACATAGGAAGAAACCCCCTACTGAGAGAACAAGGGAATTCTGCAGTGTCACAATTAGAATCCATTAGTCTCACATCAATCACAGTCACTGAACAAACAGTCCCAGTTAACCCCTCTCACGACAGTACTTTCAGCTCACAATAATAACTGGACTGGATTGGATCTTGTCATTGCAGGTTTATTGATCTAATCTCCTAGTGTCACTTGTTCTAATGAAGCTAGTGGTGACGAAGCATGATAGATATTTTCCTTTCACCGGCTAGTTAACTCTGCTGTGTTGTCCATGTACAATGTTGTAGGTGAGTGAACACCTCCCACCAACGATTACTCCCACCGCTCCCCCCACCCGCAAACCAAATGCATATAAAAAGCAAGTAATCAAAAGATTATGACTGGGCCTAGTAGCCATGACTGTTTACAGGAAACATGGATTTGGCTGGATGTTCCTCTAACTGTGGAATTAAAGCAACGTTGCATGTTCAGCACCAATGTCCAGAGAGCATAGAGTCATAGATTCATAGAGACGTACAGCACAGAAACAAAGCCTTCAGCCCAACTCAACTATGCCAAACAGATATCCCAACCTAATCTCATCTCACTTGCCTGCACCCGGTCAGTATCTCTACAAACCGTTCCTCGTCATATACCCATCCAGATACCTTTAAAATGTTGCAATTGTAGCAGCCTCCACCACTTGCTGTGGCTGTTCATTTCATACACGTACCACCCTCTGATTGGAAACGTTGCCCCATATCTTTCCACTCTCACCTTAAACCTATGCTGTATAGTTCTGGAGTTGCCCACCCCAGGGAAAAGAATTTGTCTATCCATTCTATCATGCCCCTCATGGTTTTATAAACTCCTATAAGTTTACCCCTCAGTCTCTGACTCAGGGAAAACAGCCCATCCTTTTCAGAACTTCCCTGTAGCTCAAATCCTCCAATTCTGACAAGATTGTTGTAAATCTCCTTTGAACTCATTCAAGGTCCCCACATTCTGCTGTTGCGAATGAGACCATAATTGCACGCAATATTCCAAAAGTGGAATAACCAATTTCCTGTACAGCCGCAACATGACCTCCCAACTCCTGTACTCAATACTCTGACCAATAAAGAAAAGTATACAAAACGCCTTCTTCATATGCTATCTACCTGGGATTCTACTTTCAAGGAGCTATGAACCGACACTCCAAGGTCTCCTTGTTCAACAAACCTCTCTCGGACCTTACCATTAAGAGTTGAGATTTGCTAAGGTTTACTTTTCAAAAAACGCAGTACCTCACAATTATCTAAATTCAACTCCATCTGCCACTCCTCAGCTCATTGGCCTATCAGATCAACATAGCGTTGGAACCTGAGGTGACCTTCCTCGTTGTCGAAAACATCTCCAAATTTTGCGTCAACTACAAACTTACTAAGTATACCTCACATCCAAATCATTTACATAAATGACGAAAATTAGTGGACCCAGCATCGATCCTTGTGGCCTCCAATTTTAAAAGAAACAACCCTCCACCACCAGCCTTCTACCTTTGTGTCACTTCTCTATCCAAATTACAAGTTCTCCCTAAATGCCATGAGATCTAACCTGACAGATCAGTCTCCCATTCTTCAATTTATTGCAGTTTGTTTACTTGAAAGCAATTACATTTACTGTTTTTGACTTTAGTCTAAAGTCAAACGTAGCATATACAACAACATTGTTCATTAAAACCCATGGATTATGAGTCAAAAACAGAATTAAAATGACCTTGGCAAGGAGCCTGAAAGGAATGAGGCACTGGCTGTGGAGGCTGGACATGACAGTTATATTACCCAGGACACCACTACGCTTCCCAAAAATTGGAATGAAATGTAATATCGAACAGATGACATTTGGGAAATGGAAAGGTGAAAGACAATGTGAACTGAATACGATAGCTTCAAATGTGACGCAGAGAATTATATTTTATACTGACTGTTTAATCACAGGGAAAAAAGGCTGATAGGAATATTCGTATGTGCACAGGATATTCAGAAATAAAATAGACACAAGAAACAAAACGTTATGGTTACAGGGATAATCCAGGTTAACAACAGTCAAGGTATAGCTCAGTCCATGCTAGATCAGAGATGATGGGCTGAGTGAGCCACATCTTCACTGTAGTTGTTTTGTGATATGTATGAAAAGTTTTCAGACACTGGATACACTAACGATCATTGAAGGGCACAGACTATATCATCATCACCAATGATCTATTCCTGAAGAGATGAAGAGCAGCTGCATCTGAAATGTCTTTTCCAACAACATTAATTTCCAGACGGAAATTGCACATTTAGCAGGATATTCGCCGTGAAAAAAAAATCTTTTTTTGGAACATAAAGAAGAATCAGACTCTGGTGTCACTGCACAACAGCTCTAATGGAACCAGGAATGGACCATATTGTCCAAATATAACCATGTTCAAAATCTAGACCCAGCCAGAAAGGCAAAATGCCAGAGTAATGGAAATCTGATACTCAAAGGGAAAATGGTGGAAAAGCGCTTCACCTCAGGCAGAAGCTGAAGACAGATTCAGCGTTCAAATATTTAGTCAGATTTGAAACTGTTCTGAAAAAAAAAGACATATTGTAATCAAAAAGTTGATCCTGTTTCTATCTGCTCTGCTGCAGCTAGACCAGATACCGTTTCACCCGCACATTCTTCTTTTTCCTCTGAACTGTGTCAATCTGCCTGATCTAAACTAGAACACTGAAGGTGTACTTTGAATTGACACTCAAATATTTGGCTATGGACATTAAATGAGAAATAATAAACTTTCTGCATTTGACCGTTCCCTAAATATTGATGCTGTGTTGCATTGTGATTACTCGCCCTGGAAACGTTGAACTCAATGGCACTGACATCGCACAGTCAATCCTCTGCAAGATTGAAGATGATGCAGATCGAACTGTTAAAAATAAACTATGTTTATAACTGTACCGCGATATATTCCTGGGTTTTAGACAGCACTGTCAAGGTAAGAGTTTATTGTCATCCCCAGGAGCACTGAAGAAGGTGACGGAGAGCTGCCCACTGTTCGATCCAGGTGGTGCAGGCATTCACACAGAGCTCCAAGATTTTTAACTAATGATGGGAAGGGACAACAGACTTGTTTCTAGTCAGGATGGCAAATAACTTGAAATACAGCATACAGGAATTGGTTTTTACATTGCTCAGTCGTGGATATTAACAATGAGTACCAAAGTTTTGCCCAGGGTCTGAGGTGCCACGCTCCACGCAAAATCAAGCTGATCCCATCTCCAATGACAGAAGCAAATTACTGCCTATGCTGGAATCTGTACTCAAAACAACCAATGCTGAAGATTGCAACGTGTCCGACAGCACCTATGGACACATAGCAAGCTAACGTTTCGATTCTAGATAACTGTTCATCAGAGCTCCGATGAAGTCATCTAGACTTGAAAAGTTAGCGTGCTCACTTTCCAGTGAAGCGCTCGGACCCGTTGTGATCTCCAGTGTTTGTTGTTTCCAGTCAGCTCAAATGATGATTGCACATTATTTGAAACAACAAAGAACAAAATGTTAGAATACTATCTGGTTGAACAATCTGTTCACTGTCCTCATAATTCTCAAAAGATAATTGATGCACGAATTTCCAATTCTTATGAGGAGACGTTTGTTATACTTTTGATGAAGTTGTTTGGTTAAGCGCCCTGACAGAAAGACAGAAAGATGCTCCACTATTTAGTATGGAGAACAAAACGATTTCTTCCATAGTCGACTAGACGGTGCAAAGAAACGCTATTGTCTGTTCCTATTGGGAGTTGAAAATTCCGACCTCATCAGTTACTGATGCCCAACAGCAACACAGACGTCAGCAACTACCAGCATCCTAGGTGGAAAGCATAAAGAGTAAGGGAAAGAGATGGGGATCAGAGAGGTGATCAGAGGAAGTGGAGTGACAAACAGTGGGAGTAGCAGAATAGGAGGATAGTTGGAGTTGATCAATTGAAGGGTCTGTCGCAGCAGTAAGGGGCAATGCAAGGGAACTAAGACTGTAAGGAAAAAGTAATTAGGAGGCGGAATGGCAGATGAAGTATTAGTGACAGGGAAAGGTGTGCACTTGAACAAGACCGATTTATAGCTGATCAAACAATCTTGTTCTGGGAAATCTGGATCTGGGTCCCATTGAAAATTAAGAAAATATTTTTTATAGGTTTCTTTGATACTTGATACTTGTTCATATTACACATGCCCTGTATTTCTGTCTCTACACATGTATACGACATGTATTTTTTCTCACATATTGTGTTGCGTCAGCATTTCTTTACAATTTTCTGACAATTTGAAGAACAGAGAGTGTTTTGTTTTCCCTCATAGTATGCTTCCAATTCAAAGTAGTCATGAAATTATGATTTGATCCCCTTGCATATGATTCCTCATTGTCAAGCACTCTCGCTATTACAAACAATCTTCAAGAATGGGTTTGTGCCCAACCTGCAGATGAAAAGTTCCTTCTGCTATTGACTATTGCGGGGAATGTTATCAACAATATGCTCCAGTTGCACGTAAAATACAAATGTTGCGGGATAAGATACCAAAACCGAGTCCAACATTAATGACTTACAAGCCTTATGATTAAAACAAGCAGTGGGACAGAGTGGAAAAGGAGAATTCAGCTCCATGCCCAAAATATTTCTTATGGTTCTCTCAGAAAGAACTCAATTGCATTACCGTATAAATTCAACAGTGTAAGAAAAACAAGGGACTGAGGTTGTCAATTCTTCCTCTGTGACTCACATCTGGAGAACGGAAGGAAAATCAAGGTTTGTTATGATATTCATTAATGATGACGATGGAAATATGGAGGATGGGGTGGGCGGAACAATAAACAATATTGTGGGTGACAAAAAAGAATAGCCTGATGGTTCACAATGAGGGGGAGCATTTTCGGTTGCAGCAGGATATAAACTGATTATTCAGATGGTCAGATCAGTAGCCAATGAAATATGACACTGATAAACGTGGAATGATGCAATTCAGAAGTAAAAAGACAAGGAAGTACTGAAACTGTGAGACGTGTTCCTCTTTGGAGTAGATATATTTGAGAGAGGAACCTGGGAGACATGTATAAGAACATGAGCAATATGGATAGCATGAAAATACAGCAGTTTTCCCCACTCATCCGAAGGGCCAAGAACAAGAGGCCACATATTTACAGGGAAAGGCAAGAGGATGAGGAGTAATGTGTGGAATTTTGTTCGTCACCGAGAGGATGATATGTGTCTACATTGCACGACTGAGGAGGGTAGTTGAGGAAGGTAACATCATAAACGTTAAAGAACACTTCGATTAACACTTAGCAGTGCAAACTCGATGGGCCTTTTCTTCATTGCATAATTCTTTGTGATCGCATTCACGAAAGCTCTGATATATTTTGAAGCACGAGCCAATGGTACTTATTAGACTGCTCCATTGACTGTGCTCCTTTAGCGTCGACCTTGCAGGATAATTCACATGCTTAGTGTAAGAATCATCCAAAACCAGCACGACATTATTCTAGTTGTTTGCCAGTACTATTTTAATGGTTAAAATAACATGCATGCATATTTTCCTTCACATCTCCCTGTAATGGTATTATTTTACACACGAATAATGAACTCCTTCTTCCCAGGCACTCAATCAGAGAATGGATTTGTTTTCCTGCCCATTATTAAACCTCCAGCCCAATGTCAATGACCCTGTTGACTGTTTAAATGATCAAGTTCCTGTAAAGTGAAAGTATGTTTCCAAAGAGAACGTTTGTGCCAGGCTTGTGAATGCTCGCTAGCTTGACAGATCACATTGACAACGGAAGCAAACATCAGCAACTGAACTGAAAACCATCCCATGCCATGCCCTGTCTCTACTGTGAAATGTGTGGACAACCCAATGGTCTGTCTTCCTGTTACTCCTTCAAAAGTGATTCACCTTACACTTCTCCGTATTAAAGTACGTTAGCCGCCTCCTAGCACAGCTCTGCAGCCTATCTATGTCTATTTGTAATATATACTATCCTTCAGCACTGTCCACAACTCCACTGACCTTAGCATCATCCGCAAATTTGCTAACATATCCTTCAACGCCATTATACAGGTAATCTCTAAAGAATGACCATCATCCGTGGACGCAAAACAGATCCTTGGGGTGCACCAGTAATAGCTGAACTCCAGGATGAATATTTTCCAACAACCAACACCCTTGACCTTGTATCAGCTAGCCAATTTGATATCCAAACAGCAAAATCAACGTAAATCCCATGCCTCTGTGTTGTGTGTGATAGCCGAGAATGGAAAACTTAGAAATGCTTTACTGAAATCCAACTCAATCATCTAATTATGCATCCCCCCATAATATTCGCTTCCATTCGCCCAAGTGCTATATCTAGTCGCCTCTTGAATACATTCAATGTTTTGGTATCAACCACTTTCTGTGCTAATGAATGCCGCAGTCTCACCACTCTTTGGGTGGAGAAATGCCTCATAATTTCCATCCGCCGAATACGCAAACTGTGACCCATCATTCTGGGCACACCACCATCGGGATCATCCTCCCTGTATCCAACCTGTCCGGTCCTGTTAGAAGTTCGTAAGTGTCTATGAGGGATCCTCTCATTAGTCTGAGCTCCAATGAAAACAAGCCAAACCTAATCAATTCCTCCTCAGTTGTCAGTAATGCCATCCCCGGAAACAGCCCGATAATTTTCCCTGCATTCCCTCAAGAGCAGAGCATCGTTCCTCTGAAAACGAGACCAGAACTGCACACAATATTCGAGGTATGGCTTCATTGAAGCCCTGTACAGCTGCAACAATGCATGGCTACTACTGTACTCGAAACCTCACGGAATGAAGATGAATATGCCATTTGCATTCTTTACCTCCTGCTGCATCTGCATTTGTACCTTCAGCGACTGTTGCACAAGAAAGCCCATGCCCCACTGCACACTCTCCCCTTCCAACTTATACCCATACCTGTGGTAATCGTCCTTCTGATTTTTCTTTCCAAGGTGAATACCCTCTCATTTATCGAAATTACACTGCATCTGCCGTTGACGTGCCCACTCAACAACCTTTCCAGATCCTGCTGAAGGATCTCTGCATCATCATCAAAGTCCACCCTCCCATCCAACTTGGTATCATCTGCGGAATTTCAGACGTTACATGTCTTTCCCTCATCCAAATCATTAATCTAGATTGTGAAGAGCTTCCTGTAAAGTGGAACGGCCCTAACTATGTTAAAATTCTCTGGCATCTCCCCAGTGGCTAGATTGTGCTTAAACATTAGGGTGAGTGCCTTTCGTACTTTGTCTCCCACAGGAACCTGAGGTACAACTCATCAGATGTCGCAGTCCATCTTCTTCAATTCTTAACGTGCATCCTGCTTCTTCCAAGTGAATTATATGTAAAACGTTCATGTAACAATTTATCAATGTTCTCCAGGTTCACACGCAGGGTTTCACATGGTCCCTAAATGTTCTCGGTTTATCCTGTTCCACTTGATGTCCGTGTAGAATGGCTTGGAATTCTCCCTAACCTTGCCTGCCACCACTTCTCCATGCACTTGTGTTCGTCATTCCCACAGTGTGAATTTTCTAAGTTTCTCTGCAATCATCCCTTATTCGTTGAAGCAGAAAAGAACACAGGTCGAGTTTCCTCATCAGATGTTCTTTAGATCTAAGGGATTAATTTAGTGAATGCTCCACGCAGGTCCCATGTGGTCAGTGTATTACTTCTTAAACTGAGGCACGAAAACGGTTTGCAATGCTGCATGTACAGTCTCACCAACACTCTATGCAACTAATTCAGGACATAAATATTTCTGCATTCCGATTCCCTTTAAATGAAGGTAAACCAAACGTTTACTTTTATTTTATATACTTCATTACTGTGTCATTTTTTAAAAAATTCCTGCACATACAACTATACCACAGCCAGTGTTTCCCCTCCCTCTGTCTGCAAGAAGCAGTTTTAAACAGTTTCAAAAAGAGATTGCCATTTAGGACCAACCTTCCGTCGATGAATGACCCTGCTCCTTTCAGTTTTGCTGTTATTTTTAAAATATCCTTATTCACGTCCTTTAAATAGGTTCTAACCGATCGCCTATTGCGGAGACAAGTTAACTGTTCTCTACTTTGCCAATGTCGCTCTTCTTCCTTTTCTCTGTTGATAAGCTTCCGGTTCACCAGGGGTGGTCCCTACCTTTGCAGAATGTATAGAAAATTAACACAATGCAATCAAGCTGCCTATCTCCACTTCCTCCGAAATGCTATTATGAAACACATCTGCTCCAGTAAACTTACCAATGCTCCATTCAACTATGTTTCCAAATACTACCTTAGAACAGAGATCAGTACAGCACAGAACAGGCCCTTTAGCCCACGGTTGAACCGACTATTGATCCTCATGTATGCATCCTCAATTTTCTGTGACCATATGCATGGCCAGGAGTCTCTTAAATGTCCCCAATGACCTTGCTTCCACAACTGCTGCTGGCAACGCATTCCATGCTCTCACAATTCTCTGTGTAAAGGACTCGCCTCTGACATCCCCTTTACACTTTCCTCCAACCAGCTTAAAACTATGACTCCTCGTATTAGCCATTTCTACCCTGGGAAATAGTCTCTGGATATCGACTCTATCTATGCGTCTCAGTATCTTGCGTACTTCAATTAGGCCCCACTCTGCTCCTCCTTTTCTCCAAAGAAAAAAGTCTGATTTTGTTCTAGATATGAATACCTATGATCTTTAAGTATACAGATCCCATGGTCATTTGCTTCCCTAACGGGTGGGAACAGGCTATTTGGCCTAAAAGGTCCACACCGACCCTCAAAAGGAGTAACCCATTCAGACCGTTTCATTCTTACTAATGGAACTAACACTGCGGGCAATTTAGCATGGCCAATTCGCCTGACCTGCACATCCTTGAACTATGGGAGGGAGCAACCGGACATTGTACGACATGCATTTAAGTATGAGATTTTTAAATAAATTCTGAACAATTTTCACTTTTAATATTTCTTGTGCACTATGTTTTCCAAAATCTCCGTCCTATTTATTCATCCCTGATAATACTGAGCCCCATCTCTATATTTACTCCAACTTTCAAGTGACATTCAAGTTTTATGATTCCTTCATTCACCATGGTCGTTAGATTGTCCCTGCCTGTTGATCATATTAACCTTTACTTTCTGACCTGCTGCTTTCGTCCACAAACTCTTTATACTTTTTTAAATCCACCCGACTTGTACCAGCAAACCTCGGGTTGATATGGACGCCTCTCCTTTTTGTACAGGTCTCAACTGCCCTGGGAAAGATCCCAAACGATCCAAAAATCTGAATGGAACGCCCCACACTAGCTCTTACCTTCCATATTATCTTTTGTTATTCCTTGCTTCATTACCACAGATTAATCCCGAGATGACAACCCTAGAGATCTTGCTTTTCAGTTTATACCCAGCTCCACGAACTGACCTTGCAGGACCTCGTCACTCTTTCTGCCTATGTCATTGGTATCAATGTGCATCACGACCGCTGGCTGTTCATCCTCCCATTTCCATATGCCCTGAGCACGCTAGGAGGTGTCCGTGGCCCAGGTATCAGTTACCCATCTTCTGAAGAAATTATTATTCTGCTTTTGCCAGATCTGCTGAACGTTTCCAGCAATTTCTGGTTTTGTCAACAACGATCATTGCTTATTGACAAAAATCTATGCAACTGAGACATGAAAGCTTCTGATCTGAGTCAGGCGAAGGGTAGTGTACGTGTGGAATCAGCTGTCAGAAGTGTTGCGGGCTGCAACAGTGACATTAAAAAGAAATTCGGATGGGTATATGAATAAAAAAAAGTCTGGAAGAATGTGGGCCAAGTGCTAGCAAATGTTACGACGTTAGGTCAGGGTACCATGTCGGCATGGACGAGTTGTGCCAAAGATGCTATACATTTCTATGACTCTACCTAAATCGTTCCTGATGAAGGGCTCCTGTCTGGAATGCCGATTCTCCTGCTCCTGGGATGCTGCATGACCTGCTGTGCTTTTCAAGCACCACGGACTCTCGACACACAATACCTGGGCGTTCAATGACCACCCGAAATGTCAAATTCTTTTTTTTTAAATTCTGTGCATGAACATCATCTGTCACATTACCAATCCATGAACTAAAAGATTTTTGCAACTTTTTATACATCAAACCACTTGGAAAATATTTTCTCAGCTGCAGCAGAATATAATTAATTATTGGCGTTGGGGATCCCCAGTGGAGAGCTGTCTACGTGGGAGTCCTCCTCCTTTCTCTCGGGGATCTGGGGTGGAGGGTGCTGAAAGCAGCGGTCCCCTGCAACCGCAAATTGCTGAGCTTCACGAACTCCCAGCCCAACTGCTTGTTCTGTGGCGCTGTGGAGTTCCTGGACCATGTGTACATTGGGTATGGGCGTTTGCACTCCCTTTTTGATTTTCTCAAAAACCTCCCCCTCTGCTTTTGGTTGCACTTCTGTCCCACGCTCCTGATCTTCGGGCACCCGGTACGGAGGAAGGAGGGCAGGTCTGAAGATTTCCTCCTGGGTCTGCTCCTGGGCCTGGCTAAACTGGCCATAAACATGTTCAGGCAGCGGGTCGTGGAGGGTGTCGTTAGGGCCGACTGCTTGCCCCTCTTCCACGGTTGTGTTAGAGCCCGGCTGTCTCTGGAAAATGAGCATACAGTGTCCAACGATACCATGGAGTTTTTCAGGGAGAGGTGGACGCCACAGGGAGTGGAGTGCACTATATACCCCCCCAACTCCATTTTGATTTATTCCCTGCCCTCCCCTCCACTTTGATGTGAAGGGCACTGTTTGTCACTAGACAACCCGGGGTTTTCCTATCTTCCTGGTGGTTGGAACTGAAAAAAGATTCCTGCACCTTGTGTCTTTCACTGTGACTCACACCTGCACACACACATGAGTGCTGGGCAGAGAAAAAAAATTTCCTGCGAATTTAACGATTCTCTCTTTTTTTTAACAGACCAATTACCCAGAGATTTTTTCACAAAACACAAACACAGACATAATGTATTATTTTGTCAAAGAACACCAGTAATGTTATAAATACTGAGAATGATAACTGGAATGAAGGATTTAAATGAAAAAAGGATGAGAGAAATTAGGCTTAGCCTTTTCTGCTCCAGAAGGAATAAGATGTGAAATGATTGAGGTGCTCAAAATTATGGAAAGGATTACAAGGCAAGAGGATATTCTGTGTCTATTAGTTGGCATTACGGTAACTAGAAATCTCAATTTCGAATCATCAGCACAAGAACTGGAAGTGAGATGATGAGAAAGTTCAAACAGGGAATTGTTAGAATTTGGAATGCCCTCCCTGGAATGTTATGGATGTGGATTCAAAAGGGAACGGGATATATAATTGAAAGTTATGAATTTCAATGGCTATGGAAATTGGGCTGGCAGATTGATTGAGCTGCTTTGATGCTTCAGTGTCTGATGCATACAGTTCGACCAAATGCCTTCTTCTGTGTTTTCAAGTTCTGTATTGCATCACACACAGTTTCAGTAAAATCAATTGCATCCCATTTAAGAGCTGGCAAATATCTGACCATATCTCGGGCACTATTGCCATTGAAAAACCAAATGTTGCAAATTCAGATTCATTAGCAAGTGTATCATTCATCACCACATGAATATTTGAAAGTTTGCATCCCGAAAGACCAAAGCAAATAGTTCGATATTTTTGATTCACTCAAATCAGCATATTCGTCGTTTTTTGTGTCCTGCTGATCACATTGCACAATGTAAACAACATAGGTTTTCAAATTAATTTTCGCTACAATTTAATATCTGAAATTATTTATTAAGGTTAATATGTAAAGTCTCTGGTGAAACATGCTCGTTTTTGAATTGTTTACAAATAACTAAAGCTTGTACATTTCGGTGAAAACATCAAGTTAATTAATTCTATGAAAATTTGTAAGAATGCTTACTCGATTTGCTTGTTTAAACGTTTACTCACTGGGAATATACATTCATTCTAAGGCAAAACACTTTGTAAATGTACGTGGCAAGGTATTCATTTGTATTCTGATATTGAATTTGTAATTCTGATCACCACAATAATCAGACAAGATGTTCTTTGCTCGGTTTAAAATGAATGTATGTTCTTTTTTTCTGTATCTTAAAGTGCTGACATGAATTTTCGTTTCAGTTCCATGAATCTATCAGCAACGTAATTGGTCCCAGACTAATTGAATAGTGAGAGTTCACATCATCGTACATCTCAATTCACAAAACAGAGTAAACATCTCATTATTAAACAAACACCAACAGAACTGTGGATGATATGAACTAGAAACATAAGAAATAAATTCTGGGGAAGGGTCAACGGACTGGAAACGGTAACTTTGATTTATCTTCACAAAAGCTGCCAGACCTGAGATTTCCCAGAACCGAGCATCTGCCTGTGATACTGACTGAAATATTGGCCCGATCCTAAATCTGTCCAGAGAGCTTCCAACCTGGGTTAGTGCAGTTATTCAAATATTTCTTCACGACAAATCAATTCGTAGGCATTTTGTGCAGTAGCAAATCTCGCCAAAAGCCTCTCACTGCTCCCAGTGTAGGTCCAAATGCTGTGCAAATTATATACCAATGTTTGAGCAGCAAATAGGTCTTTCATATTCATCTTCAGTAACAACCTGACCTAGGGAGCAGATGTAGGGACAAAGAAGGCCAGAATCACACCGCACAAGTCACTTATGTTGACGACAGCTGGACAGACCAAGGACAAGGAGGTTAACAATTTGACAATCTGCTGTCGCCCTTTGTGTCTCACAGTGATCCCTCTAAAACCAACTTACTACACCGTCATGCTCGCCAGTGTCGTAATAAAATGATGTATCTGCGAGGATTACCAGGCATTAAAACATGGATCGCCCAAGATGCTTTTGAATGCGTTTGGATAGAAATCAGCCCTGCAGATTGCATCTGAAGAGAACAGCAGAAAATGGCAATCCGGGTAATCACGTTAACAAATAAGCTTGGTCGATGCTGTCTTGTCTGAAAATGTGTTACTGGAAAAGCGCAGCAGGTCAGGCAGTTTCCAAGGAGCAGGAGAATCGACGTTTCGGGCGTGAGCCCTTCTTCAGGAATGAGGAAAGTGTGTCCAGCAGGCTAAGATATACTGAGGGATGTTCCTTCTGGACACTAACTGGGGAATTAATCAGCAGAAAAACATGGCATGTGGACGTGTTCGCTCAGTTCTGGAAAGGTAGACTTGAAGCAGCTTTTTTAAAAAAAGAAATGATGATTCAACAAATATAGTTTTTACACTCCCAGATTTGCAGTGTTCGTTCATAGATTGTGCTACCTGATAACAAATGCAGTCATAGATTCATAGAAATGTACAGCATGGAAACAGACCCTTCGCTCCAACCAGTTCATGCCGACAAGATATCCCAACCAAATCTCGTCACATCTGCCAGCACCCAGCCCATAACCCTCCAAACTCTTCCTATTCATATACTCACCCAAATTCATTTTAAATATTGCAATTGTTCCAGCCTCCACCACTTGCTCTGGCAGCTTATTCCATAAACGTACCACCCTCTGTGTGAAAACATTGCCCCTTAGGTCTCTTTTATATCTTTTCCCTCTCACCCTAAACCTATGCCCTCTAGTTCTGGTCTCCCCGACTCCAGGGAAAATACTTTGTCTATTTATCCTATCTATGCCCCCTCATAATTTTGTAAACCTCTTTCACCTCAGCCTCCGATGCTCCAGGGAAAACAGACCCAGCCTGTTCAACCTATCCCTATAGCTCAAATCCTCCAACATTTGCTGCGTGGGTTAGAATGTATTCCCCATCCTCCATTTCCCAGGATTTGGTGTCACATGCAGGACCAAGAGCAGAGAACATTCTGCCTTTCCTGGCGGAAACGGACTCAGTGAACAAGATGGATTTCCAGCAATGGAAACATCAATGTACTCTCTCTTATTTTCCCTATACTTCCAGACACACAAGTGACCTCCCTCTTATTCTTCCAGTCCATCTTAATAAATCACTGAGAATTCGCGTTTTTCTGTGTTTGGAATGTGCCTCGGAGAAAGTGTAGATTAAGACTTTTCATCTGTTCTCGGATTGTGCGTTTCCTTCAAATATTTGTCTGCAACATCATGGAGCAAGCATCCTGTGCTATTCCGATCCAGGAAGAGTTTGATGTGGAAACTGTGGAGAGAGCCTTACTCTGTCTCTAAATGCATTCTCTACCTTTGTTTAGTTTAAGGTGAGTAGAGTTTCGGGAAGCTGAATGTTTAATCCTTGTGTGCTCTGCTGTGTTTAGCTGGGAACTCTGATAACCTGTGCAAAATGAATGCTCATGGGAGACAATGTAAATAGAAATTTCTGCGTCCAATTCCTTCAGGTGGAAAAAATAAAGTCTGACTCAATATCTTGTATTGTGCATTACAGAAATAAAACAAGGTCTAGAAGTGTGATTGGGTTGTGTTTGAGTGGACAGCATGCAACTTCTGTGTTTGAGACAGTGAGTTCTGCTCTATGCAGTTACATGCTCATATGAAAACAATTATGGCAACAATAATTGATTAATGTCAGAACCTGTTCACATGGAATAATTAGGGAGAAAGTGTTCACAATCCAGTTCGTCAGTAGATGACCTGAACAGATGCAAACTAAAGTGTCCACAAACATCACTGAGCAGAATTCCAGTCAAACAACCTTCTATCTTTACAATTTGTGTTTATCACTATGCCATTTTCTGATTCATCTCGACAGTTTTACCTCAGTTTCATGTGCTTTCACCTTCTCAATCAGTCTCTCAAGTGAGACCTTGTCAAAGGCTTTCCTAAAATCCATAGAAACTGCACCAAAAGAACTTCCTCATGCACACACGACTTCATATTCTCAAATGTGTTTTATTAAGTCATTACGTGTGAACTCCCTCAGAGAAATCAGAGAAATCCATGCTGCTCATCCTTAATTAACTACTGCCTTTCCAATGGCTATTAATTTTCTTCTTCTGATTTTTGTCAATAGTTTCACTACAAGTGACATGATTTCCAGATTCATCTGTGAGAGCATTCTTACAAACGTGAAACCGTCCTCCAGCAATCTGGGAATTGCCCGGTGGCCAAACACAAATTAAAAGTTTCAGATTAGTTTCAGTTTAGAGACACACGTTAATGTCCTCCGGCTGTGGGTGTGACATCTCAGGGAACAGTCGTATCTCAAAACCCCTGAATTCAGCGACAATTAATTTTGTGCATTACTGACATGCAATCGTTATACTCAAGATGAGTCTCCTACAAGTCAACTTGATGTTGCAGAGATAGCTTGGAATGAAGGGAGCTGGAGGAGGTTGCAGTTTTAAGAACGTGTGGTAACTAATCCCAATTCTCAGCCCATCACTGATCATTCTGTGAAGAGACGTTCAGCAGGGTGATCAGCCACAAGGTGGCGAGATTGAAATGCGAGTCTAAAATTTTACATCTGGCACTGACTGAGGCTTCAGGGGGCAAGTGAAGAACGAATGCTCAAACATTTAGTCGATTGATTTCAAATACAGCAATTAAATATGTTCTTTTTAAAACATTTAGTCTCAGGAAGTTTAACTCTTATTTAAACTGCTAAAATATGAAGAATAAATATGTTTAGCTGGGAACTCTGATACCTTGTGCAAAATGAATGAGAGGGGGCGGGAGGTGTGAGCAGAGGTGGCCCAAGTGGTACGTTTGCAGGTCGCTACAAAATTGGAGGTGCCGTGGACAGCGAAGAAGGTTAATTCGCAGTACAATGAGACCTTCATCAGGAGGGTCAATGAACTGAAGAGTGGCAAATGGATATTAATTAAGATGGATGTGAGCTGCTGCATTTTACATTGGCAAAAGAGTCCAGAATCTATTCACTTAATGGTAAATGGAATGTTTTGAAAACAAAGAGACATTGGAATGCTGATTCATAACTTCTTGAAAGGAGATCCGCAGGTAGAGAGGATCAGACAACTGAGTACAAGAGTTGGGAGCTCATCTTACAGATGTACATGATGTTGGTTAGGCCACCTTTTGGAACATCGTTTGTATTTCTGGTCTCCCTGCTATCGGAAGGATATTCCATAACTGGAATGTGCTCAGAAAGGATTTCCAAGGACGCTGACAGGGCTGGATGGTTTGAACTATAGGGAGAGGCTGAATAATGTGGAACTATATATCGTGAACAATTCATCAGAACTGAGTTTTCAGAAACCAGTTCCATGGTAATGACAGTAAAATGTGAGCACTTCCTACAGTATTCTTAGTAACAGGCTTTAACAGGAAAATATGCTGCACACCAGACAAATTATCTCGTGATGATCAGGTAACTGTATCATAGAGACAGGGAGATTCTGAACAGAAATACATGCGACAAGTCAGCAATTATCTGGACAATTGCAATTAAGGGCAGCGAAATTATACATCATTGCTGGATTTCGACATTTAGTTTAGGATAAAATTAACTGTCCTTGTACGTCCCCAGTCCAAGTAACACAGCCGTCAGATGCAAAGCAAGATCTCAAAACATTCCCCTGTAAAGCAAGCCTGTGTCAAGTTACAGAATGAAGCTCCACCTGCACAATCGATAAAGTGTGAGAATGCTTTGGTTTGAAGTACCAACATTCAGTCGGCAGGCGCTTGCTCTAATCATTCCAAATGACAAGGATTGTATGTTTCTTATGCAAAACGGAGCTCTGTGTTGTGCCCTCAAGGCGGCTGCAGTGCAGGAACCACAAGAGATCGACAGATCTCAAAGCAACGATATCGCAGAGTGAGTTTGATGAATGGGAGATTGGGTGAAAGAGGGAACGCTTATCTTTTATTTTCATTTGGGGTACAACACTCAGTATTCGGCTTTTCATATGGTGCAGCCGAAGTAGATTTTTGAGAATAAATCGTAAAGTGTTCAACACCTTATAACTGATCAAAAATTTTCGAATGTGCTAAGACAGCTCCACTGATAAGAAATGGTGATTCGGCGAAATATGGGATTCTGGGATGCTCAATGTCCAAGCGAAAAATGTACCTGAGGAAATGTCATAGTCTGCATTAATTGGATCTCTACTTTCTGCAACAGGAGTAACTGTGCTCCATAGACAGATACAAAGATGAGGGAAGTAATACATTTGTGCAGACGGTCGCATCTCTGTTAGGGGTATATGTATGACTAAGGAAGCATGACACTGCAGGAATCTCCAGTGAGTTTAAAGATCACACAACGGCTACTACTTTGGAAACTTACGATGTAGAGGATTCATTGGAGGAATACAGAGACAGGCACTTCATTGACAGCATATACTGCTAATCTGAATAGAAGAAGAGGGAGAAGAGTAAGCACGCTGTACTGATAGAATATTCTTTCGTTAGAGGAACATGGTGAACTTTCTATAATTAGAGTCGTCCTTCAGCTTTTAACATCTATGCTGCCAGGGTCAAGGGTATCACAGAACAGCTGCAGGAAATTTTGCTGGAGCAGGATCAAACGTTAGAGGTTGTGCTCCATGTTCGTTGCAAATAACTAGGTAGGAAGGCGGGGATCTATTCCATAAATGGAAATTTGCGGCAGTTTGCAATAAGATTGAAAAGCGGAACCTGTAATGCGGTGATCTCAGAATTCCTGATCGTCCAACCTGCTGGTGAGATTTGAAACAAGCATTGTGGGATTGGAATGTTTCTGCAAACATGGTTTGGGAAAGCAGACAGCATGATTCAGAGACAATAGGACTAGCTCTAGAACAGTTTAGACCTTAGCAAGATGGATAGTTTACATCCCAACCGGACTGAAATGAATATCCTCACAAATAGATTTCTGAGTGTTGTTGGGGAGGTAACAAATGAGATTGGAAATGGCCTGGGAATGTGAGAGGAATATTGGCTGCAAGATAAGGCTGCAGTCATGTTCTCTTAGTCATTTGTTCAATTTTTGGGCCATCCTTTGCTGGGAACTAAATTGCTCCCAATCCATTGTTTCTGGCATCATTATCTGCCATTTCACTTAATTTATTACAATGCAATCTGTAATGTATTTTAACCTTTACATCAGCTGATAACATGTACGGCACAACACAATATGAAACACGTTAATAGAACATTTATAAACAAGATTTAAGTCAGTGCAAAAAGGGAAGAAATCAGTGAATACACATAGAATAATTAAGTACGTAGAGGAGGGGGGAACATTAAAATCAAAAATTTACACGTCAACATGCCGAATGCAACCAATGTCACTGGATGATCAGAAAATGAATTTTGCTTGGAAAACAAATCAGGAGGATGGAAGGAATTTTGAGAAATAATTGGATGGAGTTTCTCAACTGGTGTCAAGAATACCAGGCTCCAGAGCTAACAATGGAATGAATGTCTGTCGAACCAATTATAAGCTGAGGCAGGGATGGGTATAAGACCTGTGTTACAGATGAAACAAATAATTGTTGGTGATTATGCAAGTATCTTTTAGAATTCCTCTCAGCCTCCTACATGAAGCCACAAGCAAACAGGATTCATTCAGACTCATTTCCTGCTGAGAACGATGGAGTTAGATGAAGCGAAAAAATAATTTGGCTCATCTGTGATATCCAAACTCATGCCAAGTTTTGGATTCCGCCTGTCCATGAACCGCCTGATTGCCCCTTGAATTCCCTCATGAACAGAATAGCTGCATCATTGAAAGAAATGAATGCATCCAGGGAGTTATAGTGGCAGGCTGGGGGAGGTGAATGGGAACAAATTGATCAATGCATTACTTAAATTGCATTTTAAATGAAAATACAGAATTTTGTTATAGCATGTCATTTAATTTAATTAACTGAAACGCTGGTAAAACGTTTGTCCAGACGTATGTATCAGAGATTTCAGTGAGGAAGAGTAGACAGGAGTTTCCCACCCTGGGCTCCGTTGAATATTGAACTGAAAATGTGTTGTTGGAAAAGCGCAGCAGGTCAGGCAGCATCCAAGGAGCAGGAGAATCGAAGTTTTGGGCATGAGCCGTTCTTCAGCATTGAGGAAAGTGTGTCAAGCAGGCTAAGATAAAAGGTAGGGAGGAGGGACTTGGGGGACGGGCGTTGGAAATTCGATGGGTGGAAGGAGGTTAAGGTGAGGGGGATAAGGTGAGGGTGATAGGCCAGACGGGGTGGGGGTGGAGATGTCAGGAAGAAGATTGCAAGCTAGGAAGGTGGTGCTGAGTTCGATGGTTGGGGCTGAGACAAGGTGCAGGGAGGAGAAATGAGGAAACAGGATAAATCTGAGTTCATCCCTTGTGGTTGGAAGGTTCCAGCCGTCGTATTGCTATGGTCTGGCGATGGAGGAGTCCAAGGACCTGTATGTCCTTGCTGGAGTTGGAGGTGGAATTGAATTGTTGAGCCACGGGATGGTTGGGTTGGTTGGTCTGGATGCCCCAGAGGTGTTCTCTGAAAAGTTCCGCAAGCAGGTGGCCTGTCTCCCCAATATAGAGGAGGCCACATCGGGTGTAGCGGAAGCAGTAAATGATGTGTGTGGAGGTGCAGGTGAATTTGTGGTGGATATGGTAGGATCCCTTGGGGCCTTGGAGGGAATTAAGGGGGGAGATGTGGGCGCAAGCTTTGCATTTCTTGTGGTTGGAGGGGAAGGTGCAGGGAGTGGAGGCTGAGTTGTTGGGGGTGTGGATCTGACGAGGCAGTCACGGAGGGAGTGGTCTTTTCGGAATGCTGATGGGGAGGGGAAGGAAATATATACTTGGTGGGAGGGTCTGTTTGGAGGTGGCAGAAATGACGACAGACGATTCGACGTATATGGAGGTTGGTGGGGTAGTAGGTGAGGACCAGTGGGGTTCTGTCCTGTTGGCGATTGGAGTTGCGGGGCTCAAGGGCAGAGGAGCGGGAAGTGGAGGAGATGCTGTCGAGAGCATCGTGGACCACGTCTGGGGGGGAAATTGAGGCCTTTGAAGAAGGAGAGCGCTTCATCTTCCGCCTAGGACCCCGCAAACCACAAGGGATGAACTCAGATTTCTCCAGTTCCCTCTTTTCCCCTCCCCTCACCTTGTCTCAGTCCCAACCCTCGAACTCAGCACCACCTTCCAAACCTGCAATCTTCTTCCTGACCTCTCCGCCCCCACCCCACTCCAGCCTATCACCCTCACCTTATCACCCTCACCTTAACCTCCTTCTACCTATCGCATTTCCAATGCCCCTCCACCAAATCACTCCTCCCCACCTTTTATCTTAGTCTGCTTGGCACACTTTCCTCGTTCCTGAAGAAGGGCTCATGCCCGAAACGTCGATTTTTCTGCTCCTTGGATACTGCCTGACGCGCTGCTCTTTTCCAGCAACACATTTTCAGTTCTGATCTCCAGCATCTGCAGTCCTCACTGGTCATTTATGGTTGGATCTGATTCACTCAGTAAGAACTGATTGCTTGGGCAAAATGTTTTTATGGCATGTTTCATTCCTCTTTTGGTTATTTTTATTTGTTCAGCTTTCTGATAACTCTTGCTCATTGTTGACAGCACCTTGCGCTGAGTTTGTTCCTCCAATCTGTTTCGTTTGCTCCACGGACAGGGTCAGTTGTCGCCTTTGAGAACAGGAATATTCTTATGTCACTCCCCTGTCTTTTCCTCAGTCCATTACGCACGTGGCCTCCTCATTCCATTATCCACTGTATCTAATTTTGGCTTTCAGTTCCTTCAATTCATGAACCAAATAAATTTGTTTTTTTTTCAACGGGATATTTCACGCCATACCTTAACTGGCCTCGATTTTTTTCTGTGTTACCACAGAAGTAAATGCACGTGTGCAGCAAATTAGCTTCCACATGATGTAAGCGACATGTTCAATGAGATATAAAAAAAAAGCAGCAGAAAGCAAGGAATAACCGATTTCAAGTAAGTATAGAATATACACCAACCAGATAAGTATGAAACTGGTGGATATGGCAAAGAGTGATACCACAAATTTCCATCAGCTCTCTATCTCTGGATCATTCTCTGATTTTCCCTGATCCCTCAGTCCCTTCCATACCTCAATAGCCTCGAGGACATGTATCACTGTCAGAACGTTGAGCAAAATAACAAAGGCTAATGGGAAAAATGTTGGTAAAAAGTGCAAAGTATTTAAAACTTGCCCACCGACAGTCTTTAAAAAACTGCACTTGGTATAACAGTAAAATGGAATAGTGCTGCTGATCCTTCCAGGTTTAAGTCGAAAGTAGTAAGGAATGTTCTTCAAAGAAAATAAAATGCAGATTGTTGCTAGAAGCCTGATTGAGTTTACACTGTGCAAGAGTTAGTTTTCATCTGATGTAAACAAATGGCGTCCAATCGATCAAAACTAAAATCAGCACTGAACCAGACAGGACAGTAAATGATCAAGAGGCCCAGAACATGGATGAAGCTATCAACATGAGTCCAGGAAACATTTTTGACACTAATAGAAACGACATTGCTAAAGTACAACATCAAACATAATGAATTGTAGATCAGACATTGTCATGGCCACCACAGTGCGAATAGTGCAGATAGAAAGACCATAACTGCCCCAAGCCAGCAAAACTCTAACAGAGGGTATGAAAAAAAATTGGAACTTGAAGTTGCTGATAAAGCATTGTCCGCGCCTGAGTTGAAACTGTAAGAAATAGATTTTCGCAAAAGGTAATTATTGTTTCATTTCACATGCAGTTTAAAGAGTTTGAATTCCTGAAAAAGTTGTGATTCTTGTGAAGAATTTATTGGAGTCGGAGCTGTGGTGTACAGAATTAGGCAAGTTGGGCGGACATCAGTATGAAATATCTAAGTTCATTTGATGGTGGTGGGTATCTAATCTGAGAAGTCGTGTTTGGATTCAGTGCTGAGAAAACATCATAGTTCACACTGTCAGAATGTTGAAATGACCTGTCACTTGTTCGCTCATATTATAGAAGTCATCCATTCCTAGAGAGTGTAGAGGGATTCACGTTGCCGTTCAGAATGTAAGTTTGCTCACTGAGTGGGAAGATTTGTTCTCAGATGTTTTGCTACCATGCTAGGTAACATCATCAGCGAGCCTCCAATGAATTGCTAGTATTCTGTCTCGCTTTCTACTTACATACAAATGCACTGCACGAGGAATAACTAGCTACCAAAAGACATGACCAATTCTCACTCGCATTCGGACCTCAGACGATGAGTACCGCCATTTTGACTGGCACAATATATCCATCCTGGGACAGGCTAAGCAAAGACACGCATGGGAATTCCTACAGGTTCCGAACACAAACCAAAACTCCATGCAAAATCAGATCGATTTAGTTCCCATTTAGCAAACTCTGCGTAAAAGAACTAGAAGTGATATCACAACACCACAACAGAATAAAACACATAAATATTAAACGGGACACTGTGGCGCTCCACAGTGGCTCACTGATGTTGTTACGTAGCATCGTGACGAAACGTCTGAGAACAAACCTACCAGTTCAGAGAACAAACTTACGTTCTGAAATAATTCATTGGCACATTTAAAGGGCACACACAGTAATTCATGGTCTTTTTCCCATGGTTTATTGGCAAAGGCAGCGTTAGATTTCTTCTGCTTTATTGTTGAATCAGACAGGTTGGACAGTCCCATAAGACCATAACTTTCACACAAAGACAACCGGCATCATTGGAAGAAAGAATGGGAGGCACCTAGCACTGACATGGATTGCAAAACTCTTGCAATTATTTTTGGAGCCTCCGTAGTTCAGATTGCGACGAGAATTATAAATCCACACGATATGTCCTATATTGCAAGTCATTGAATCCCTCGACACTGTCTAGGAATAGATGTTTTCCACAATATGAATAAACAAGTGACAGGTCATTTGAACATCCTGCCAATCTAGGCTATGATGGTTTTCCACAAGCAATCCAAACGCCACTTCACAGGTTGGATACCCACTTCAATCTGATGAACTTGGACATTTGGTACGGACGCACCCCACCTGTCTACTTCGGTACACCAGAGCTCCCACTCAAATAAAATCTTAATCCATATATTGTCATCACGATGTTCCAGTTTCGAAAACCCACACGTTGTCTTGAATTATGCAAAGCTTCCTGCCTCATGTTTTGGTTACTGCACCTGTTCTCTTCTCCTGGGCCCTCTCCCGCCTTAGGCAACTGACTGTGTGGAGTTTGCACATTCTCCCCGTGTCTGCGTGGGTTTCATCCGGGTGTTCTGGTTTCCTCCTACAATCCAAAAATGTGCTTGTTAGCTGAATTGGCCATGTTAAATTGCCCGTAGTGTTAGGGGCAGTGTTAAATATAGGGGAATGGGTATGGGTGGGTTGCGCTTTGGCGGGTTGGTGTGGACTTATTGGGCCGAATGGCCTGTTTCCACACTGTTTCCACAATCTAATCTAGTCAAATCTCTTCTAAACCTTGTAGGCAGAGACCCCTATCCCAGATTAAGTGCACACATTAAGACAAATATATTACATTGTTCGTTTTTCCTGGATTCTCCACGAAGATCACTAAAATTACGTTACAGCTTGTTGTTGGACAACCAAAAATGGTACAATTTGCTTGGTTTCAGAGACTGACTCTCTGGATTCTGGCCAATGTTAAAGATTAGAGAGATGACAGCCTCATAGCCTTATCACTACACTATTAATGCAGTATTATGGACCTAGCCAGACCCCATATATTATTTCTGGAAGGGAACGCAGAACGTTACTTTTCCAGTTGAGTTCAACAGATTCCAGGAGCAACACATCTGGTCAAACACTTGAGTTAAATCAAAACAGAATTTATTTATTCACAACCAAAAAACTTTTTTAAAAAACTGTACACACATGTTTGAAATTACAACGGACAAGAAAACGTAACTTAAGAAAAAGCTGTTCCCATTTCCTTCGACATCCTATAACCACACCCCTGAGCAAAACGGTCAGTGCAAACACAGGAATTTACAGGAGAGAGATATCAGAAAGAGAGATATCAGCATGGAGCTGATTTTTTTTTGGACCCCACCTAAAGCTAATCCACAACGAGAAAATATCATGTACTTGAAGAAATGGCCGTTCCACTTTCATTGTACCAGGGTTTAGAAATAAAACTGAATGCCTTTTCTGAATTTTAAATTCGGCAGAATCGATTATACGTTGTCAATACCCGTTCAGACATTGAAGCACATCTTCCTTTACGACCCTTCACAAAAATAACGAAGAGGAGAATATTATTATTAACTGAACAGCATTCCCACAACTCACCACTCAGAACAGACTCGGAACTTCAATCTCCAATGCTGACTTCATTTTACACGGCCTCAGAAGTTCCATGGTTGGTACACTCTATGACATAAGCATTACATTGGCCACAGCCAAGCAAATATGCGCTACTACATTTTAATTCAGTGCGTTTAGTCATGCCAGCAGACACTTGCATTTGTCATCCAAGGCTTGACAATATGTCGGCAATTGGCTTTGGCAAATTCAAACTGAGCCTGGTTTATGATCAAATCTGCCTCACATATTCAATTGAATAATTGTGACAACTGTTGCAAAAGTCCCTCCATGTGGAACTAAAAGACAACAGGTCATCAATATAAATTGCACAGATGGGTAATGTGGCAGTGACCTGTTGGTTTGCCTTTGGAATGTGGCCGGCGCATTTTACATAGCAAATGTCATGCATTTGAATTGATATAATTCATTCGGCTTTACTGGAGCCAAAGGTGCCTTCACTCTTTCGGATAAAGTTATGCACCAATGTCCTCTGATCATGTCCCACTTAGTAACATAAATTACTTGTCCCCTCCATTCAATGCAGACTTCCAAAAGTGGAATCACGCATAATAATTTGGTACCATCTGGTTTTTGGCACCATTACTACGGATGAGATCCAGTGACTGTAACTCACTTCGATTATGCTTTCAATCTCCTTTTGAACCTGTGCCCATTTTGAGGATTAAGCTGATACCACTGCTGCGTTATCAGAACATCACTCGCTATTTCTACATCATGCATTATTAGGTTAGTATTTGCCAGCTTATTTCCACTTATGTCCCTACTTGATCGCAATAATTTTTTAACATTTTGATTTTCCTCTCGCAGTTCATTCAATAATTTTATATCAACTTTAACAACTTCCACATTGTCCAATTTCATTTGTGAATTGTCCAATTCAGAATTCTCTGTTCTTGAGTTTTCCCTCTCCTTTCGACTTGATAAGCTCCACTAAACCCTAATTGTAATGGTTTACTTGTCACTAGAAGGAAAACTAATACCTTATCTCCATTTGCACAATCGTGAGTTTTTCATTTCCTGTCTTGTCTTTGTTTCATCATAAGCTATGATAGTTTTTAATGTTATCCAGTTAGCTTCTCCGAAGTATGTCAACCTTCCAAAAATGTTGACCCGTGGTCCAAATATGTGGCCAACGAATTATGACCTGCCAATTTCAACTTAATTAATCGTGGCTTTCCTCTCACGTCATGCTTAAAAACTTATGCGAATGTTTGATTTATTTGGCACATTTCTGTTGGCAAAAAATATAGAAACAATGTGTCTTTAGCGGATTCATCTGGATGGCGTTGATTATAAGCCCTCAAACTGTTCCTTGATGTTTGATGCCAACTTTCTAGCACTCTTTGCCATTCTAGATGGTATGTTTTAGATTTCAATTATTTCCTTCCGAAGATGTTCATAACCATTTTGAATAACTCGGATGTAAAGTTTGACCATTGATCTGGTTATGTCTCAGTTGATTTTTCATACCTGGTGTAAAATTTGACTAACTCATCAACAATCCTTTTAACCCTGATATTGCATCTTGAATCGACTCTGGAAATCTTGTGGGTACGTATTACTGCTCACAAATGTTGCTTCACTTTTTTTTATTTTCGGCAGGTTTACTACATATTCAATTAAATCCCTTTCAAAACGTTTCTCAAAAGCAGGAGGAGTTATAAAAAGTGCGGGTTTAATTATTGTCCGTATTTTTTGCAATTAGCTTACAACTCTGACTTGTCTGTCAAAATTAACATTCATCCTTGCATCGTCCAGGCTAGCCAAAATGTTTTTGCATTTTACCTTGTGTTTTAAAAATGTAAGTGTCTTCCTACCGGCAGTTCATGTGCTACCCACGATAACTTCTGTATAAGTCACTGGCAATACAATTTGATGAACTGCTGCACATTTCTATATTGCCCGAATGTATGATTGTCTGCATTTATCAAAAGGCATTTTTTGAAAAGTAGTCACACTCAGTTGCACATTCATAATATTTCAGTGTGTGTGGTTTATGATATGCTGCTTCACTTTTTTTATTTTCTGTGATAACTCAGTTAATTACTGTGAGATATAAATATCTACTTTGTCACCCATATGGTCCTGTTTTTTTCTCAACCTTCTGATCAAATAAGGACTCTGAAAATTCCACTTCACTCCTCTTATCTATACTCTTTGATCACACTTGTTTTAACTAGTGGCTTTTTGACCTCGTTGCCACATTGTGAGGAAACATCCCAGAATATGCTTCAGCAATACTTCACTTTCCTGGATTTCCACTCACTTTTCACAGTAGGGAGCAGGCCTAGCTGTGAGGCAGATATACCATTAGCAAGGACAGATTGCATTCCCAGAGATGAGAAAATATTCAGTACTCCTGCCAATAGAATTTTCCACTTTTCTCTGGACACAAAAACCTCACTCTACGTAGTTGAGCACGTCTTGTCTCACCGAATATTCCCTTTTAACAGCACTAAGTCTTGTAAGAATCCTTCAGTCGTACATCTGTCCTCATGTTTCACCATCAAAGAGTGATAGCACCCTGTGTCTCGTAATATTGTAACTTCTATATCTGCTGCTTCTGGCCTATGTGAGTAAACTTTACCTTCCTGCTATATAGATTAACAAGTTCTAGCACTTACTGTTCAACCAACCTCCGACCAGGTTGTACATTCTGGTGCACATTTTTAGCCTCAGCTGTACATTCTGTACTACCACAACAAAATTCATTGACTTATCCTGTTTCCCTTTATCTGTCTTACTTTTTGATTTTTCTAACCCACAAACACTGTGATTCACGTGGCCTGCTGTATTGCAGGGAAAACACCTGAGCTTCATTATTTATCTTTCTGCTTCAGGGATTTCCTTTTTCAACTTGTGGTAAGCTACCGTTACGTTTTTCACTGTGATCTACCCTTTCCTTACCACAAGAGGTTTTATCTATATTCCAATTCCTATCCCTCATTTTCTGAAGTTGATATTGAAAGACAAAAAATCATTTACGAAACCAATTCATTGTCATCAGCCATCTTAACTGCTAATCTTGTTGTTTAAACGCTCTGTTCTTCTAAGTGATTGTTCAATACCCCAGGAAGTGAATTTTTATCTCGTCAATATATTTTTCTCTCATAAAGCATCAGAAATTTGTTGTATTTGTAATGGCCTAATTAATCTATTAACATTGTTGTGGTCGATCTTTTCGAACTCAGTTCCGGTTTGATGGTGAAGCAACTACATCACGATCTGCATCTATAAGTTATGTTTGGATCAACAAAACCCACATGTTCAATGACCACTTCATTTGTTCTGCCACCTTCTAAAATAAGATGTAAAAGGCTCCTAGATATTTCTAATCAAATTTAGACAACGCTTGAATGTAGTTGAATAGTTCCTCAACAGCCCTTTGACTTCTATGTGTTGGGTCATCTTCACTCTCTTCCTCACTAAGCTTATGTTCAGCCTTGATCTCCGCACCTTTAGGCTAAGTTTCATATCTAAATGACGATTGATGAAGTTCAAGCACCGCTCTTTCTTCCTTTGTGCTCTCGTCTTTTGTCTACATTCTCTATTCGTTCCATTATGTACTACTAACATGGTTCTATCATTTTGTTTTGGTCCACTAGGTTTCGTTCTTTTATTTTATTTTCTCGCCTTCTAACCATTTAGCAAACACATCGTTTGAACGTAAGCTGCGTCATTTTCAATTGAATTTTAGCCATATCCAAGTCATCTGATGCTATTTCAAGCAATAATAAATGCTGAGTTATTAACGCAATTACCTCTCCTTGTCTTACAGATGAAGATCAAAAGGTAATTCGAACTTCACTTTAACTATCAAGTCCAACAGTTTTGCCTTGCTCACCTTTTGCAAAACACTCAAAATCACTTCTTCCACTCTCCGAAAACTCTGAGTGAATAAAAGAGGCATTACTACAAAAAGTACTGTTTAGGCCAACCAAATGCACCACCAGAAACAAAAAAATCACTAACACCTACTACTCAAATTCTTCAAGTCTAACAATCCTAATATCAAATCGTAACTACAGAACAAGTCCCGCAAGGAACCCCTGAAGAGTTGTGGAGCAGGCCAGAACCCTTCAAAATATTTCAAGAAGTTAGCGCAAAAGCTGATTTTTCTCGTTGTCTTTAAGAGATGCAATATGAATTTTCACCGACCGAGCGAAACAGCTGGCCAATCCACTGGGTAGGTACGATTATGTGGTATGCCTGTTCCTTGCCAGTGTATAGGATGGGCAGCAGGATGGAAAGTTAGTAATCATGTTTGACAGCTGCATGAGACAATAGGTCCACAGGGATTGGCTTAAGGGCTGAAGTTTCTCGATAGCGACATGCTGCACAACCTCGAAGATGTCTTGCAAATACTGACTTATTTGCTGTATTAGCAGGCGGCATTCTCTTCTGCATTTATTTGTTACAAAATATAAGGAAGAGAGAGATTACTTCGTGCAAAAAAAACATGGAATTCGCCTCGCACTGGGATCACAAAGTGTGGTCAGGAACAACCTAAGCCCCAGACCAGCTGTTGATTAAGGGATCCCTGACGTATAGGAGTGGTGTGAGACATATTATTTTCTTTTCCTCAAAATTCCAGATTTGTTTTTTAGTTAGTCGGTGTTCATAGTTCCATCTTTTAATTTTGCTTTCTTTTCTCGTCAACACATAGTCATATTTACAAAAACTACTCATGTTGAGACTTTTCCTCATTAGATGTAACCGAATCTGACATGAACCGTTTATTCACCGTGCGATCTAAGATGGTTTTGCCAACAAGGACGAATTTGGGAAAATATGGAAGAGAAGGGAAAGAAACTTGATGCTCCTGAGAACTTCCAAAATCAACGATGGAATGACAGAGAGTGGATTCGTGTCTGCAGAAAATATATTAACACAATTAAAACCAGTGAAATAATGACGGACAATTAGAACTAGCAGAAGAGAATGCTGGAGGCCAGGTTTCTGTGCAGAGCAATTGCACTGAATCTTGCAAAAGTGAGAACTCTTTGTGATCTGGTTCGAATGCATTTTTGTTGGTTGTTAAATGTCATTTGTACACCTTAAATGTTTTTCGTTCGCTCGAACTAAAGAGCTGAAGATACATTGCCTTTAGTTTATATTTTGGGAATGTAAGTGATTTGAAGGTATGTTGTGCCTTCCTGTCAATGCCAGTCATATCTGGTTAATGTAATAGCCTTTTAACAAACCGCCAGTGGTTGAGTCAAACAAAAATCTGCGAAATGTTTATCCAAAATCATTGGTTTGTAACGCTAGGAGAACTGTATCTTTTTGTACTGGCTCGACGTTTTTTTTGGACTTGAGTACATTTTAATTCTTGTACATTTTAATTCTGACACATAATCTGTCGAGGAACTGACATTAAAGCAATGAGAGTCGCATTAGTGAAGATAATGTAAAACAATGACAATTAAGACAACAAGTGTGATTGGCAATTCGGTTATAATATCATTGAAATGAAAGAATATGTACTTTGGGACGATTAATGGTGGCTTACGGTATCGGGCCCATCGGATGACATACACATAGCCCCACCCCACCACCACCCACCTTACTCTTATCTTGAGGTTTTGAATGAGTAGACTGGGATGTGAAATCGTTATGTATTACGATATTTGTTGCATTTGTTAAAAAGTCTGTGCTAAGACTCAAGTGGTGTAGCAGTCTGTGGTATGGGAATCCCGGGTAATATAAAATTCAGGAAGCACAAGTTGAATGTAAAGCCCGCGACACGTCAGAGCTGCATTGTTTAATGAGATTTACATTGCAACTCGAAAGCGCACAATTGCATTCGCAGAAAGTTAGCACTCAAAGGTACTGGCATTCATAAAGTTGACAAGAAGAAAAAAATATTGAAGGGTTTTCCACAATGCGAATGCAGATAAGGAGAGCAGAGGACAAATTCAATCTTTGATGCTATTTTGCTGCAATGTGGTAAAGTGATCTGCGGACAGAGATCGGATGGATTAAAACAAAGGAAAAATTAACACCCCTGAATCAATAATTCAAATTATAGTGCATACAATGATTCAAACGCCAGATCGAAAAATCACTGACAGTCAGGTAATCTGGCGCTTTCCTTTCTTTTCTCTCAGTCCCTTGCAGTTTTAAGGGAAAACGCATCAGGATGGGAGGAACTATAGATTGTGATGGTAGTTAATATATATGTGACACTCTTGTTCCGCAACGACCGTAATGTTGGGTTAATACTGGTGTTGGTGTCAGCACAAAAATGCTAATCCTTCGTGGGTGCCTCTCAATTTTGTTCCCATCGCTGGAAGATAGACACTTGGCATGATTCAGTGCTTTCATCACAGCCTTGACCATACAGCACATTTGGGGGAGATTCAAGGTTTGCCAAAACGCCACTGTGATGACACACTTTATTGTGGCTGCATTCACATTGTTGTTAACTATTTTACTTTCGTTTTAATTTCCAGGTGTATGGTTACATACTCTTAATGTATGGTCTTGTGCAGTTGTCGCTGATTTGTGTATCCGTTCAGTATTGTTATATGTGCTGTCCTAAACCATGAGGGTAAATTGCCCAGGATGGGCAGAAGCACTAAACGTTAATGATATTCGACAGGGGCATGAGACAAAAGATTTGCTAGGACGGACAGAAGGGCTGCATTTGTTGATAGCAGTTGACAAGCTGCACGACGTTGAATGAATCAACGATTGGTGATGGAAAAAAAAACTGGAAGAGCTGCTCGTTGTTGATGTCCTTTACATGTAATGGACGTGATTTCTTCGAATTACAGGAGCAGTAACGCGCTATTATGTACGATGTCGCATTGTTTTCTTACAAGCAGATCTTTAAAATGTGGAAGACAGAGACAAAGACGGTTATCACCAAGTCAGAAAAATTAACCTGCACTGCTGTGTGAAAGAGCAGAGACTCTGCAGAGTTAATACATTTGCTGTTTGAGTTCAAGCATCTCTGGATATCGGAATTAATGTGAAAAAACAAACAGCGAAATTCACAGGCTGACCTTCGATGAACCCATGTGGAAGAGCTTACTGTTCAGAACAACATAACTGCATCGTTTCCAAGTGTAAAACTGCTGCAAATCTGCAATAGTTAGTGGAGTGGGTTGTTTCTTGATGAGCTATGTCTCTTGATTAAATTTACATACATAAACTGTTATTCTTTAAGAGCAATAAGACGGTGCTATTTTCTGGGTCTGAAGCTTGTAAAGGAGCAAAAATGGCCTTTAGTACAGTGACGTGTTCTCCCTTTTCGATGTGATAGACAAGGGAGAGTTTCTGTGATATGACTGATTATGTTGCAGGATTTGTGTATGCTTGGGCATCCTATCAGATCCCATAGATCGTTTGGAGCGGCAGAGTAAGACAATGAGGAATTCAGAGAATCAGGGAATGTGCATGATGGCAGTTAAATGAAGGGAGATAGGACGCAGATAGGATCAGGTTACCTCCACGAAATGTATGGGTGGGAGGCAGGTAGTGCAGGAGTGTCCTGTGGCTATTTCCCTCTCAAACAAATATGCTGTTTTGGACGAGGTAAGGGTTGATGGACTCACAAGGAAATGTAGAAAGAATAGCTAAGCTTCTGGTGCTGAAAATGGCTCTAGGGTAGTGAGGGGTACTTACGTTTGCATGCTATTCATTTTGATGGGGAAGTCTCGAGTCAGAGATACAGATAGACGTTTATTCGGTCAGCAATGAATCAAAGAATCAGTGGAGGATAAGGCGGATATTTGTCATGCAAAACAATTAACTCAGCTGCTACAGCAAGTTAAAAAACAGAAGCAATTATATCAATTAGTGAACAGAGACAAAAATCTGAGTATATTCCAGAATTTTACGATCTTAAAAATGATATATTGATCATGAAACAGAAACCATGATATATCAGGCGAATGAGAAATAGGCAGAGCTTCATCAAGCCGTGTTATCATGGAGTTATATAAAGGCGATGTTGCATGTAGTATATGAATTACCAATGCAAGGGCATTCAGCTTTTAAGAAAAAAAATCAAGCGAAAATACAAAGCCATTTCTCTTGGCTTGGACCATATAAGGATGGGGTTGACCTTTCTGCACACATATCACAGTTGAAAGGACCGCAGAAGTGGTACACAAGCTTTTCACGAGATGCAGACAACCGCAGAGAAACAATGAGATCAAGGGGCAAATTTTACATCTGCAAAATTCCGGCAACATATAGAATAGTTACGAAAGAACAAGTCAATCCATTGCAGACCACCCGGAATCGCAAAGGAGCGGTAGAAAGCTGGCACCAGGCTTTTAAGACATGTTGAAGGTTTATGGTCAAGACTATCCAGATGATCAGGATACAGAAATTCCGCGTGCACCTTATTTTCCATTTGAGATGCAACAAACGAATCCAGCAAATTCAGTTCATTTCAATTCCCTTTCACGCATGATGTGAGAGGATCACTGAAAATAATTAAGGAGAAAATCGGTAAATAGACACTTACCCTGGCTGTAATTTGGAGAGACTAAATTGTATTCTTTTATTGCAAGATTGGGAGTTGTATTTATTGGAAAAGTACATCATTTAAATCTTGTGTTTTTCTCGGGATGAGTCGTTTTAGGGGAATGGTTTGGTATGATAATAGTTTAATTAATTTGTTCGCTGTTCGAGGCAGTTAAATAAGTTATGACTTGTGCATTGTAAAATGAGAGTCAGGGATTTGTTTCACTTAACAACTGTAAGTTACTGAAAAATAGGATGATACCTCTTTTCCTAGTCCTTTTCAACAGAATATATGGCATGGCAGTCCCCTTTGGGTGATGCAGTTTTGTTCTAAGGGGCGGGGGGTCATTCTCCTCTGTATAACACAAAGACAGCAGGTGTAGTTCTTGGAACACAACTTCTCCAAGGATAAAGTCATAGACTGAATTAAAACTCTCCAATTTTCTGCAGAAGTGAAAGTCCAAAGACAATCACAAAGATGGCCACTCTCGAGGACAAAGCAGCCCACGCATTTGGTGTTACATGCACAAGTACCCATTCCCTAACCCACCAACACACAGTCGCAGCAATACGTACTATCCACAACAAGCACTGCAGAAATTCACCAAAATTCCTCAGCCAACATCTTCAACTTCCCCTCAAGGTACTCTCCATCCTGTCTTGGAAATATATCACCATTCTTTCATGTTTGCAGTGTGAAAATCCTGAAATTCCCTCCTTATTAACATTGTGATTACTCCACTGTAGATGAGATGCGAATGTTTAAAATAGCAGCAAACCATTCCCTTCTCAAGAGCAACTAGAGCTGTTCAATAAACCATCCCATCCTGGCAAAACCTGCACCCACACTTCCTCCCTCACCTCCATTCAAGGCCCTAAAGGAGCCTTCCACATCCATCAAAGTTTTACCTGCATATCCACCAATATCATTTACTGTATCCGTTGCTCCAGATGCGGTCTTCTCTACATTGGGGAGACTGGACGCCTCCTAGCAGAGTGCTTTAGGGAACATCTCCTGGACACCTGCTCCAATCAACTACACCGCCCTGTGGTCCAACATTAAAATTCTAAATCCCACTCTACTGAGGACATGGAGGTCCTGGGCCTCCTTCACCGCCGCTCCCTCACCACCACAGGCCTGGAGGAAGAATGCCTCATCTTCTGCCTTGGAACACTTCAACCTCAGGGCATCAATGTGGACTTCAAACTTTTCCTCATATTCCATTCCCGCACCGCACCCCAGTTCCAAACTTCCAGCTCAGCACTGTCCCATAACTTGTCCGACCGGCCTATCTTCCTTTCCACCTATCCACTCCACCCTCCTCCGCCCGACCTATAACCTCCATCCCCTCCCCCACTCACCTATTGTATTCTATGCTACATTCTCCCCACCCCCACACTCCGCTCACTTATCTCTTAGCTTCAGGCTCTCTGTCTGCATTCCTGATTCAGGGCTTTGGCCAAAACGTCGATTTTACTGCTCCTCGGATGCTGCCTGAACTGCTGTGCTTTTCCAGCACCACTAATCCAGAATCTGGTTTCCACCATCTGTAGTCATTGTTTTTACCCAATCAATGCTGGCCACACAGAAATGCCGATATCCCACCAATGAATAAAAATATACATTAAGGAGTAGGCGCCTATTTTTTTTGTGAAGTAGCAAACTACAAACTGGAGGACGCTGAACAAATAATTAATCAGTTGATCGAAAGAAACGAAATGATCATCAATGAGATGTCTCTATAGACCTGAAGTATGGATTTCTGTAGAATTCTTCAATAGTTGAACTCGGGAGAACAACACTGCACATGGGTCTGTTAATTGACACCAAAACACAGATAGTGTTGGTTAGAATCATAGCCTGAATCCACCATTAATCGGGTTGTATCTGAGGTAGGTTCTGAGGCTTAAATTACTCCCTTCAGGATTCTCAGCTTAATTTAAATATGCATTGAAGTGGAAGTAATTGTCTCAGCATTTGTTCTCCTGTGAGGCTTCTTAACAAGTAGCCAGATTAAATGCAGATTGGGGTAATTTACTCGAATGGACTTTTTTTCTGGAGTACCCTGTTCAAGGACCATGACAGAAGGTCATACAGGAATTGAAAGAACTTTTCTGCTTCTGGGATGGAACGTCTGTTCTTAGTTATCTGCGGGACAGGAGATAAAATTACTTGATTACCTGTTGGAGCATGCATGTTGGTTAAATAAGATCGTCTGGAAAAAATGAATGTCCTGGGCAAAAGGGATTATCTGCAGCAAAGGCTGTGCTTCAAAGAGCTAGTCAATGCTGAAGGTAAAACGTAACAGTGGAACTACTGCTGATATGAAAGCAAGCTGCTAACTTGGTGGCTCCGTCACAGTGATCAATAAAGTGAATGAACGTGTCGAAAAGACCATCCACAGATTCACACTATAAAGTTGATGGACAGAAACGTGCATAAGAATTCAATCTCAGGATGCCTCAGTCTCAGACATTTGCAGAACAATACCGTTTAACAATGCAAAGGCAGGCAGAATTATTTAAGATCGGAGCTGAATTCCTCCAAGAACTTGGTGAGAGTGAAATTCCATTGTCAGACTGAACTTGTAGACTTGAGAGGTGTTATTTTGTTTGCTATGTGCTATAAAGTTGAAATAGTTGCTTCAGTATTTGATTCTCTGTGAGATTTCTAAAAGAAACTGTCAAATCGAAAGCAGCTTCGATAATTCGCATAGAACAAATACTGACTGGGAGAAGGTCTGCTCATGGCGTGCGGAAGCATATCAGCCATGAGCGAATGGTGGATGAGCCGAATTTCCTCATTCTGTTTCTATTTCTTGTAGTCAAACGGTTATCTGGTAGACAACTCTTCCCTGGGTCTTCCATCACTTCTGATGATTGACTTCCATTTGCCTGATGATGATCGGCAAAAATTCATTGGACCGAATATTCTGCTTCCGTGTTGTGTGACTCTGTGATTCTGTTTCAAGTTTATGTCATTTAATTAACTGAGAGTATAGGTGCACTGAAATTGTACCTGTATGAGGAAAGGTAGGTGAACAAATCTGAATACCCTTCCTCTGGTAACATATATGAAGACAGCACTGGACAGTTTCACTCAGACAACAACGAGTGGGCATTAAACACCGGCTTAGACAGTGACTCAACTTTCCCCTCGTTGAATCCGATACAAATATTAGGATTTGATTGAGAAAAACACGCAAGTTGCTCAGATTTCCCACAATGTCACTGTGAGCTGGAGCCACGGGTCACAGTCTAAGAACACAGAGTAGAACAGTCAGCACTGAGATGATGAGAGAGTGTTCAAACAGAGACTGTCTAGTACACAGAAACGTTAAATTCTCCACCACCTGACAGTGCCTGCCATGTTGTGTTTTTCCACCTTTACTGTTTGTTCATCTGTGCAGTTCTCTGGCACAATACATCACTGATGTCAAATCAATCAATGCGCTCAAAAAGTAGACATGCGTATTTGTAAGGGCTATAAGGATGAAGGGGTACAGGAATAATGGAGAAATAAACAGCTTTGAGGAAGAAGATCACTCTTTCTTTGATATTTCCACGAATCTCCAGTTCCTAAGTGCACTCATCACTGGGTATTTTAGTCATCATTCTTGTGTGTACTGTGAGATAATTTTATTGAAATTGTGGGTTTTGTGTGTTCAACTTTTTTAAAAACAAAGTTCAGTATTTTACAATCACTAGGATACCAAGGAAGGCCATTTTCTTTGTGTTTCTTCAGCCATACATAACGTTTAAATGAGTTACTTTGTCAGATAGTCCGGGGCAGTTCACGAGTTTGCGGCAGCAATATCATTGACTATTTTTTCCACACATAAATGAACGTGACTGGGAATTTAAACAGGAGCATTGGATCTGAGAATCCGCAATGGAGTTATTTATTGAAACGTCAAACGTCACCTCAATGCTATCTTTAATAAACATTGACCTTTGAAAATACGAATAGTGTATCCATGCAATGCAAAATGTTCATCCAAAAATAATATTAAAAATACGCAAAATCAAGATCAAACCTCCAATCAAACATCGAAGGAATATCTGCTGAAAGCATGTTTTCGCGCAGACCGAGGGACAAACTAATTCTCTGGTGGTAACATTATGAAATTCAGGATCAGCTTCAAAGAGAATTGGCGAAAACACATTTGTCTTGTCCATCGTTCCTTTTTTTCAAATAATAATTTTTGTTTTCTTCCATAGAGATTTCCCCACGTTCTTTAGCTCTTCTCTGAATTTGTTCTGGGTTGCTGCATAAATGCAAGGGTTCAGGAAACAACTCAACAACTTCAGCATAACTCCTGTTTCAGTCACGATGTAGTCAGGGTTGCTGAAGTCACCTCGATTAATAATTACCGTGTGACAATCGTGTCATGACCAAACTCACAGAATATGTCAACCAAAGCAATACGAAACTGCCTGATACAAGAACAATAAAATAATCGTTTGCTCCGTTTGTCCATTCTTGAATTGCTTTGCTTCTTACTTCTGTGACCTTGGAGTGCAATGCGAGTTCTATTCGCCACAATGACACGGTGGATGGTTAAAGAATTAAACAAGAAAATTAGGAGGAATGGAAGCCAAGCAACTCAGGAGCTATGGAACCACACAAACACCATTCTGGGAGATGAAGCAAAGAAAGTTACACTTGACCGGCAGCCCCATTCAATTTTATTAATGATTTGCACTGGTTCAAATGCAAACAAAACCGGGATGTTCTTTAACATGATCAGAACTGAGATGATTATTAATATTGTGACTGCAGTTTTTTCGGTGCAATGCTTTGTCTTAAACTTCTGACAGCAGATCACCACAAATCTGTCAAATGTGAAGGAAACGGTGAACCAAACAGTTAGATCCAGACCAATGATAGTCAAGTGTCCAATGAGCTTGCACACAGATGTGTGGGACAAGAAGGAAAATGGGTAGTGATAACTCAAAATACGATACACTAAAAGGGTACTGATACGATTCTCGATGTTGATCTGGAAACACTGAGACATACAGTATGTGGCATTAACAAGGAAAAATTAAAATCAATTAAATACAAACGGATTGAATGGCTTACCTGGAAGACTAACGGCTGCAAGAAGTGGACAGTAAATCTCCTTCAACAGCAAAATCGGTGGTTTTGCCATTTCTGAGAATGAATGACTTCAGCAGAGGCTGAAGATCTGTGACTGGTGTGTGGCCAAGGTATTGAAAAGTAATGTGCATTTACACATGCATCAGACCTCGAGAGATGCAATTCCGTCAAATCATCACTGATATTACTCACATTCACCTGTGCAACGAAAACAAACTTTACTTTTGCATAATATCCTAAATAGAATATGATCTGCACCTGGCATCGTTGACTTCACTTCCATTGCCTTTTCTGTTCCCTGGATTCTAATGTCATGTACTTTACCTCATTTCTGAATTTAGATGGCTTTCCTTTGCGTGAAATAATCTTGCCTCGTGAATTGATATCTCAGTCCTTTCGTCATTAATCCCGTTATCAACTGTACTCTTTTCTGGCCAATTGCCAATTGTGACATCAGTAATGCATTTGGCGGCTCATCACAGTCTAACCATTGTCCAGTTTTTGAAACTGAATCCTCAGTCGTGATTAATGTGGAAGTGAATTCTAATCAATTGATTGCTCTCTTGGAGATTCACTGTTTTACACATCACATTCAATGAAACCAGTAATTTTTCTCTTGCCTTTAAGAATGCCATCCTCCCAGGCAGTAACATATTCTATTCAAGCTAGAAATCTATTGTAGTTCATGTGATAACTTTGGTATGAACACCGAGTACTGAATGAATCTGAGTGTTTCTTTCAGAAAACGCAAAGCAGCTTGTACTATTTTTCAGGAAATTACTCTTTTCTACGAATATAGAGGAATTAAGTATCAACAGATCACGAGAGAAGTAACACCAGAGAAATTAATTCGGCTATAGAATCTCCTGCTCCTAATACATTGAACTCTGGAATCCGAAAAGACGTAACTAGAGTTGTAGTAGATACATTGGTTTCAATGTTTCAAAAAGAAACTGAATTCGGAAAGAATACTAATGGATTCCAAAACTGCCAACGTGTCATACGTTTTGAAAAACAAAAGGAACGTGACCAATCTTTGTTAAGCGTGAGACAAACTGCTGAACATCTCTTGTTGAAAACAAATGCAGCAGACTCAACTGTTCATTGAAGAATATCAGTCCACTTGGAAAATCACAGATTAATCAAGCAAAATTGATATGTCTCCAGAAAAATACATCAATTTCTGAAAAATCCCTTCGACCTTTTCGATGAAGCCTAAATCATATTCGAAAGAAAGAGAAACAATCAAAGCAAAGTGTTCAAACTACCAGAATGTGTTTCACAAGGAACCATGCTAAAAAGACGAAGACGCAGGTGTCCATGGTATCAGAGATCGGTATATCGGCGTAGTATGAGAATTTGATATTTGTCAGGAAATAGCAAATGGTGTTCAGGAGTTATTTTCAGAAATGGCCATCCTTATTGATACTGGTTCAACAGGGGTCAGTTCTGGTACTACACGTGTTTTGGCATCTTGGATGAAACATAGAAATGCACAGAGAGGGGCAAGACATAATCAGGAAAACTTTTTGAATTTTGGCCTAAATTTCAAAAGGGTTTTGTTCGAAGAATATGTAATATTTATTGCAAAGTGCTGGTGGGACCTCATCCGGATTCCTGTGAACAATTTCCGCCTCCTTATCTTCAGAAAATGTGTCAGTTCTTTAGAGACTGTTCACCAAATTTCAAATCCTCAACCCCGGTCTAAGAATTTGGTGAATGTGCAAAAGCTACACCGGTTGGGAACCTACTCCTAGAAGCTTATAATTCTGAGAGGTGAAGTCATTGAAATGTGCAGAATTCTGAAGGGACTTGACGAGGTAAATGCTGGGAATGCGTTTTCTGTCATCGGAGAGTCTAGCATCAAATGATTTTGAATCAAAATAAAGGCAATTCATTTTACATAGATGGAAATTCTTCTCACAAACGATTGTGTCGGGGCACCCCTTGCCAAAGAAAGCTGCAGGACAGTGTCCATGTTTCTATTTAAGGATGAAACAGATAGATTCTGATCACGAAAGGAATCATTCTTTACGGGGAAAGGCCAGAAATGGAAGATGAACAGTATTGGGTCGTTCATGCTCCTGATGTATGTCAGAGTCGACTCTAGAAGCAGTATGCTCCATTGTTGTTTCTACTTCCTGCGAGCTAATGGCCTTAATATGTGTGAAGAATAGCCTCAAACCGTTGTAGTAAATATTTCGTTGTTTTTCCCATTGCCAGAAAGTGAATCACTTTCGTGTTTTTCCAGCGTGAACAGGTTAAGTATTCCCATCGTAAACAACTCTCCAATCCCCATGGATGTAAGTTTGCTCACTGAGCGGCAAAGTTCGTTTTCAGACGTTAGGTCACCATACGAGGTAACATCATCAGTAAGCCTCTGGTGAAGCACGGAAGTTGTGGACCCCGCATTGTATTTATGTATTTAGGTTTCCTTGGGCTGGTGATGTCATTTCTTATGGTGATGCCATTTTCTGTGCTTTTTCTCAGAAAATGTTCGAATGCAGCTTCGTGTGAATGTGGGGATGATTGCTCCTTCAGTTCCGTATTTGGTCCGTAAATGTTGTTTTCCTGTAGATATTGGTTTGAAGTTCGCCTTTGACTGTTCATTCTACTGTGACATGTAGGAATGGCACATTATTGTGGTTTTCCCAAACGTTTTCCTCTTCTTCCACAAATGAAGCTGCATTAGTACATTACTTCAACCAGCCTCCACACACTGCAGCACAGAGGAACAACGAACAGCAGAAGAAAACCGCACTTCCACCATATTCAAAAAGAATGTGTACCCAATGATCACAGTCCGTCGCTGTCTCAGTAACAAAACCAAAGAAGCAGACAAAACACTCCCAGAAATCTTGGACACACTCCCCTTCATTAAACACATCTTAGAAATGACTGCCACATTCTTCATTTGGCATCATGGTAGCCCCAAAAACCCACCAACACATTAAATTAGCAGCTAATGAACTTGAAAGACTCGATACAGACAACAAGCAAAACGAATTTCATTTACGAAGTACTGCTTTGGACAAACACGCGGAAAACTAGCCTCCAGGATACATGAACATCAACTTGCCACGAAAAACATACCCAACTATCACTAGTGTCTATACATAGAGATAAGGAAAGACACCACTTCGACTGGGACAATGTATCCATTCTGGGACAAGCCAAACAGAGACACTCACGAGATTCCTAGAAGCGTGGCATTCCAACAGGAACTCTATCAACAAAAACAACGATTGCTATCCCACTTATTATCCTCTGAGAAACAGAACAGGAAAGGACATCACCAACACAGGAAATGAAATCACCACAGTAAATAGGAGTGCTACCCACGGTAATCGAATAGCCAGCACAGAATCAGACAACTGAACACTTACAGGAAGTATATACTGGGATATCTCCTGTCTGTGTGATCACAAGGTCATACACCCACCAGTTGAAACTGGAGCAAAAATCACAGAATACAGATAAGGAAGTTGAAGTAGAATTATAAGAGGCCATGCTTGATCCAATGACTCAATCAGCAAAACAATAAGTGGAGTAAAAAGCGGATATTTTTCGTGCAAAGCAATTAACTCTGTCACAACAAGAAGTTGAAAAAGCTGAAGCAATTAGATCGAATAGCGTAGACAGACAAACATCTGAGTATATTCCCGAATGTTACGATCTTAAAAATGATATCCTGATCAGGAAATGCAAACTAACAAATATCAGATGGATCAGAAATAGGCAGAGGTTCATCAAGATGTATTACCAAGGGGTTATAGACAGGTGGTGTTGCATGTAGCACATGAATTAACAATACAAGTTCATTCAGTATTTAAGAAAACTTCAAGCTAAAGAAAAAAAAATTCTCCTGGTCCGGACTACATCAGGCTGTGGTTGTCCTTTTTCTGCACTTGTCATACATTTTGGGTAGTTGGAAAAACTCAGGCAGTAATAAAACCAGCATGCCATTTCAATCTTGCGTTTTTCCTCATGTATAGCAGATATACGAGAATGGTTTGTTATGACAATAGTTTAGTTTGTTTGCTCACTATGCGTGTCAGGTAAATAAGTTGTTATTTGTGTATCGAAAAATGTGGGTCAGGGATTTATTTCACTTAACTGTTAGAAGTTGCTGAAAAACAGGATGACGCCACTTTTCATAGTCCTTTTAAAACATTACAGGGCATGACACACCCCTTAGAGTGATTCAGTTTTTCTTCCAGGAAGGACGGTCATTTTCCTTTATATACCAGCAAGACCGCAGATGTGGACCTTGGAACACCTTTTCTGCAATGAACAAAGGCAGGAGTCAGAAAGAAAACTTTCCAATTGCCTGGATGTGTGAAGTTCCAAAGCTAGTCAAGACGTTCACCACTCTCCAGGAAAAAGTAGCCCACTTATTTGGTCTGACATGCAAATGCATCCACTCCCTCCTCCATCAACTCGCAATTGCAGCAGTACATACCATCTACAAGACAAACTGCAGACATTCACCCCAACATCCTCAGTCATCAGGTTCCATCACGTTCCATGACCATTTTCATGTAAAACGACAAGGGCAGCACATGTATGGGAATGCCAACATCTTCAACTTCCCCTCCCAGCCACGCACAACCCTCACAACCCATTCCTTCAGGTTCGCTGTGTGAAAATCGGGGAATTCTCTCATCAATACCATTGTGATCAACCCACTGTAGATGCGATGCAAATGTTCAAAGGAGCAGCAAACCATCACCTTCTCAAGGGCAACTAGAGCTGTTCAATACATGGTGGCTGTGGAGGAACAGAGGAATCTGGGAGTGCCAGGACATAGATCCCTCAACGTTGGCACCCAAGTGGGTTGGGTTGTTAAGAAAGCATAATGTTTTGGCTTTCATTAAAAGTGGTATCGCATTTAAGAGCATCGAGGTTTTGCTGTAGCTCGACAAGTTCCTGGTGAGACTGCAATTGGAATATTGTGTCCAGTTCTGGTCACCCCACTATAGGAAAGAAAAACAGGCTTTGTAGTCGGTGCAAAGAAGATTCACCAGGATGCTGCCTGGACTGGAGGGCTTGCCTGACAAAGAAAAGTTGAATAAGCTCGGACTTATCTCTCTGGAGAGAAAGATGAAAGAGAGGAGACCTGATCGAGGTATAGAAGATAATGAGTGGAATAGAGTCAATAGCCAGAGACATTTACCCAGAGCAGGACTGACTGTAATGAGGAGTCATACTTTGAAGATATTAGGAGGAAGGTATAAAGGAGAGGTCAGAGGTAGGTTTTTATGCAGAGAGTTGTGAATGAATGGAATGTGTTGCCAGCTGTGGTTGTTGAAGCAGAGTTATTGGGGACATTTAAGCGACTGCTGGACATGCAAATGGATAGCAGTGAGTTGAGGTGTGCATAGGTTATGTTACTGAATTTTACATTAGGATTAACATCGGCACAACATCTTGGGCAAAGGCCCTGTTCTGCGCTGTACTTTTCTATGTTCTATGTTCTAAGAGTGACATTCCACTCTCAGGCTGAACTTGCTGACTTAGGAGGCTTTATTTTGTTTGCTACGGGCTATAAAGTTGAAATACTTGTTTCAGTATTTTGTTGTCTGTGAAATGTTTTAAAGAAACTGTCGAATCGAAGGTAGCTTCGATAATTTGCATTGAACAAAGGGATTCAAGACTGACTGGGAGAAGGTCTGCTAATGGAGTGCAGAAACATCTCAGCCATGTTTGTATGGTGGATGTGTCGATTTTCTTAATTCTGTTTTGTGGTATAATGGTTGTCTGGCAGGCAACTCTTCCCTGCGTCTCCCATCGCTTCTGGTCATTGACTTCCATTTGCCCAGTAATAATCAGCAAAAACTGGTTGGACAGAAGATTCTACTTCCGCACTGTGTGACTCTGTTACTCTCTTACGTATTTATGTCATCCAATTAACTGAAAAGATAAGTGTATTGAAAATTATACCTGCAAGCAGAAAACCTAAATACCCTTGCTCTGGTCACATATAAAGAAGGCAGCACTGTACAATTTCAGTCAGACATCAAGGAGTGGGCGTTAAGTATTATATCAAGAGACTCAATGCGTTCAAGAAGTAGCCATGGGCATTTGTAAGGGACATAGAGATGAAACGGCAAAGGAAGAATGCGGTAATAAAGCACTGAGGTGGAAGATTACTCGCATTTTCGATATTTCCATGCATTTCCTGTTCCTAAGTGCACTCGTCACTGCATGCTTTAATCATATGTCATGTGTACTGGGAGATAACTTGTAGAAATTGTCGGCTACGTCTATTTAATATTTTTAATCTCATTATTATGCAATCACTCGGATACCAAGGAGGGGCATTTTGTTTGTTGTCTTTTCTTTAGCCGTATGCACCGTTTCAATGAGTTATTTTGTCAGATAGTCGAGTGCCTTTCATGTAGTATTCATGTAAAATGTGCAGTACACAAGTTTGCGGCAATAATACCATTAATTATTTTCAAGGCGTAAATAAACTTAACTGGGATTTTAAATTGGAGCATTGGATCTGAGTATCTGCAATGGATTAATTTATTAACACATCAAATGTCGCCTCTAATGCTTTTTTTAAAAAAAACATTGATCTTTGAGATATAGACAGTATAGGCATGTGAATAGAAAACTTTCAACTAAAAAAAATGACAATTATACAATGAATGGAAGAGCCTTGGGAAAAGTTGATGAGCAGAGAGATCTGGGAGTGCAGGTCCATTGTACCCTGAATTTTGCTGCACAGGTGGATAGAGTGGCCAAGAAGGCATACAGTATATTGCCTTCATCGGATGAGGTATTGAGTGTAAGAGCTGGCCGGTCATGTTAAAATTGTACAATGCTTTGGTTCTGCTGCATTTAGAATACGGCGTTACAGTTCTGGTCGCCATATTACCAAAAGGATGTGGACGCTTTGGAGAGGGTGCAGAAAAGGTTTATGAGGATGTTGCCTGGTATGGAAGGTGCTAGCTATGAAGAGAGGTTGAGTAGGTTAGGTTTATTTTCACTAGTAAAATGGAGATTGAGGGGAGACCTGATTGAGGTTTGCAAAATCATGAAGAGTATAGACAGGGTGGATAGAGACAAGTTTTTTTTCCACAGGGTGAGGGATTCAATAACGAGAGGTCACGCTTTCAAGATGAGAGGTGGAAATTTTAAGGGGGATACACGCGGCAAGTACTTCACACAGAGGGTGGTGAGTGTTTGGAACGCATTGCCAGCAGAGGTGGTAGAGGCAGGCATGGTAGATTCATTTAAGATGTGTCTGGACAGAAGTATGAGTAGGTGGGAAGTAGGGATACAGATGCTTAGGAATTGACCGACAGGTTGAGACAGTACATTTGGATCGGCTCAGGCTTGGAGGGCCGAAGGACCTGTTCCTGGGTGTAAATTTTCTTTGTTCTTTGTTTCTTGAAAAGCAGTATGTAAAATCGACATTGAATGTCCAATCAAACATCGAAGGAATATCTGCGTAAAGTATGTTTTTTGCACAAAAAAATGTTTTGACTCGAAGGCAGCTTCGATAATTTACACACAACAAAGCGGTTCAAGACAAAATCGAGAAGGTCTGCTCCATCCCGAGGGACAAAGATAATTCACTGGTGAAAAACGACGTGATATTCAGTTTCAGCGACAAAGAGATTCGGCCAAAATATTTTGTCTTGTCTATGGGTTTTCCATATGATATGATTTCTTTTCTTCCATAGAGATTTCCCCACGTTCTTTAGCTCGTCTCTGAATTTGTTCTGGGTTGCTGCATAAATTCATGAGATCAGGAAACAACTCAACAACTTCAGCATGTCTCCTGTTTCAGGCGCGATGCATTCAGGGTTGGTAAAGTCACCTCGATAGTAATTACCGTGTGTCAGTCTGGTCATGACCAAACTCACAGAATGTGTCAACCAAAGCAATATGAAACTGCCTGATACTGAGAACAATAAAATAATGGACTTCCTCCGGTTTCCATCTCTGATTGGTTTGGCTTCTCACTTCTATGGCCCTGGAGTCCAACGCGAGTCCTATTCACCACTACAACACGGTGGATGGTTAAAGAATTAAGCAAGAAAATTAGGAGGAATGGAAGCCAAGCAACCCAGGTACTATAGAACCAGACAAATGCCATTCCAGGAGATGAAGCAAAGAAAGTTACACTTGACCGGCAGCCCCATTCAATTTGATTAATAATTTGCTCTGGTTCATATGCAAACAAAACCGGGATGTTCTTTAACAAGGTCAGCACTGAGATGATTATTAATATTGCGATTGCAGTTTTCTCGGTGCAGTGTTTTGTCTTAAACTTCTGACAGCAGATCACCACAAATCTGTCAAATGCGAAGGAAACGGTGAACCAAACGGTTAGATCAAGACTGGTGGTAACCATATATACAATGAGCTTGCACACAGATGCGTGGGACAAGAATGAAAATGGGAAGTGATAACTCAAAATAAGATACACTATAATATTATTGATAATAACCAATATATCCGATGTTGCCATAGTGAACATGTAAGCCGAGATGCAGTTGGAAAGACCACAGTTTCCTCGGAAAAGAATTAAAATAGTCATCATATTTGCTGTCAGAGAAACAGAAATGATCGTTAAAATTGCAATGCATGATTGAAACAGAGGTGAAAATACTTATTAAGAGCATTTGAACACATTCTGAGTGATTTACAAAATAGAAAATGTACCCAAGCATTTTACATACTGTTCCAGTCATCATTCTCTGTGGTATTGTCGGACTGTCTGAAGATAAACAGATATATTTTCAGAGGACTCGTATGTTGAATTATTGTTGCGAAACTACTAATGCTTCGAGAAAAAGTGAATAGGAAAAATTGTCTTGATATGATTCTCGATATTGTTTGTGTAAAACACTGCGACATACAGTGTCTAGCATTAACATTGAGAAAATGAAACTCAATTTAACACAAACGGGTTGAATGGCTTACCTGGAAGACTAACAGCTGTGAGAATTGGATAGTAAATCTCTTTCAACAGCAAAATCGGTGGTTTTGTCATTTCTGAGAATGAATGTCTCCAGCAGAGGCTGAAGGTCTCTGACTGGTGTGTGGCCAAGGTATGGAAAGGTAATGTGCATTTATACACCTCTAGAGATGCAATTATCTCAAATCATCCCTGATCCTACTCCCAATCACCTGTGCAAAGAAAACAAACTTTACTTTTTCATAATACCCGAAATAAAATATGATCTGCACCTGGCATCGTTGACTTCATTTCCATTGCCTTCTCTGTTCACTGGATTCCAGTGTCATGTATTTTACCGCATTTCTGAATTTAAACGGTTTTCCTTTGCATGAAATAATCTTCCTCGGAAATTTGACATCTCGGTTTTTTGTCATTGATCGCATTGTCGTCTGTACTCTTCTCTGGTCAATTGTGAATTATTACATCAATGATACATATGGCGGCTCAACACAGTCTAACCATTGTCCAGTTTCTGAAATTGAATTCTCAGTTGCGATTAATGGACAAGGAAATATTAAACGATTGATTACCATCCTGAAGATTCACTGCTCTCCACGTCCTATTCAATAAAACCAGTAATTTCCTTTCTTGCCTTTCACAATTCCATTCTCCCAGGCAGTAACACATTCTAGTCAGGTGGGAATTACACAAATCATGTGATCGCCTGGGGTGTGAACACCAAGCACTGAATGAATCTAAGTGTTTCTTTCATAAAACACAATGAAACTACTAATGTTTAAAAATACAGAGGAGGAATTGAATATCAACACATCAGGAGTGAAGTAGTATCAGAGAAATTAATTGGGCCATATTATCTCCTGGTCCTGATAAACTGAATTTTGGAATCGAAACGATGTAACTCGAATTGTAGTAGATACGTAGAAAATAATTTCTCAGAAATTCGTTTGAACTTTTCGAGAAAGTCTGACATTAATCGCAAGGAAGAGAAACAGTCAGAGTGTTCAAACGAACAGAAGGCGTTTCGCAATCAACCATGCAAAAGGATAATACGCAAATGTCCATGGTATTGCGGATAGTTTCTCAGCATAGCTTGAAAATTTGACATTTGGCAGGAAATAACAAATGGTCTTCAGGAGTGATTTTTAGAAATGGTGATCTGTTTCGGTAGGTCTTATCAAGGCTTCAACAAAGGTCTGTCCTGGTCCTACAAATGTTTTGTAATCGATGTTAATGATTTGTAGAAAGGAAGGGAATGCACGTTTGCCAAATTTTCAGAAAACACAACAGCAGCTGACATGGCAAATTCTAAGAGAGGTACAACCAACCTACGGAGAGGTACTGATGGGATAAGTAAGTGGGCAAAATTATGCCCAGCGGAATAAAAAGTGAAAACTTGAGAGTTTGATCATGTTGAAAGGAAGAACAAGAAAACGCAGCATTATAGAACATAGAACATGGAAAAATACAGCACAGTACAGGCCCTTCGGCCCTCGATGTTGCGCCGATCCAAGCCCACCTAACCTACACTAGCCCACTTTCTTCCATATGCTTATCCAATGCCCGTTTAAATGCCCATAAAGAGAGCGAGTCCACCACTGTTACTGGCAGGGCATTCCATGAACTCACGACTCGCTGAGTAAAGAATCTACCCCTAACATCTGTCCTATACCTACCAGCCCTTAATTTAAAGCTATGCCCCTTCGTAATATCTGACTCCATACGTGGAAAAAGGTTCTCATGGTCAACCCTATCTAAATCCCTAATCATCTTGCACACCTTATTTAAATGAAAATGACGGAAAGAAGCTGCAAAACATAAATGCTTGGAACATAGGAACGCACAGGGACGTGCAAGAGACATTTAGGAAAACAAATTGAACTTTGGCCCAAGTCTCATAGGGGTTGAATTAGAAAAATATGTAATAGATTCTGTAAAGTGCTGGTGAGACCACAAGCGGAGTAATGTGAACAATTTCCATCTCCTTATTTAGATGGCGATCAGTTTCTGCCTGATAATTGTGCGTTGTTCTGTATCTCAATGGCTCCCTTGGAGAGCGCTGACTTCAAGGTGCAGACCGAATGTCCTTGATCACTGAAGCTTTTCCCTAGTTGGAGTTAACATTTCGTTCTGGTGATTGGTTGTGTGGAGCCCATTTCTCCATTGTTGCAGTGTCTGCATGGTCTTGCCAGTGTAGAATGCCTCAGATCATTCTTGCGTGCAGAGTATGAGGTAGGCAATCGTGGCCCAATCAAATCAGTACCGTTTATTTACATGTTGAGTACTGATCCCACACATGGTAATAGCATCCATGTCGATGATCTGGCAGCATTGTGCCACGTTGTGGTCGCTGTTGTCCTGAAGGCTGGGCGTTTGCTGTGAACGGTGGCCTGTTTAAAGTTTGGAGGTTGTTTGATTCAATATGACATCAGGTTGACCTTGGCGAGGTATTCACCAACATCGATGTCATGTCAAAATAGCGTGGTATAGTTTCTCCTTTCTGGGGACCTATTGGATGATTCAGGGTGCTCTGTCCATCGTGTCCGTAATCTGGTCTCTGAGGAGATCATTGTGGTGTTTCACCATGGCACGTCGTAACTGAGTTTTTATGATTTGAACATCTTATCCGGTTCTTATGATGACATATTTCGGTATCATCAAGTGTCTGTCGCCTTCCTTCTCGCCCACACCAATCCTCTGTATATGCAGAACTTGTCCTCGGGGATGCACTCCTTACCTTATTTAAGGTGGAAGCTACAGGTTTGTAGCATATTGGATGCGGAAAAGCTGTAACAGAATGTACTACCTGGTCTGAGATTCATTTAGAAGAAAGTGGCGAATCTTAAACCATTTACTTGTGAAGGCGAGGTTTACGCACATCTACCAGGAGGAGCGGGTAAAGAAATTACGATATTATGAGACATGGAATCATGCCAATCTTTGTTGATGAGATATGCAACTAAGAAGGACTATTGCCAGACTAACGTGCCAGTGCGTGGAATTCAAGGTGAGACGAGAGATGCTCCTTTATGTAGAGTAAGGTAGGAGTGCCCAGTTTAAGGTGAAGCAGTGGTGGAAGGAGTACTGGAGAAACTCTCAGCTCAAGGAATGCAAATTGTCCTTGCCAATGATGTTCACTACAGTGGTCGAAACTCCAGTGCAGAATAAGGCAACTGAAGAATGACAGGAAGTTTTTACTGGGATTTCTTCAGTCTGTGTGATCACAAGGTCACAAATCTACCAGTTGTGACAGCAGCAGAAATCACAGAATACAGATGAGGAAGTTGAAGTAGAATTATCAGAGGCCAAGTTTGATCGAGTGATTCAAGCAGAAAAAGAATGAGTGGAGGATAAGGCGGATATTTGTCAAACAAACAATTAACAACAGGAAGTTGAAAAACCGAAGCAATTAAACCAATTAGTGAACAGAGACAAATTCTGAGTATATTCACAAATGTTACGACCTTAAAATTATATATTGATCAGGAAACAGAGACCATCATATATCAGGCGAACGAGAAATAGGCAGAGCTTCGCCAAGCCGTGTTATCATGGGGCTGTATCTAGGCAATGTTGCATGTAGTATATGAATTACCAATGCAAGGGCATTCAGCTTTTAAGACAAAATCAATCGAAAATGCAAAAACATTTCTCTTGGCCTGGACCATATAAAGATGGGATTGACCTTTCTGCACACATATCACAGCTGAAAGGACTACAGAAGTGGTACACAAGCTTTTCACGAGATGCAGACAACCACAGGTAAACGATCAGATCAAGGGGCAAAATTTACATTCACATTATTCCGGCAAATTATAGAATAGTTAAGAAACAACAATTCAATCTATTGCAGACCATCCGGAAGCGCAATGGAGCGGTAGAAAGTTGGCACCAGGCTTTTAAGACATGTTGAGGGTTATGGTTAAGACTATCCAGATGAGCAGGATACAGACATTCCGTGTGCACCTTATTTTCCATTCGAGATGCAACAAACGAATCCAGCAAATTCAGTCCTTTTCAATTCCCTTTCAAGCATGATGTGAGAGGATCACTGAAAATATTGAAGGAGAAAATGCTGACTCACAATTCAGGGACCACATACTTGGACGTTTGTCAAATTTTAGAAAATCTGTAAATAGACACTTACACTGGCTGCAATTTAGAGAGACAAAATTGTATTCTTTTATTACATGTGTGGGAGTTGTAATTATAGGAACAGCACACCATTTAAGTTTTGTGTTTTTCTCGTGATTAGTAGTTATAGCAGAATGGTTCGGCATGATAATAGTTTAGTTAATTTGTTCACTCTTCGAGTCAGATAAATAAGTTATGATTTGTGCATTGTAAAATGAGTGTCAGGGATTTTTTTCACTTAACAACTGTAAGTTGCTTAAAAAAAGACAGAATGGCACCTCTTTACCTAGTCCATTTAACAGATTATAGGGCTTTGCATTCCCCTTTGGGTGATGCAGTTTTTGTTCTAAGAGGGGTGGTCATTCTCCTCTGTATAACACAAAGACAGCAGATGTGGTTCGTGGAACATATCTTCTGCAAGGACAAAGCTGGGAGTCTGAACGAAAACTCTCCAATTCTCTGCAGGAGTGAAGGTCCAATGGCAGTCAAGAAGTTGGCCATTCTCGAGGACAAAGCAGCCGACACATTTGGTGTTACATGAACAAGCACCAACTCTCTCCCCCACCAACTCACAGTCGCAGCAGTGCATACTATCTACAACAAGCTCTGCCGAAATTCACCAAAACTCCTCAGCCAACACCTTCAACTTCCCCTCCAAGCTACTCTCAATCCTATCTTGGAAATATATCACCATTCCTTCATGTTCGCTGTGCGAAGATCCTGGAATTCTGTCCTTATTGACATTGTGATTACTCCACTGTAAATAAGATGGAAGTGCTTTAAAAAAGCAGCAAACCACTCCCTACTCAAGAGCAACTAGAACTGTTCAATAAACCCTCCCCTCCTGGCACCTTCCACTGCCACCGCGGGATTTGCAAAACCTGCGCCCACACGTCCTCCCTCACCTCCATCCAAGGCCCTACAAGAGCCTTCCACATCCAGCAAAGTTTTACCAGCATATCCACCCCAATATAATTTATTGTATCCGTTGCTCCCGATACTGTCTCCTCGACATTGGGGAACGCTTTAGGGAGCATCTCCAGGATACCCGCACCAATCAACCACACCGCCCTTTGGCCCAACATAAAAACTCCCCCTCCCACTCTGCCGAGGACATTGAGGCCCTGGGAGTCGTTCACCGCCGCTCCCTCACCACCAGACTCCTGGAGGAAGAACGCCTCATCTTCCGCCTCGGAACACTTCAACCTCAGGGCATCAATATGGACTTCAACAGTTTCCTCATTTCTCCTTCCCCCACCGCACCCCAGTTTCAAACACCAAGCTCAGTACTGTCCCCATGACTTGTCATACCTGCCTATCTTCCTTTCCACCTATCCACTCCACCCTCCTCCCCCCGACCTATCACCTCCATCCCTTCGCCCGCTCACCTCTAACTTCTCTATGCTACTTTCTCCCGACCCCCCACCCTCCTCTCACATATCTTTCCACGTTTCCGGTCCTCTACCTCTTTTCCTGATGATGGGCTTTTGTCCGAAACGTCGATTTTACTGCTCCTCGGATGGGACAGGAACTGCTGTGCTTTTCCAGCACCACTAATCCAGAATCTGGTTTCCAGCATCTGCAGTCATTGTTTTTACCCAATCAATGCTGGCCAGACAAAAAATGCCGATATCTCACCAATGAATAAAAATATGCATTAAGGAGCAGGTGCCTTATTTTTTATGTGGAAGCAAACTACAAATTGGAGGACGCTGAACAAATAACTAATCATTTGAACGAAAGAATCGAAATGATCATCAATGAGATGTCTCCATAGACCTGAAGTATGGATTTCTGTAGAATTCCTCAATAGCTGAACTCTGGAGAACAACACTGCACATTGGTCTATTAATTGACACCAAAACACAGATAGTGTTGGTTAAAATCATTGCCTGAATCCACCATTAATCGGGTTATATCTAAGGTAGGTTCTGAGGCTTAACTTGCTCACTTCAGGATTCTCAGCTTAATTCGAATATGCAATAAAGTGGAAGTCATTGTCTCAGCATTTGGCCTCCTGTGAGGCTTCTTTACAGTAGCCAGATTAAATGTAGATTGGGGTAATTTACTCGAATGGATTTTTTTTTCCGAAGTAACCTGTTCAGGGACCATGACAAAAGGTCATACAGGAATTGAAAGTACTTTGATTTCTGGGATGGAACATATTTTCGTGGTTTTCTGTGAGACGGGAGATAAAATTACTTGATTACCTGCTGGAACATGCATGTGGGTTAAATAGGATCGTCTGGAAATAAAGAATGTCCTGGGGAAAAGGGATTAACTGCAGCAAAGGCTGTGCTTCAAAGAGATATTCAATGCTGAAGGTAAAATGTAACAGGGGAGCTACTCCTGATATGAAAGCAAACTGCAAATTGAAGGCTCCATCACAGTGAACAATAAAGCGAATGAACGTGTCGAAAAGACCACCCACAGATTTACACTATAAACTTGATGGACAGAAACGTACTCAAGAATTCAATCTCAGGATGCCTCAGTCTCAGACATTCGCAGAACAATATCGTTTAACCATCAAACAGTAGGCACATTCATCGGCAGGCAGTATTACTTCAGATTGGAGCTAAACTCCTCCACTAACTTGGCGAGAGTGAAATTCCATTCTCAGACTGTACTTGCAGACTTGAAAGACTTGTTATTTTGTTTGCTATGTGCTATAAAGTTGAAATAGTTGTTTCAGTATATGATTGACCGTGAGATTTCTTAAAGAAACTGTCAAATTGAAGGCAGCTTCTATAATTTGTATAGAACAAATACTGACTGGGAGAAGGTCTGCTAATGGCGTGCAGTAGCATATCAGCCATGAGCGAATGGTGGATGAGCCGAATTTCCTCATTCTGTTCCTATTTCTTGTAGTCTCGCAGTTGTCTGGTAGACAACTCTTCCCTGGGTCTTCCATCGCTTCTGATGATTGACGTCCATTTGCCTGATGATGATCGGCAAAAGCTCATTGGACTGAATATTCTGCTTCCATGCTGTGTGACTCTGTGAGCCTGTTACATGCTTATGTCGTCTAATTAACTGAGAGCATAAGTGCACTGAAATTGTACCTGTATGAGGAAAGGTATTTGAACAAACCTAAATACCCGTCCTCTGATAACATATATGAAGACAGCACTGGGCAGTTTCAGTCAGACAACAACGAGTGGGCATTTATTACTGGGTTAGACAGTGACTCAACTTTCCCCTCGTTGAATCTAATGGAAATATTATGATTTGATTGAGAAAAAAAAAACACTAGCTGCTCAGATTTCCCACAATGTCCCTGTGAGCTGGAGCCATGGGTTACAGTCTAAGGACACAGGGTGTAACGTTCAGCACTGAGATGATGAGAGAGTTTTCAAACAGAGACTGTGTAGTACACCGAAATGTTAAATTCTCCACCACCTGACACTGCCTGCCATGCTGTGTTCTTCCACCTTTACTGTTTGTTTATCTGTGCAGTTCTCTGGCACAATACATCATTGATGTCAAATCAATCAATGCTCTCAAGAAGTAGACATGCATATTTGTAAGGGCTATAAGGATGAAGGTGTACAGGAATAATGCAGAAAAAAATCATTGAGGTTGATGAACACTCATATTTTTGAAATTTCCAGAAATCGACGGTTCCTAAGTGCACTCATCACTGAATATTTTAGTCATCATACCTGAGTGTACTGCAAGATAAATATGTTGAAAGTGTCGGTTACGTGCGTTCATTTTTTAAAAAAAACAATGTTCGGTATTTTACAATTACTAGGATACCAATGAAGGATTTTTCTCTGTGTTTATTTAGCCATACATAACTTTTTAATGAGTTACTTTGGCAGATAGTCCGGTGCAGTTCACGAGTTTGCGGCAGCAATATCATTGAGTATTTTTCCCGACATAAATAAAGGTGACTGTGATTTTAAACTGGAGCATTGCATCTGAGAATCCGAAATGGATATATTTAACTCATCGCCAAAGGTCACCTCGAATGCTATTTTTATAATCAACATTGACCTTTGAAAATACGGATAGTATATCCATGAAATGCAAAACGTTCATCAGATAATAATATTAAAATTTTGCAAAATCGAGAACAAATGTCCAATCAAACATCGAAGGAATATCTGCTGAAAGCATGTTTTTCCACAGACCGTGGGACAAAAATAATTCTCTGATGGTAACATTGTGAAATTCAGGGTCAGCTACAAAGAGAGTCGGCGAAAATACATTTGTCTTGTCCACTGTTTTTTTTTTCAAGTAATGTGGTTTCTTTGCTTCCACAGAGATTTCCCCACGTTCTTTAGCTCTTCTCTGAATTTGTTCTGGGTTGCTGCATAAATGCATGGGTTCAGGAAACAACTCAACAACTTCAACATATCTCCTGTTTCAGTCGCAATGTATTCAGGGTTGCTAAAGGCACCTCGATAGTAATTACCGTGTGTCAGTCTGGTCATGACCAAACACACAGAATGTGTCAACCAAAGCAATATGAAACTGCCTGATACCAAGAACAATAAAATAATGGACTTCCTCCGGTTTTCCATCCCTGAATTGTTTTGCTTCTCAGTTCTGTGACCCTGGAGTGCAATGCGAGTTCTATTCGCCACTACAACACGGTGGATGGTTAAACAATTAAACAAGAAAATTAGGAGAAATGGAAGCCAAGCAACCCAGGCGCTATGGAACCAGACAAAAGCTATTCCTGGGGATGAAGCAAAGAAAGTTACACTTGACCGGCAGCCCCATTCAATTTTATTAATGATTTGCACTGGGTCAAATGCAAACAAAACCGGGATGTTCTTTAACAAGATCAGAACTGAGATGATTATTAATATTGTGATTGCAGTTTTTTCAGTGCAATGTTTCGTTTTAAACTTCTGACAGCAGATCGCCACAAATCTGTCAAATGTGAAGGAAACGGTGAACCAAACAGTTAAATCCAGACCAATGGTAGTCGAGTATGCAATGAGCTTGCACACAGATGTGTGGGACAAGAAGGAAAATGGAAAGTGATAACTCAAAATACGATACACTATCATACTATTGATAATAACCAAGAGATCCGATGTTGCCATGGCCACCATGTAAGCTGAGATGCATTTGGAAAGACCACAGTTTCCTCGGATTAGAATTAAAATAGTCATTGCGTTCACTGTCAGCGAAACAGAAATGATCGTTAATATTGCAATGCATGATTGAAGCAGAGATGACAATACTTCTTCAGAACATTTGAACACATTCTGTGTGTTTATAAAATACGAAATTTACTCAAGCATTTAACATGCTGGTCCAGTTTCATTCTACATGGGATTCTCGGACTGTCTGAAGATCATCAACCATATTTTCAGAGGACATTCATTTGAATTGTTATTACTAAACCACTACACTTCCAGAAAACAAGGGAAAAGGTAAAAGTGTACTGACACGTTTCTCGATGTTGATCTGGAAACACTGAGACATACAGTATGTGGCATTAACAAGGAAAAAAAATGAAATCAATTAAATACAAACGGGTTGAATAGCTTACCTGGAAGACTAACAGCTGCGTGAAGTGGATAGCAAAACTCCTTCAAAAGCAAAATCGGTGGTTTTGCCATTTCTGAGAATGAATGACTTCAGCAGCGGCTGAAGGTCTGTGACTGGTGTGTGGCCAATGTATGCAAAAGTTATGTGCGTTTATACATGCATCAGACCTCTGGAGATGCACTTACTTCAAATCATCACTGACACTACTCACATTCACCTGTGCAACGAAAACAAACTTTACTTTTGCATAATATCCTAAATAATATCGGATCTGAACCTGGCATTTTTGACTTCACTTTGGATGCCATCTCTGTTCATTGGATTCTCATGTCATGCAGTTTACCTCATTTCTGCGTTTAGACGATTTTCCTTTGCTTGAAATAATCTTGCCTCATGGATTGGTATCTCATTCCTTTTAACATTTATCCCGTTATCGACTGTACTCTTTTCTGGTCAATTGCCAACTGTCACATCAGTGATGCATATGGCGGCTCATCACAGTCTAACCATTTTCAAATTTCTGAAATTGAATCCTCAGTCGTGATTAATGGACAAGGGAATTGTCATCAATTGATTGATCTCTTGGAGATTCTCTGCTTTCCACATCCTATTCAATAAAATCAGTAATTCTTCTCCTCCATTTAAAAATGCCATCCTCCCAGACAGTAAAATATTCTATTCAAGCTAGAAATCTATTGTAGTTCATGTGATAACTTTGGTATGAACACCGAGCACTGAAAGAATCTGAGTGTTTCTTTCAGAAAACGCAAAACAACTTGTACTATTTTCCAGGAAATTACTCCTGTTTAAGAATATTGAGGAGGAATTAAGTATCAACACATCACAAGAGAAATAGCACCAGAGAAATTAATTCGGCTTTAGAATCTCCTGGTCCTGATAAATTGCACTCTGGAATCCGAAAAGATGAAACTAGAGTTATGGTAGATGCATTGGTTTTTAATTTTTCAAAAAAGAAACTGAATTCAGAGAGACGACTAAAGGATTCTAAAATTGCCAAAGTGTCGTCCGTTTTGAAAAACAAAAGGAACGTGGTCAATCTTTGTTAAACGTGAGACAAAATGCTGAACATCTCTTGTTGAAGAAAATGCAGCAGATTCAACTGTTCCATAAATAGTAGCAGTCCACTTGGAAAATCACTGATTCATCCAGCAAAATGGACTGGGCTCCAGATAAGGAAAATAACTCCTGCCAAATTCCTTCGACCTTTTCGAGGAAGTCTGAACCATCATCGAAACAATTCAGAAACAGTCAAAGCGTCGTGTTCAAACTGTCAGAAGGCGTTTCCGAACGAACCATGCAAAAGGCTAGGACACAAGGGCCCATGGTATCAGAGATAGTATCGCAGCATAGTCTGAGAATGCGATATTTGGTAGGAAATAGTAATTTCTGCTCAGGAGTTATCAGTAGAAATGGAGATATGTATTGATACGGGTTCAACAGAGGACAGTCCTGGTACTACACGTGTTTTTGGAATCTGTATTAATGATTTGCAGGAAGGAAAGGGAATGCACTTTTGCCAAATTTTCAGACAACACAATAACAGGTGACAAGGCAAATTCCAAGAAGGGTGCAACCAATCTACGAAGCGGTGCTGACAGATTAAGTGAGTGGGCAAAAAAAAGCCCAATGGAATAAACGTGAAAAAAAATAAGTTGTTAATGTTGAAAGGGAGAACAAGACAACGCTGACTTCTTTAAATGAAAATAATGAAAAAAGGCTGCAGCATATAAATGCTTGAGAATACTTCTGCATGAAACGTAGAAACGCACAGGGAGCTGCAAGGGGTAATCAGGAAAAATAATTAAATTTTAGCCCAAATTTCAAAGGGCTCGGGTTAGAAGAATATGGAATAGTTACTGCAAAGTGCTGGTGAAACCACACCCGGAGTACTGTGAACAGTTTCCATCTCCTTGTTTAAGAAAATGTATTATTTCTTTCGAGGCAGTTTACGAAAGTTCAGACACACAAACCCCGGAGTGTGACAATTTGGTGTATGTGCAGAAGTTAAACTGGTTGGGAATCGACTCCTAGAAATTTAGAATTATTAGAGGTGATGTCATTGAAATGTGGAGAATTCTGAAGGGACTTGACGAATGAAATGTTGAGAATATGTTTTCCCTCATCGGAGAGTCTAGGATGAAATGGTACTGGATCAGAATAAAGGCAATTCAATTCAAGACTCAGATAGGATCGAATTTCTTCTATCAAAGGATTGTGTCTCGAGACCCCTTGCCACAGAGAGCTATGAGTCAGAGCCCATGCTTCTATTTAAGGCTGAGATCGATCTATTCTGATCACGAAGGGAATCATTCATTCTTGGAAAAAGCAGTAATCGAAGTTGAACAATATTGGGTCGATCATGTTCCTTGTGCATGTCAGAGTCGGCTGCAGAAGCAGCATCTTCTATTCTTGTTCATATTTCCTGCAGTCTTATGACCTTAATATATCCGTAGTATAGCCTCAAATCGCTGTAGTAAATATTTGTTTGTTGTGCCCAATGGCAGTCAGAGAATTATTTTGTTATTTTTGAAGCGTGAACTGGTCAACTATTGCCTTCATGAACATCGCCACAATCCCCATGAGATTACTGGATGTAAGTTTGCTCGCTGAGACAGAACTGTCTTTTTCAGACATTTCATCACCGTACTCGATAACATCATCAGTGAGCATCCGGTGAAGCACTAGTGAAGCTTTCTATTTTTATGCTTAGGTTTCCTTGGGCTGGTGACGCCATTTCCTGTTACTTTTCTCAGAAAATGTTCTAATGCAGCTTCATGTGGGTGTTGGGATGATTGCTTCTCCAGTTCAGTATTATGTCCATGTGTGTTGTTTTCCTGTAGAAGCTGGTTTGAAGATGCCGATAGACTCTTCATTCTACTGTGACATCTGGGAATGGCACATTGTTGTGGTTTGCACCTTCGTTTTCCTGTTCTTCCACAAACGAATCTGCGTTCGAAAATGACCCCCACGAGCCGCCACAGACTGCAGCAGAGTAACTATGAAGAAGACTGCATATACAGCGTACACAAAAAGAACGACTACTTAATGAACACAGTTCATTGAGTTCTCAGCAACAATCGCTAATATGCCCGGAAACACCAATTACGTTCCTATTATCGAAGACATCTCAGAAATGACTGCCAGAGTACTCAGACATTTGGCATCATTGTAACACACAAAAACAGTAGATAATGCACTTCAAAGTCCCTGTACAGACATTATCAAGCAAAACTAACGTCAATTGCAAAATACTACATTGGACAAATAGGCAGAAAGTTCGCGCCAGAATGCATGAACAGCAACTAGCCACAAAATTACATGGCCCACTATCACTAGTATTCTCACATACAGATGAGGAAGGACACCATTTTGACTGGGATAACACATCCAGCCGAGGACAAGCCGAACAGAGATGTGTACGAGAATTCCAAGAAGCATGGCACTCGATGAAGAAACACATCAATTTGGAACGCACCTCTGAGAGAAAGAATAACAAATTACATCGACAACACGGGAATGGTATTCAGGGTTGCTAAAGTCATCTCGGTGACAGTTCGGGTGTGACAGTCTGATCTTGACCAAACTCACGAACTGCGTAAACCGAAGCAATATGAAACTGCCTGATACCAAGAAAAATAACATAAGGGACTTCCTCCGGTTATCCATCCCTGATTGGTTTGGCTTGTCAGTTCTATGTTCCGGAGTCCAATGCGAGTTGTATTCGCCACTATAATACGGTGAATGGTTAAAGAATTAAACAAGAAAATTAGGAGAAGTGGAAGCCAAGCAACCCAGGTGCTGTAGAACCAGACAAATGCCATTCCAGGAGATGACGCAAAGAAAGTTACACTTGACAGGCAGCCCGATTCAATTTGATTAATAATTTTCTCTTCTTTATATGCATACAAAACAGGAATGTTCTTTAACAAGATCAGAACTGAGATGATTATTAATATTGCGATTGCAGTTTTCTTGGTGCAGTGTTTTGTCATAAACTTCTAACGGCAGATCACCACAAATCTGTCAAATGTGAAGGAAACGGTGAACCAAAGAGTTAGGTCAAGACCGGTGGAATAACGGAAACAATGAGCTTGCACACAAGTGTGTGGGACAAGAACGAAAATGGGAAGTGATAACTCAAAATAAGATACACTATAATATTATTGATAATAACCAATGTATCCGATGTTGCCATAGCCAACATGTAAGCTGAGATGCAGTTGGAAAGACCAGTTTCATCGGAAAAGAATTAAAATAGTTATCATGTTTGCTGTCAGAGAAACAGAAATGATCGTTAATATTACAATGCATGATTGAAACAGAGGAAAAGATACTTTTGAACACATTCTGAGTGATTTACAAAATAGAAAATTTACCCAAACTTTTAATACAGTGTTCCAGTCATGAATCTATGTGGTATTGTCGCACTGTCTAAAGATCAGCAGATATAGTTTCAGACGACTCTTACGTTGAATTATTATTGCTAAACTACTAATGCTTCGAGAAAAAGGGAATAGGAAAAAATTGTCTTGACATGATTCTCGATATTGTTCTTGTAACACTGAGACATGCACTATGTCGCATTAACATTGAAAAAACGAAACTCAATTAAACACAAACTGATTGAATGACTTACCTAGAAGACTAACAGCTGCGAGAAGTGGGTAGTAAATCTCTTTCAACAGCAAAATCGGTGGTTTCGTCATTTCTGAGAATGAATATCTTCAGCAGAGGCTGAAGATCTGTGATTGGTGTGTGGCCAAGGTATGGAAAGGTAATGTGTATTTATACATGCATCAGACCTCTAGAGATGCAATTATCTCAAATCATCACTGTTGCTACTCACAAGCACCTGTGCAAAGAAAACAAAGAAAATGGCACTCATCCACAAATTCTATCAACAGACACATCGACCTAGACGCAATATACCGGCCACTGCAGCGGACAGCTGGAACTGACAACCGAAAGCGGCAGATTCAAACCAGTATAAATACCGGAGGAATCAGCACAGAAGCGCTTCACAGGAGGCTCCCAAGCACTGAAGATGTCACCTAGAAAGGGTATGAAACATTTGCAAAACAAAACTCCCAGCTCAGCGAACAGAACAACAACAAGAAAACAAACTTTACTTTTTCATAATACCCGAAATAAAATATGATCTGTACCTGGCATCGTTGACTTCACTTCCATTGCCTTCACTGTTCACTGGATTCCAATGTCATGTATTTTACCTCATTTCTGAATTCAGACGGTTTTCCTTTGCGTGAAATAATCTTGCCTCGTGGATTGGTATTTCAGTCCTTTCGTCATTAATCCTTTAATCGACTGTACTCTTTTCTGGCCAATTGCCAACTGTTACATCAGTAATGCATATGGCGGCTCATCACAGTCTAAGCATTGTCCAGTTTCTGAAACTGACTCCTCAGTCATGATTAATGCGCAAGGGAATTCTAATCAATTGATTGCTCTCTTGGAGATTTGCTGTTTTTCACATCACATTCAATGAAACCATTATATGTTCTCTTGCCTTTAAGAATGCCATCCTCCCAGGCAGTAACATATTCTATTCAAGCTAGAAATCTATTGTAGCTCATGTGATAATTTTGGTATGAACACCAAACACTGAAATAATCTGAGTGTTTCTTTCAGAAAACGCAAAGCAGCTTGTACTATTTTACAGGAAACTACTCCTCTTTACGAATATAGAGGAAGGAAGTATCAACACACCACGAGAGAAGTTGTACCAGAGTAATTAATTCGGCCGTAGAATCTCCTGGTCCTGATACATTGAACTCTGGAATCCGAAAAGATGTAACTAGAATTGTAGTAGATACATTGGTTTCAATTTTTCAAAAAGAAACTGAATTCGGAAAGAGTACTAAAGGATTCTAAAACTGCCGACGTGTCGTACGTTTTGAAAAACAAAAGGAACGTGACCAATCTTTGTTAACCGTGAGACAAACTGCAGCACATTCAACTCTTCCATTAATAATAGCAGTCCACTTGGAAAATCATAGATTCATCCAGCAAAATGGACTTGGCTCCAGAAAAGGAAAATAATTCCTTCCAAATTCGTTTGACCTTGTCGAGGAAGTCTGAACCATGATTGAAAGAATTCAGAAACAGTCAAAGCGTAGTGTTCAAACTATAAGAAGGCGATTCAGAACGATCCATGCAAAATGGCTAAGACACAAGGGCCCATGGTATTCGAGAGAGTATCGCAGCATAGTCTGAGAATGTGATATTTGGTAGGAAATATTCATTTCTGCTCAGGAGGTATCTGTGTAAATGCAGATATGTATTGATACGGGTTCAGCAGGGGGCAGTGCTGGTATTACCCGTGTTTTGGAATCTTTATTATTGATTTGCAGGAAGGAAAGGGAATGCACTTTTGCCAAATTTTCAGGCAACACAACAACAAGGCAAATTCTAAGAGGGGTGCAACCATCCTATGGAGATTTACTGACGAATTAAGTGAGGCGGCAAAAAAAACACAACAGATAAAAAGTGAAAAAAATAAGATGTTAATGTTGAAAGGGCGAACAAGACAACGCTGCCTTCTTTAAATGAAAATAATGGAAAAAGACTGCAGCATATAAATGCTTGAGAATACTTCTGCATGAAACGTAGACACGCACAGGGTGGTGCAAGGGGTAATCAGGAAAACTAATTAAATTTTAGCCCAAATTTCAAATGGCTCGGGTGAGAAGAATACGGAATAGTTATTGCCAAGTGCTGGTGAAATCACACCCGGAGTACTGTGAACAGTTTCAGTCTCCTTGTTTAAGAAAATGTATTATTTGTTTCGAGGCAGTTTACGAAATTTCAGACACTCAACCGCCCCCACCCTCCCCCCCCCTCCCCCCCACCGCCCCGGTGTGACAATTTGGCGTATGTGCAGAAGTTAAACTGGTTGGGAATCGACTCCTAGAAATTTAGAATTATTAGAGGTGGTATCATTGAAACGTGTAGAATTCTGAAGGGACTTGACAAAGGAAATGTTGAGAATAAGTTTTCCCTCATTGGAGAGTCTAGAATCAAATTGTACTGGATCAAAATAAAGACAAATCAATTCAAGACTCAGATAGGATCGAATTTCTTCTCTCAAAGAATTGTGTCTCGGTACCCCGTGTCACAAGGAGCTATGAGTCAGAGCCCAGCCGTCCATTTAAGGCTGAGATAGATCTATTCTGATCACGAAGGGAATCATTCATTATGGGAAAAGGCAGGAATGGAAGTTGAACAATTTTGGGTCGATCATATTCCTTGTGCCTATCAGAGTCGGCTGCAGAAGCAGCATCGTCTATTTTTGTTTATATTTCCTGCAGTCTTATGGCCTTAGTATATCCGCATTATAGCCTCAAACCGTTGTAGTAAATATTTGGTTGTTATACCCATTGACAGTCGGAGAATTATTATGTTATTTTTGCAGCGTGAACTGGTCAATTATTGCCTTCACGAACATCGCCACAATCCCCATGACATTACTGGATGTAAGTTTGCTCGCTGAGATGGAACTGTCGTTTTCAGACATTTCATCACCGTACTCAATAACATCATCAGTGAGCATCCGGTGAAGCACTGGTGTTATGGCACGCTTTCTATTTATGTGCTTAGGTTTCCTTGGGCTGGTGACACCATGTCCTGTTCTCCTTCTCAGAAAATGTTCTAATGCAGCCTCGTGTGGGTGTTGGGATGATTGCTTCTCCAGTTCAGTATTAGGTCCATGTGTGTTGTTTTCCCGTAGACACTGGTTGGATGAGGCCCATTGACTGTTCATTCTACTGTGACATCTAGGAATGGCACATTGTTGTGGTTTGCCCCCTCGTTTTCCTCTTCTTCCGCAAACATTAGAACATGACCTCAACGAGCCACCACAGACTGCGGCAGAGAGGAACTATGAAGATGGTCACATACACAGCGTATTCAAAAAGAACGACTGCTTAATGAACACAGTCCGTTGATTTCTCAGCAACAATCGCAAAGAAGCATGCCCAGAAACACCAATCACGTTCCTGCTTATCGAAGACATCTCAGAGATGACTGCCAGACTACTCAGACCTCTTGGCATCATTGGAACACACTACAACAGTAGATAATGAACTTCAAAGACCCTATACAGACATCATCAAGCAAAACGAACGTCAATTGCAAAATACTACGTTGGACAAATAGGCAGAAAACTCACGCCAGAATGCATGAACAGCAACTATCCACAAAATTACATGGCCCACTATCATTAGTATTGTCACATACAGATGAGGAACGACACCACTTTGACTGGGATAACACATCCCGCCTAGGATAAGCCCAGCAGAGATGTGCACGAGAATTCCTAGAAGCATGGTACTCGATGAAAAATCACATCTATTTGGAACACACCTCTGAGAGAAAGAGTAACAAAAGACATTGACAACACAGGAAATGTCATCACCAAGATAAATGATATCACAAGCTTAAACAAACCTAAAGAAACATTAAGCTATATCACCAGTGCTTCACCCGAGGCTCACTGATGATGTTATTGAGTATGGTGATGAAATGTCTGAAAACGAACTCTTCAGCTGATTGAGCAAACCTACATCCAGAACTTCACCCTGACCTGCAAGTCTTCTTCAAACCCGCTGCAATGAGATTACTTTCGAAGGGCCCAATGGTGATCGACAATAACTGCCATCTTTGCCATTCATCCTTTTTGTTGTGGTTCTGTTCGCCGAACTGGGACTTTGTGTTGCAGACGTTTCGTCCCCTGTCTCGGGGATATACTCAGTGCTTGGGAGCCTCCTGTGAAGCGCTTCTGTGATCTTTCCTTCGGCATTTTTAGCGATTTGAATCTGTCGCTTCTGGTTGTCAGTTGCTATCCATTGTAGTGGTCGGTATATTGGGTCCAGGTCGATGTACTTATTGATTGAATCAAAACGACACGACCAGCTATCCTGAGGAGACACACATGCAGATGACAAGCTACATGAATTCGACTGGGACAACAGTAATATTATAAGACAAGCCAAAGAGAGAACAGCCAGGGAATTCCTAGAGGCATGGCACTGTTCCACAGATTCAATCAACAGACACATCGACCTGGACCCAATATACCGGCCACTGCAATGGACAGCTGGAACTGAGAACCGGAAGCGGCAGATTCAAACTACTACAGATGCCGGAGGAAAGATCACAGAAGCGCTTCACAGGAGGCTCCCAAGCACTGAGGATGTCACCTAGACAGGGGACGAATCGTCTGCGACACAAATTCCCAGCTCGGCGAACAGAACCACAACAATGAGCACACGAACTTTAAATATTCTCCCAAAGTTTGAACATTCATCTTTTACTCGAAAAGTTTTAACTTCACTTATCCTTCATCTCCAGTACAAAGGTCAAAATCACACCAGGTTATAGTCCAACACGTTTAATTGGAAGCACTAGCTTTCGGAGCGCTGCTCCTTCATGAGGTGGTTGTCATCATCCTTCATTAGCAGTGATCCGAAAGCTCATGCGTGTCACAATCTGTTTCCTGAGGAGGACAGTGTGTGTTTTCGCCGTGGCACAGTGGAACTGGCTTTCAATAATTTGAACATCATAACTGTTCTTATGAGGGCATGTTCCAGCACCTTCAGTTGTCTATCGCGCTCCTTCTAGTCCGCACCAATCCTGTGTATATGCAAGACATGGCCTCAGTGTATGGTTTGCTTAACATTTTTTAGGTGGAAGGTACAGGTTTTCAGCATAGTGAGGTTATTGGGGATGTGAGGAGATTGCTGTAGTGTGAAGTACTCATGTATCAGTCCTGGATGGAGGAACACGTATCCAAGTATGAGATTGCTTCCCAAGAGTAGTCCATGATGAATCTGAAGGTAGGATCAAACCTGTTGACATCGTTGTTTAGTCGTTTCAGTAATTCATTTGCCACGAGTCCAAAGGAAGAATTTGTCGGTGTGTCTGGTGTATAGCGTTGTTTGAAGCAAAGAAGTCTTGCTCGAAGTTGTGCAAGAAACTGATGGCAATTGGTATGCAAATGTATTCCGCATGGAACAGATCATCTGCTCTTATTTTTCATGAACAATCATTACATGTTCAGTCAGAGTTTTGGCTCACAGACAGACTGAGAATCTGTATCGTGGTTGTCATCTGTCCAGGTTGAACAGTCTGCATTTTAAAGGGTTCATTGTTCAGTTTCAAGCATCAAGACCCAGCTTTTCGAAAACAGATTGACCTGATACTGGAATAATCGAACAGTGATTTTCTTTTCTTTTTTTGAAAATTGGCAGCTCTAGGATGCTTATCTCTCTGTTTGCTCCAGTGACACAGAACGTGTTGTCACACTGTGTTTGGGGGACATTGTGGGTGGGCAGTGGACATGGTCCTAATTCATAAGAACACCAAAGCTACACTGTGCAGACTGAAAATGCCAGATCCTGCAAAGCAATAATGTTCCAATATTTCAGGAATGTAAGGTGGGTCAAATATACATTGAGGTTGAAAGGATCAAACATGCAAATTTTGACCAGTGGGTAAGGACAATAAAAGTCGATCAAGCACATGACCCTCTCAGAGAAACTATTGTTTTGGAGGAGTTCAAAAATTCACTTTCTGAGGTCAGAAGAACTCATGTAAAAGAGTAAACAGTTAAAATGGCGAGGGCAGCAGCTGAAATGGCTGAAGGGTATGAGTTGGTTCATAAAACAAAGTTCGGCTTCCAACATCGATTTCAATCTGTCTAGGATGGAAACTGTGGAAAGTGAAATCCTGTGGATAGTGGTAAAGTAGATCTCATTGAGGATAATAAGGATTATTTAACATTGCGTCAAATGGAAAAGCATGGAAGGGAAGAACTTAAAAGGCTCGCCTGTCTGCACTGCTACAAAGTAGGACGCATGAAGTCAAAGTGTTAGTGGTTTTCGAAAAAGCAATAGGAAGATGGACATGGGAAAGCAGGATAAGCCAGTGAATTTTGTTGAAGAGGTAAGGAAAAGCATATTTCGGGTGTAGGTTTGCTCACTGAGCTGTAGGTTTGATATGCAGACGTTCCATTACCTGGCTCGGTAACATCATCAGTGGTGACCTCCAAGTGAAGCGAAGCTGTTATCTCCTGCTTTCTATTTATATCTTTCTCCTGGATGGGGTTCCTGGGGTTTGTGATGATGTCATTTCCCGTGCGTTTTCTTAGGGGTTGATAGATGGTATCTCGATCTATGTGTTTGTTTATGGCTTTGTGGTTGAAGTGTCAGGCCTCTCGGAATTCTCTGCCATGTCTTTGCTTAGCCTGTCCCAGGATACGTGTGTTGTCCCAGTCGAAACGGAGGAAAGCATTTGGATACGAAAAAGCTGCAACAGAATGAATGACCTGGTCTGAGAGTCGTTGAGAACAAAGTGGCGAATCTTAAATCATTTTCTCGTGAAGATCAGGTTTATCCTCATCGCTCGACAGCAGCAGGTAGAGAAGTCACAGTATTATGAGATACTGAATCATGTCAATCTTTGTTGGTGAGATATATATAACTAAGGAGGACTATTGCCAGATTAACGTGGAAGTACATGGAATTCATAGTGAGACGAGAGGTGCTCCTTTATGCAGAGTAAGGTTGCAGTGTCCAGTGTAAAGTGAAGAAGTGGTGGCCGGAGTACTAGAGAAACTCTCAGCTCCAGGAATACCCTTTGTCCTTGCCAATTATATCGCTGGATCAAATGTAGGAGAAACACGAGTGCAGAATAACGCAACTGGCGAATTACAGGAAGTTTATAAGCGGATTTCTCCAGTTTGTGTGATCACAAGGTCACAAACCTACCAGTTAAATCAGGAGCAGAAATCAGAGAACACAGATGAGGAAGTTGAAGTAGAAATCTCAGAGGCCATGTTTGATCGAGTGATTCAAGCAGAAAAAGAATCAGTGGAAGATAAGGCGGATATTTGTCATGCAAATCAATTAACTTAGTTACAACAGGAAGTTGAAAAACAGAAACAATTAGTGAACAGAGACAAAAATCTGAGTACAGTCCCGAATGTTGCGAACTTAAAAATGATATCTTCATTAGGAAACAGAGACCATGATATATCAGGCGGATGAGAAATAGGCAGAGCTACAACAAGCCGTGTTATCATGGGGCTATATAAAGGCGAAGTTGTATGTAGTATCTGAATTACCAATGCAAGGGCATGCAGTTTATAAGAAAAAATCAAGCGAAAATACAAAACCATTTCCCTTGGTTAGGATGGGGTTGACTTTTCTGCACACATGTCATGCATGTCAGGTATCTGGAAAATTCTCAGCCAACATCTTCAACTTCCCCTCCAAGCTACTCTCAATCCTGTCTTGGAATTTCACCATTCCTTCACGTTCGCTGTGTGAAATTCCTGGAATTCTCTCCTTATTAACAGTGTGATTACTCCATTCTAGATGAGATGGAAATGTTTAAAATAGCAGCAAATCATTCCCTTCTCAAGAGCAACTAGAGCTGTTCAATAAACACTGCCATCCTGGCAACCTCCCCCGCCACTGCAGGAAGTGCAAAACCTGCGCCCACACTTCCTCCCTCAACTCCATCCAAGGCCCTAAAGGAGCCTTCCACATCCATCAAATAATTACCTGCACATCCACCAATATCATTTATTGTATCCGTTGCTCCCGATGCGGTGTCCTCTACATTGTGGAGACTGGATGCCTCCTAGCTGAGCGATTTAGGGAACATCTCCTGGACACCAGCAACAATCAACCACACTGCCCTGTGGCCCAACATTAAAATTCTCCGTCCCACTCTGGCGAGGACATGTAGGTCCTGGGCGTCCTTCACCGCCGCTCCCTCACCACCAGACACCTGGGGGAAGTACGCCTCATCTTCCGCCTCGGAACACTTCAACCCCAGGGCATCAATGTGGACTTCAACAGTTTCCTCATTTCCCCTTCCCCCACCTCAGCCCAGCTCCAAAGTTCCAGCTCAGTACTGTCCCCATGACTTGTCCTACCTGCCTATCTTCCTTTCCACCTATCCACTCCACCCTCCTCCCCCGACCTATCACCTCCATCCCCTCCCCGCCTCATCTATTCTACTCGATGCTACTTTCTCCCCACCCCCACCCTCCTCTCACTTATCTCTCCAAGCTTCACGCTCTCTGCCTGTATTCCTGATGAAGGGCTTTTGCCCACAACGTCGATTTTTCTGCTCCCCGTATTCTGCCTGAACTACTGTGCTCTTCCATCATCACTAATCCAGAATCTGGTTTCCAGCATCTGCAGTCATTGTTTTTAGCCAATCAATGTTGGCCAGACAGAAATGCCGATATTCCACGAATGCCTTAAAAATATACATTAAGGAGCAGGGGCCCTTTTTTTATGAAGAAGCAAACTACAAACTGGAGGGCGCTGAACAAACAATTAATCATTTGAACGAAAGGATCGAAATGATCATCAATGATATCTCTCTATAGACCTGAAGTATGGATTTCTGTAGAATTCCTCAATTACTGAACTCTGGAGAACAACACTGCTCCTGGGTCTATTAATCGACACCAAAACACAGATAGTGTTGGTTAAAATCATTGCCTGAATCCACCATTAATCGGGTTATATCTGAGGTAGGTTCTGAGGCTTAACTTGCTTACTTAGGGATTCTCAGCTTAATTTAAATATGCAATAAAGTGGAAGTAATTGTCTCAGCAATTGGTCTCCTGTGAGGCTTCTTAACAAGTAGACACATTAAATGTAGATTGGTGTAGTTCACTCGAATGGACATTTTTATGAAATAACCTGTTCAGGGACCATGCCAAAAGGTCATACAGGAATTGAAAGTATTTCGCTGTTTCTGGGATGGAACATATATTTGCGGTTTTCTGTGAGACAGGAGATAAAATTACTTGATTACCTGTTCGAACATGCATGTGGGTGAAATAAGATCGTCTGGAAAAAAAGAATGTCCTGGGGAAAAGGGATTAACTGCAGCAAAGGCTGTGCTTCAAAGAGATATTCAATGCTGAAGGTAAAATGTAACAGGGAGCTACTCCTGATATGAAAGCAAGCTGCAAACTTCGTGGCTCCATCGCAGTGATCAATGAAGTGAATGAACGTGTCGAAAAGACCATCCACAGATTCACACCATGAACTTGATGGACAGAAACGTGCGTAAGAATTCAATCTCAGGATGCCTCAGTCTCAAACATTCGCAGAACAATACCTTTTAACAATCAAACAGTAGGCACATGCAAAAGCAGGCAGTATTACTTCAGAGCGGAACTAAATAATTATTTCTATTTAATATTTTAATTATATTTTAACGTCTATTTAATATTTTTAATCTCATTATTATGCAATCACTCGGGTATCAAGGAAAGGCATTTTGGTTGTTGTTTTTTTCTTTAGCCGTATACTCCGTTTCAATTAGTTATTTTGTCAGATAGTCGAGTGCCTTTCATGTAGTATTCTTGTAAAATGTGCAGTACACAAGTTTGCGGCAATAATACCATTAATTATTTTCAAGACGTAATTAAACTTAACTGGGATTTTAAACTGGAGCATTGGATCTGAATATCTGCAATGGATTAATATATTAACACATCACATGTCGCCTCTAGTGACTTTTTTTAAAACAAAAAAGCATTGATCTTTGAGATTACATAGAGTATATGCATGTGAATACAAAACTTTCAACTCAAAGAATGACAGTCATATAATGAATGGAAGAGCCTTGGGAAAAGTTCATGAGCAGAGAGATCTGGGAGTGCAGGTGCATTGTACCCTGAAGGTTGCTGCACAGGTGGATAGAGTGGTCAAGAAGGCATATGGTATGCTTGCCTTCATCGGACGGGGTATTGGGAATAAGAGTTGGCAAGTCAAGTTAAAATTGCACAAGTCTTTGGTTCTGCTACATTTAGAATACAGTGTACAGTTCTGGTCGCCACATTACCAAAAAGATGTGGACGCTTTGGAGAGGTGCAGAGAAGGGTTATGAGGATGTTGCCTGATATGGAAGGTGCTAGCTATGAAGACAGGTTGAGTAGGTTAGGTTTATTTTCACTAGAAAAAGGGAGGTTGAGTGGAGACCTGATTGAAGTTTGCAAAATCATGAAGAGTATAGACAGGAAGGAAAGAGACAAGTTTTGTTTCCCAAGGCTGAGGGATTCAATAACGAGAGGTCACGTTTTCAAGATGACAGGTAGAAAGTTTAAGGGGGATACACGCGACAAGTACTTCACACAGAGGGTGGTGGGCGTTTGGAACGCAGAGGTGATAGAGGCAGGCATGGTAGATTCATTTAAGATGCGTCTGTATGAGGAAAGGTAGGTGAACAAACCTAAATACCCTTCGTCTGGTAACATATATGAAGACAGCACTGGACAGTTTCAGTCACACAACAACGAGTGGCCATGAAATACTGGCTGAGACAGTGACTCAACTTTCTCTTCCTTGAATCTAATAGAAATATTAGGATTTCATTGAGAAAAAAACACAATTTGCTCAGATTTCCCACAATGTCACTGCGAGCTGGAGCCATGGGTCACAGTCTAAGAACACAGGGTAGAACGGTCAGCACTGAGATGATGAGAGAGTTTTCAAACAGAGACTGTGTCGAATGTCGAAACGTTAAATTCTCCACCACCTGACACCGCCTGCCATGCTGTGTTCTTCCAACTTTACTGGTTGTTTATCTGTGCAGTTCTCTGGCACAATACATCATTGATGTCAAATCAATCAATGTGCTCAAGAAGTAGACATGTGTATTTGTAAGGGCTATAAGGATGAAGGGTACAGGAATAATGCAGAAAATAAAACATTGAGGTACAAGATCACTCATATTTTTGATATTTCCACGAATCTATGCTTCCTAAGTGCACTCATCACTGAGTATTTTCGTTATCATAACTGTGTGCACTGAGATATATTTAAAGAAATTGTGGGTTACGTCAGTTCAATTTTTTAAAAAACAAAGTTCCGTAATTACAATCATAGGATGCCAAGGTAGGACATTTTCTTTGTGTTTCTTTAGCCATACATAACGTTTTAATGAGTTACTTTGTCAGATAGTCCGGGACAGTTCACGAATTTGCGGCAGCAATATCATTGAGTATATTTTCCAGACATAAATAAACGTGACCCGGATTTTAAACTGGAGCATTCGATCTGAGAATGCGCAATGGATATATTTACATAAACGCAAAAATGTCACCTCTAATGGTATTTTTAAATAAACATTGACCTTTGAAAATACGGATAGTGTGCCCATGCAATGCAAAACGTTCATCCAATAATAATATTAAAAATATGCAAAATCGAGACCAAATGTCCAATCAAACATCGAAGGAATATCTGCTGAAAGCATGTTTTTGCACAGCCCGAGAGACCAAAAAAGTTCTCTGATGGTAACGTTGTGAAATTCCGGGTCAGCTACGAAGATAGTCAGAGAAAATACATTTGTCTTGTCCACTGTTTTTTAATTCAAATAATATGTTTTGTTTTCTTCCATAGAGATTTCCCCACGTTATTTAGCTCTTCTCTGAATTTGTTCTGGGTTGCTGCATAAATGCATGGGTTCAGGAAACAACTCGACAACTTCAGCATATCTCCTGTTTCAGTCGCGATGTATTCAGGGTTGCTAAAGTCACCTCGATAGTAATTACCGTGTCATGACCAAACTGACCGACTGCGTCAACCATAGCAATATGAAACTGCCTGATACCGAGAACAATAAAATAATAGACTTCCTTCGGTTTTCCATTGGTGAATTGCTTTGCTTCTCGTTTCTGTGACCTTGGAGTCCAATGCGCGTTCTATTCGCCACTACAGCACGGTAGATGGTTAAGGAATTAAACAAGAAAATAAGGAGAAATGGAAGCCAAGCAACCCAGGTGCTATGGAACCAGACAAAAGTTATTCCTGGAGATGAAGCAAAGAAAGTCACACTTGACCGGCAGCGCCATTCAATTTTATTAATGATTTGCACTGGTTCAAATGCAAACAAAACCGGAATGTTCTTAAACAAGTTCAGAACTGAGATGATTATTAATATTGTGATTGCAGTCTTTTTGGTGAAATGTGTTGTCTTAAACTTCTGACAGCAGATCGCCACAAATCTGTCAAATGAGAAGGAAACGGTGAACCAAACAGTTAGATCCAGACCAATGGTAGTCAGGTATGAAATGAGCTTGCACACAGATGTGTGGGACAAGAAGGAAAATGGAAAGTGATAACTCAAAATACGATACACTATAATACTATTGATAATAACCAATAGATCCGATGTTGCCATGGCCACCATGTAAACCGAGATGCATTTGGAAAGACCACAGTTTCCTCGAAAAAGAATTAAAATAGTCATCATGTTCGCTGTCAGAGAATCAGAAATGAACATTAATATTGCAATGCATGATTGAAAGAGAGGTGAAGGTACATATTAAAAGTATTTGAACACATTCTGAGTGATTTACAATGCCCGAAATTTACCCAAGCATTTAATATGCTGTTCAGGTCATCGTTCTATGTGGTATTGTCGGACTGTCTGAATATCAACAAATATACACTGAATTATTATTTTTAAACTGCTAATACTTCCAGAAAAATAGGTACAGGAAAATGTGTCCTGGCACGATTTTTATACTGATCTTGTAACACTGAGATAAAGAGTATGTGGCATTGACAATGAAAAATTTAAATCAATTAAACACAAACTGATTGACTGCCTTACCTGGAAGACTAACAACTGCGAGAAGAGGATAGTAAATGTCTTTCAACAGCAAAATCGGTGGTTTTGCCATTTCTGGGAATGAATGTCTTCAGCAGAGGCCGAAGGTCTGTGACTGGTGTATGGCCAAGGTATGGAAAGGTAAGGTGCATTTATACATGCATCAGACCTCTAGAGATGCAATTACCTCAAATCATCACTGATTCTACTCACAATCACCTGTGAAATAAAAACAAACTTTACTTTTTATAATATCCTAAATAGAATATGATCTGAACCTGACATCGTTAACTTCATTTCCATTGCCTTCTCTGTTCATTGGATTCTAATGTCATGTACTTTACCTCATTTCTGAATTTAAATGGTTTTCCGTTGCGTGAAATAATCCTGCCTTGGAAATTGACATCTACGTTTTTTGTCATTGATCTCTTTACTGACTGAGCTCTTGTCTGGCCAATTGCGAATTGTTACATCAGTAATGCATATGGTGGCTCATCACAGTCTAACCATTGTCCAGTTTCTGAAATCGAATACTCAGTCGTGATTAATGGACACGGGAATATTAAGAGATTGATTACCATCCTGGAGATTGACTGCTCTCCACAACCGATTCAACAAAACCAGTAATTTTCCTTAACTCTAAGAATGCCATCCTCCCAAATTGATGTAGATCATCTGGTAGCTTGGGAATGAACACCGAGCACTTGAATGAATCTCAGTTTTTCTTTCAGAAAACAGAATGAAGCTACTAATGTTTAAGAATATAGAGGAGGAATTGAATATTAACGCATTAGGAGAGAAGTAGTGTCAGAGAAATTAATTGGACCATATCATCTCCTGGTCCTAATAAATTTTAGGAGAAATTGAGGACTGCAGATGCTGGAGGTCAGCGCTGAAAATGTGTTGCTGGAAAAGTCCAGAAGGTCAGGCGACATCCAAGGAGCAGGAGCATCGACGTTTCGGGTATTGGCCCGTCTTCCTGAAGAAGGGCTCATGCCCGAAACATCGATTTTCCTGCTCCTTGGATGCTGCCTGACCTGCTGCGCTTTTCCTCATAAATTATACCCTGGAATTCGAAAAGACATAACTACAGATGTACAAGGTGCATTGGTTTTAAGATTTCAAAAATGAAATAAAAGATGAGCAAATAAATGATTTTGGGATAGTGTAGGGGGACGACTGAGAATAGTTCACAGGTCGGCTCAACATCGAGGGCCGAAGGGCCTGTTCTGCGATGTGTTGTTCTATGCTCTGTGTTCTATGTTCTAGAAACTGAATTCGGAAAGAGTACCAGAGGATTCAAAAACTGCTAATGTGTCATACGTTTTGAAAAAAAATGAACGTGACCAAACTTTGTTAACCGTGAGTCAATCTGCTAAACATCACTTGTTGAAAACAAATGGATCAGACTTAACTGTTCATTAAAGAATATCGATCCACTTGGAAAATCACAGATTAATCCAGCAAAATTGTTGTGTCTGCGGAAAAATAAATCAATTTCTGAAAACTTCCTTTGACATTTTCGATGAAGCCAAAATCATAATCGAAAGAAAGAGAAACAATCAAAGCAGAGTGATCGAACTACCAGAATGTGTTTCACAAGGAACCATGCTAAAAAGGCGAGGACACAGGTGTCCATGGTATCAGAGATCGGTATATCGCCATAGTTTGAGTATTTGATATTTGGCAGGAAGTAGCAAATGGTGTTCAGGAGTTATTTTTTAGAAATGGCGATCTTTGTTGATACGGGTTCAACAGGGGTCAGTCCTGGTTCTACACGTGTTTTGGAATATTTATTCATGATTTGCAGGAAGGAAAGGGAATATACTTTTGACAATTTTTTCAGACAACACAATAACAGGTGACAAGGCAAATTCTAATTCACAACCAATCTACAGAGAGGCACTGATGGATTAAGTAAGTGGTCAAAACAATGTCCAACTGAATAAAAAATTTACAAAAAAGAAGGTTTTCATGTTGAAAGTGAGAGCAAGAAAACGCCGAATTATTTAAATGAAAATAACAGGAAAGGGCAAATAAATGCTTGAGAATACATCTGCATGAAATATAGAAATGCACAGAGAGGTGCAAGAGATAATCGGGAAAATAATTGTATTTTGGCCTAAATTTCAAAAGGGTTTTGTTAGATGTAAATGCAACATTTACTGCAAAGTGCTGGTGGGACCACATCCGGATTACTGTGAACAATTTCCGCCCCGTTATATTCAGAATATATGTTAATTCTTGAGAGACAGTTCACAAAATTTCAGATACTCAACCCCGGTGTGAGAATTTGGTGAATGTGCAAAAGCTACGCCGGTTGGGAACCTTCTCCTAGAAGTTTATAATTCTGAGAGGTGAAGTCATTGAAATGTGTCGAATTCTGAAGGGACTTGATGAGGTAAATGCTGAGAATGCGTTTTCTGTCATCGGAGAGTCTAGCATCAAATGATTTTGGATCATAATAAAGGCAATTCATTTTAAGACTCAGATAATATGGAAATTCTTCTCACAAACTATTGTGTCGGGGCACCCCTTGCCACAGAAAGCAGCAGGACAGTGTCCATGTTTCTATTTAACGCTGAAACAGATAGATTCTGATCATGAAGGGAATCATTCTTTACGGGGAAAGGCAAGGAATGGAAGGTGAACAATATTGGATCGTTCATGCTCCTGATGTATGTCAGAGTCGACTCTAGAAGCAGTATGGTCCATTGTTGTTTAGATTTCCTGCGAGCTAATGGCCTTAATCTGTGTGAAGTATAGCCTCAAACCGTTGCAGTAAGTATTTGGTTGTTTTGTCCATTGCCAGGAAGTGAATTACTTTCGGTTTTTTCCAGTGTGAACTGGTTAAGTATTCCCTTCGTAAACAACTCTACAATCCCCATGGATGTAAGTTTGCTCACTGAGCGGCAAAGTTCGTTTTCAGACGTTAGGTCACCATACGAGGTAACATCATCAGTGAGCCTCTGGTGAAGCACTGAAGTTGTGGACCGCATTCTATTTATGTGCTTAGGTTTCCTTAGGCTGGTGATGTCATTTCTTATGGTGATGCCATTTCCTGTGCTTTTTCTCAGAAAATGTTCGAATGCAGCATCGTGTTAATGTTGGAAGGATTGCTCCTTCAGTTCTGTATTTGGTCCGTGTATGTTGTTTTCCTGTAGATGTTGGTTTGAAGTTCGCCTTTGACTGTTCATTCTTCTGTGACATGTAGGAATGGCACATTATTGTGGTTTTCCCAAACGTTTTCCTCTTCTTCCAGAAATGAAGCTGCATTGGTACATTATTTCAACCAGCCACCCCACACTGCAGCCCAGAGGAAATGCGAACAGCAGGAGAAAACCGCACTTCCACCGTATATATAAAGAATGTGTACCCAATGATCACAGTCCGTCGATGTCTCAGCAACAAAACCAAAGAAGCAGACAACACACTCTCAGAAATCTTGGGCACACTCCTCTTCATTAAACACTTCTTAGAAATGACTGCCAGATTCTTCATTTGGCATCGTGGTAGCCCAGAAACCCACCAATACATTAATATAGCAGCTAAAGACCTTGAAAGGCTCGATCCAGACAACAAGCAAAACGAACGCCATTTTCGAAACGCTGTTTTGGACAAACCCGCGGCAAACTAGCCTCCAGGATTCATGGACATCAACTTGCCACGAAAAGCATACCCAACTATCACTAGTGTCTATACATACAGATAAGGAAACACACCACTTCGACTGGGACAATATATCCATTCTGAGACAAGCCAAACAGAGACACTCATGAGATTCCTAGAAGCGTTGCATTCCAACAGGAACTCTATCAACAAAAACAACGATTGCTATCCCACTTATTATTCTCTGAGAAACAGAACAGAAAAGGACATCACCAACACAGGAAATGGAATCACCACAGGAAATAGGAGTGTTACCCACGGTGATCGAATAGCCAGCACAGAATCAGACAACTGAAGACTTACAGAAAGTTTATACTGGGATTTCTCCTGTCTATGTGATAATGAAGTCACAAACCCACCAGTTAAAACAGGAACAAAAATCAAAGACTACAGATAAGGAAGTTGAAGTAGAATTAGAAGAGGCCATGCTTGATCCAGTGACTCAATCAGAAAAAGAATAAGTGGAGGAAAAAGTGGATATTTTTCGTTCAAAGCAATTAACTCAGTCACAACAAGAAGTTGAAAAAACTGAAGCAATTATTTCAAATAGCGTAGACAGACAAACATCTGAGTACATTCCCGAATGTTAGGATCTCAAAAATGATATCTTGATCAGGAAATGCAAACTTACAAATATCAGGTGGATCAGAAATAGACAGAGGTTCATCAAGTTGTATAACCATGGGGTTATAGACAGGTGGTGTTGCATGTAGCACATGAAATAACAATATACGTTCATTCAGTATTTAAGAAAAGCTCAAGCTTAAAAAAAACATTTCTCCTGGTCTGGACTACATAAGGCTGTGGTTGACCTTTTTCTGTACTTGTCATACATTTCAGGTAGTTGGAAAAACTCAGGCAGTAATAAAACCAGCATGCCATATCAATCTTGCGTTTTTTTTCTCGTGAATAGCAGATATAGGGGAATGGTTGGTTATGATAATAGTTTAGTTAGTTTGCTCATTACTGGTGTCAGGTAAATAAGTTGTTATTTGTGAATTACAAAATGTGTGTCAGGGATTTACTTCACTTAATTAATAGAAGTTGCTGAAAAACAGGATGACACCACTTTTCATAGTCCTTTTAAAACATTATAGGGATGACACACCTCTTAGAGTGATTCAGTTTTTGTTCTAAGAAGGACGGTCATTCTCCTTTATATACCACAAAGACCGCAGATGTGGATCTTTTCTGCAATGAACAAAAGCAGGAGTCAGAAAGAAAATTTACAAATGCCTGGATGTGTGAAGCTCCAAAGCCAGTCAAGAAGTTCACCACTCTCCAGGAAAAAGCAGCCCACTTATTTGGTCTGACACGCACATGCATCCACTCCCTCCTCCATCAACTCGCAATCACAGCAGTACATACCATCTACAAGACACACTGCAGACATTCACTCAAAATCCTCAGTCATCACGTTCCATGATCATTTTCAAGTACAAGGACAAGGGCAGCACATGTATGGAATGCCAACATCTTCAACTTCCCCTCCAAGCCACGCACAACCCTCACAACCCATTCCCTTACGTTCGCTGTGTGAAAATCGTGGAATTCCCTCCTCAATAGCGTTGTGATCAACCCACTGTAGATGAGATGCAAACATTCAAAACAGCAGCAAACCACCACCTTCTCAAGAGCATCTGGAGCTGTTCAATCCATGCTGGGTGAACAGAAATGTCGACATCCCACAATTGAAAACAGACATGCATTAAGGACAGGGGTATTATTTCGGATGAGAAAGCAAGCTGTAGACTTGAGAACGCTGATAAACTAAATAATCATTTGAATGAAAGAATCTGAATGATTATCAACACTATGTCTCTACAGACTGAAGTACGGATTTCTGTATAATAGGACAACAACAGAATTAATCGATGGCTGAACTCTGGAGAACAGCATTGCACAGGGATCTATCAATGGACACCAAAGACAGACAGTGGTGGTCAGCATCATACCTTTAATCCAACATAAATAGCGAAGGTAGGTTCTGAGTCTTAACTTGCTCACTTCAGGATTCTCAGCTTTGTTGGTATATGCAATAAAGTTGAAGTAATTGTCTCAGTTTTGAATGACTGTGATGTTTCTTAATAAGTAGCCAAAGTAAATGCAGATTGGGGTAATTTACATCAAGGGTATTTTTCCAAAATAAATTGTTAAGGGACAATGACAAAATGACATATAGGAATTGAAAGCAATTAGCTATTTCTGGGATGCAACATATGGTTTCTGCTTTCTGCAAGACCTGATGACGTTGCTTGATCACCTGCTGGCTCATTAGTATTGTTTAAATAAGATCGTCTGGTGAAGAAATGTTCTGAGGCAAAGGGATTAAGTGAAACGAAACCTGTGCTTCAAAGTGGTATTCAATGCCAAAGGTGCAATGTAACAGGGGAGCTACTTCTGATATGAAAGCAAGCTGCAAACTTGGTGGCTCCATCAGACTGATCACTAAAATGAATGAACGTGTTGAAATGACCACCCTCAGCTTCACACGAGAATCGTTATGGATAGAAAATTGCATAAGAATATAATTTCAGGATGCCTCAGTCTCAGACATTCACAGAACAGTATGGTTTAACAATCAAACAGTAGGTAAATTCAAAGGCAGGCAGCATTACTTGGAATCGGAGCTAAATCCCTGCACAATTTGGAAAGAAGGTAGGGCCAATCAAGGATAGCCGAGGGAACTTATGTGTGGAGTCTGAGCAGCTGTGGGAAGCCCTAAATGAGTTTTTTTTTGCTTCAGTTTTCACCAAGGAAAGCGAACTTGCTGTAAATGAAAACTCTGAGCAGCTGCGATACAATCTTGACCAGATCAAGATTGATGAGGTAGATGTGCTGGAAATTTTGGAAAACATTAAGATTGATAAGTCCCCAGGACCAGACCAGATTTATGCTAGGCTGCTCTGGGAAGCAAGAAAGGAGGTTGCTAAGCCGCTGGCATGGAGATTTGCCTCCTCACTCTCCACGGGAGTCGTACTGGAGGATTGGAAGGAGGCGAATGCTGTTCCTCTTTTCAAGAAGGGGAATAGGGAAAACATTGGCAAATACAGACCAGTAATTGTGGTTAGTAAAGTCTTGGAAAGAATTTTCAGAATTGGGATTTATGAGTATTTGGCAAAGCATAGTGTGATTACAGGCAGTCAGTGTGGCTTTGTGAGGGGCAGGTCATGCATCACAAATACTATTGAGTTCTTCGAGAAGGTGACAAGACAGGTCGATGAAGATCGAGCAGTGGATGTGGCATGTATTGGCTTCAGCAAGGCATATTGATAAGGTTCGTCATGGTAGGGTCATCCATCAAGTCCGCAAGTATGGGATACACGGAGATTTGGCTACCTGGATTCCGAATTGGCTGGCTGAAGCCAGAGTGTGGTTGTCGATGGACAGTATTCTGCCTGGAGGTCAGTTTTGAGTGGGGTCCCGCAGGGCTCTGTTCTTGGGACTCTGCACTTTGTAGTTTTACAAATGACATGGATGAGGTGATTGAGGGGTGGGTTAGTAAATGTTCGGATGACATAAAGGTTGGTGGTGTCGTCGATAGTTTCGAGGGCTACTGAAGGCTGCAGCGCGACACAGACAAGATGCAGAGCTGGGCTGAGAAATGGCAGATGGAGTTCAACATGGATAAAAGCGAAATGATGCACTTGGAATGATTGAACTCGAATGCTGAATATAGGATTGAAGACAAGATTCTTGGCAGTGTGGAGGAGCAGAGGGTTCTGGGAGTGCCAGTACATAGATCCCTCAACATTGCCACCCAAGTGGATAGGGTTGTTAAGAAAGCATATGGTGTTTTGGCTTTCATTAACAGAGGTATCGAATTTAAGAGCATCGAGGTTTTGCTATAGCTCTACAAGTCCCTGGTGAGACCACACTTGGAATATTGTGTCCAGTTCTGGTCACCCCACTATACGAAAGAAAAAACAGGCTTTGGAGAGGGTGCAAAGAAAGTTTACCAGGATGCTGCCTGGACTGGAGGGCTGGCCTTATAAAGAAAAGTTGAATAAACTCGGACTTTTCTCTCTGGAGAGAAGGATGGAAGAGAGGAGACCTGATTGAGGTACATACAAAATAATGAGTGGAATAGATAGAGTCAATAGCCAGAGACTTTTCCCCAGGGCAGGACTGACTGTTAGGAGGAGTCATAGTTTGAAGATATTAAGAGGAAGGTATAAAGGTGAGGTCAGAGGTAGGTTATTTATGCAGAGAGTTGTGAATGCATGGAATGTGTTGCCAGCTGTGGTGGTGGAAGCAGAGTCATTGGGGACATTTAAGCGACAGCATAGGGTGCATAGGTTATGTCACTACATTTTACATTAGGATTAATCTCGGCACAACATCTTGGGCAAAGGCACAGTTCTGTGCTGTACTTTTCTATGTTCTATGTTCTGAGTGAAATTCCACTCTCAGGCTGAACTTGCAGACTTAGGAGGTTTTGTTTTGTTTGCTACGGGCTATAAAGTTGAAATACTTGTGTCAGTATTTGGTTGTCTGTGAAATTTCTTAAAGAAACTGTCGAATCGAAGGTAGCTTCATAATTTGCATTGAACAAAGGGATTCAAGACTGATTGGGAGAAGGTCTGCTAATGGCGGGCAGAAACATATCAGCCATGATTGTATGGTGGATGTGCCGGATTTCTTAATTCTGTCTTGTGGTATAATGGTTGTCTGGCAGACAATTCTTCCCTGCATCTCCCATCGCTTCTGGTCATTGACTTCCAGTTGCCCGATAATAATCAGCAAAAACTGCTTGGACAGAAGATTCTGCTTCCGCACTGAGTGACTCTGTTACTGTCTTACATATTTATGTCATCCAATTAACTGAAACCATAAGTGTATTGAAAATTATATCTGCAAAAAGAAAACCTAAATACCCTTCCTCTGGTCACATATAAAAAAGACAGCACTGTACAATTTCAGTCAGACATCAAGGACTGGGCATTAAGTATTATATCAAGAGACTCAATGCGCTCAAGAAGTAGTCATGGGTATTTCTGAGGGACATGGGGATGAAACGGCATAGGAAGAATGCGGGAAAAACGCACTGAGGTGAAAGATCTCTTGTATTTTCGATATTTCCATGAATCTCCGGTTCCTAAGTGCACTCACCACTGAATGCTTTAATCATATGCCATGTGTACTGGGAGATAACTTGTAGAAATTGTCGGCTACGTCTATTTAATATTTTTAATCTCATTATTATGCAATCACTTGGATATCAAGGAGGGGCATTTTGTTTGTTGTTTTTTCTTTAGCCCTATACACCGTTTCAATGAGTTCTTTTGTCAGATAGACGAGTGCCTTTCATGGAGTATTAATGTAAAATGTGCAGTAGACAAGTTTGCGGCAGTATTACCGTTAATTATTTTCAAAACGTAAATAAACTTGACTGGGATTTTAAACTGGAGCATTGGATCTGAGTATCTGCAATGGATTAATATATTAACACATCAAATGTCGCCTGTAATGCCTTTTTTTTTTAAAAAAAAAGCATTGATCTTTGAGATTACAGACAGTATATGCATGTGAATACAAAACTTTCAACCAGAAAAACAATTATACAATGAATGGAAGAGCCTTGGGAAAAGTTGATGAGCAGAGAGATCTGGAAGTGCAGGTCCATTGTACCCTGAAGATTGCTGCACAGGTGGATAGAGTGGTCAAGAAGGCATATGGTATGCTTGCCTTCATCGGACGGGGTATTGAGTATAAGAGCTGGCATGTCATGTTAAAATTGTACAGGACTTTGGTTCTGCTGCATTTAGAATACAGTGTACAGTTCTGGTCGCCACATTACAAAATGATGTGGACGTTGTGGAGATGGTGCATAGAAGGTTTATGAGGATGTTGCTGGTATGGAAGGTGCTAGCTATGAAGAGAGGTTGAGTAGGTTAGGTTTATTTTCACGAGGAAAAGGGAGATTGAGGGGAGACCAGATTGAGGTTTGCAAAATCATAAAGATTATCGACAGGATGGATGGAGACAAGTTTTTTTCCCAAGGGTGAGGGATTCAATAACGTGAGGTCAAGCTTTCAAGATGAGAGGTGGAAAGTTTGAGGGCATACACGCGGCAAGTACTTCACACAGAGCGTGGTGGGTATTTGGAATGTGTTGCCAGCAGAGGTGATAGAGGCAGACATGATAAATTCATTTAAGATATGTCTGGACAGATGCATGAGTAGGTGGGGAGCAAAGGGATACAGACGCTTAGGAATTGACCAACAGGTTTAGACAGTACAGTTGGATAGGCTCAGGCTTGGAGGGCCGAAGGGCCTGTTCCTGGGCTGTAAATTTTCTTTGTTCTTTGTGTTTTGCAAAGCAGTATGTAAAATCGACATTAAATGTCCAATCAAACATCGAAGGAATATCTGCGTAAAGCATGTTTTTTGCACAAGGAAGGTTTTGAATCGAAGGCAGCTTCAATAATTTACACACAACAAAGCGGTTCAAGACAAAATCGAGGAGGTCTGCTCCATCCCGAGCTACAAAGATAATTCGCTGGTGAAAAACGACGTGATAATCAGTTTCAGCCCAAAGAGATTCAGCTAAAATATATTGTCTTGCCTATGGGTTTTCAATATGATAAGATTTCTTTTCTTCCATAGAGATTTCCCCACGTTCTTTAGCTCTTCAGCATTGTTTGAAAATTTGATATTTGGCAGGAAATAACAAATGGTCTTCAGGAGTGATTTTTAGAAATGGTGATCTGTACTGCTAGGTTTTATCAAGGCTTCAACAAAGGTCTGTCCTGGTCCTACAAATGCTTTGTAATCGACGTTAATGATTTCAGGAAGGAAGGGAATGCACTTTTGCCAAATTTTCAGGCAACAAAACAACAGGTAACACGGCAAATTCTAAGAGAGGTACAACCAATCTACGGAGAGGTACTGATGGGTTAAGAAATTGTGCAAAATTATGCCCACCGGAATAAAAAGTGAAAACTTGAGAGCTTGATCATGTTGAAAGGAAGAACAAGAAAACGCCGCATTGTTTAAATGAAAATGACAGAAAAAAAGCTGCAGAACATAAATCTTTGAGACTCGGAATGCACAGGGAGGTGCAAGGGGTATTTTGGAATATGTTGGGGTTAATTCATAACTGGGGTGCCTAGGTGGGGACTAGGGAATGTACTATTATTGCTACAACAGGCATTGCCAGATTCAGTCCCTAAGCAGTAAATCACAGCCATGCGGGAGAAAGCGAACAACTGCAAGGCTACCTGACTGAAGCCACATTCCCCATTGATTAGATCATGTCAAAACTAACAAAAGAACCGGTAACTGTCGGATAGTGTAAATTGGAACACATTATCGATGGAGTAACTGTTAATGCCCCCCCTGACGTAAATCCCCATCGAAACCGGTGATAAATTATAATGCCTGTTAAACCCCCTATGGAGAACTATTGATTCCGTAAAGGAAAACGCCTAGCCAGGTAGACACATAGCAATTAGATTGATCGACCAAACAATGGACTACTGATTACAGAGTCAGAACTGCCGGACCCAGGATGGCTGAACTATTGTTCAGCACAGCAGGGGTTAGACAGGCACCTCAGTGCGGCCAATGGAGACACAGATCCCCTCGCACACAACAGAACGGACCAATGAGAGGAACGATCAAGGGAGAACGGACCGGGGACTCGAAGAACCGGGAAATATAATTTCGCCGGGTCCGAAGAGAAAGTCGGAACGCGCCTTCTCCAGCAAGCCTGAAAGCTTGCTGTTACACGGACGTCTCTCTCTCTCTCTCTTTTCAAATAAAGCAGTTTTGTGCTTTTGAATCTGGCCTGGTGTCTCACTCTTTTCGGTACAAACATGGAGACGGGAGCCCCGTCTCAACAGATGGTGAGCCTGAACGTGCCGGAGAGTAGAGACACGCTTGTTCGCAGAGACTGGGAGCTGCCGATCGGCCGGCCACTTTAAATCGGGTTCGGAGGCGCCCTTTTGTGTAAAGGTCTCCAGTAGGGTTTGGATATTCTAAATTCTTAGCTTGATCTGTCATCTCACAGGTCTTTGCCAACACAAATTTGGGAGAGGGAGTCGGGCCGTTTTATTTTTATTTCTCAGGTGCAGACGTTTGAAACTCCGGGGTCCGACGACTCAAGCCGTTGACAGCTGCGGACAGCAGCCGAATCCGCGGGTTCGAGCGATCGCTTGAAGAAATAGAAGTGCCATTATTGGTGGGTGTTTATGTTGCAGATCGTGAGTGGTGAGTATTAAAGAGAAATCGTGAGAGTACATTGGGAAAACGAAGCTTCTTTTTTTATTTTTACGAAGGGGGCCAGCGAAAGCTCCCCCTGCACTGACTGCCCGTGAGCTCGATAGCACACACTGCGCTGGTGACCCGGTGGACTCGACAGTTCGACAGAATCACACACTTAATACGACGGACAGGGAGTGTAGTTTCCTAGACAGACAGACATATTAATCCGGACTGTGTCCCTACAAGAAAAAGAAAAAAAAGTGACAGACAGAAGGGAATAGGACGCTGACTTGCAATTAAGTTTGAAACTATCTGCAGCAAGGATGGAAGCGTTTAATTACGGACCGCCCAAGCTGTTGGCCATGTGCACACGTCGCCCCGGCGTGCCATGGTGGCGACTAAATCTGACCACCAACCTGGCCCTAACAAATCAATTACTGCTCGATTGCGTGACGGTGGACAGGAGTAATCTCCTCCAGATCCTTGACCGCGCCCCGGCGCAGAGGGCAGAGATATTGGTGAAACTGACTGCTATGTTCACTGACCCCTCGATCATGGTCAAGACCTTAGACTCCTTATGCGCTTATCCCACGAGTACCGCTAAACAACGGGTGGACCTGGGGAACCTGCTAAGGGAGTGGAAAGAGATAGGGGACGCTCCCATGTCGTGGAAGTCCTTCCTTCATGCCATTTTTTACCCGATCTGGGAGAGGGAACAGGGGGCGGAGAGGATTGAGGGGGACCCTTCATTGACCTCGGGGGCCCTATTGGGGACGGCCCGCACGGCTCAGGAGTGCACGATCCTGACCGGACTGGCTGCATACCTGACTTTCCCACCCGAGGCGGACATGGGTACTATTGCGCCTATCCCGGGTGCAACACTCCCCTCAGCTGCAGGTCCCAAGACGGGCGAGGTCATAAAGTCCGTTCAGACCCTTATTACACAGAACAACACAACAACGGAGGGGAGGCTTAAGTTGTTAGCCATACAGAGGGCGATCTCAGAGTGGAGAATAAAGGGGTGGTTCCCGGAGGACGACAGGGAATTTTTAACGGCACCCGAGCTTGAGGTCCTGAAGACCAGGGTAGCCGATAGGGTGGCCGCCGACAGGAGGGCAGCGCAGAAAAAAACGATTTCGTAAAGACAAGGCAGTTACAAAGACTGCGGACAATGAGGTTTACTTCAGAGAGTTTCTCACTCGGTTTGGGAATACGATCCCTAAACCTACTTGCCCGAGCACAGATGGGAAAGAGACAGATCGTTTGGGGTGGGAGCTGGACCACACCCCGTCCCATTATCCTTTCCCGTCCCCATGTGACAGCACTACCGCGTACCGCAGAGGTAGTGAGGGTAAGACACTGCCACCGGGGGGCCACCTCTACCTCCGCCTTATGTTACGGAGCCTACGGCCCCTGTGGAGGCCAGAGGACACCCAACGGTACAGGCCCCGGTGGTCGAAGTAGGAGGGGAAATGGTCGAAATAAAAGACCCCGGTAGAGAGGTCGTAACGGGCCACCTCAATGTCCACAGGGAACAGATTGACATATTGCAGAAACAAGTAAACGAGTTGTGGGGGAGACAACTCCATGAGGACCGTACTACCCTCAAGCAAGAATGCATGAATGACACGATTATTAAAGGGGCGGACGAGCACGTGGAAACGGACTCTCCCTGTAGTGATACTGGGCGGGCTCCCTCGCCAACTAATACAAGTGGGAGGCACAAGGGACTGACTGTCTTTCGCAACCAGGGTGACGGGGCGCTACCTTTCAGTTCTACCTCGGACAGCGACAACGAGGATGCTGTGGTGGTTGGAGGCATGGACTTAAAGGCTACACTCACTTCATCAGTGAACAAGGGAGGTCACGCTAGGATAATCAAGCCCGACATTGACCTAGAGGGGTGTTACGGAGGCACACAGCTGACCATGCCCCTACTGGCCACAAGCCAGGGGAATAGTAAGTATGTCCCGTGGTCCAGGACAGACCTAGAGGCGCTAGTAAATAAACTTCCCCCGATAGAGAATGGTGCCTCGGCATGGATAAAGATTTTTGAACTAGAAACCTGCCACGAAAAGCTAGCACTAGCAGACTTCCGAACTATTATGGTCCGGATCCGAGCCTCAGCGGCTCTGTCAGCAGCCCAAAATGCTGCCAAGTGCGGAGACAGGTCTGAGACGACCCCGTTTGAACGGTATAGGAACAAGATTTATGACTCACTTAGACAAACCTTTCCCACAAAATTCTCACTTGATGCGCTAGCCAGCCTTGACCTCTAGGATAAGGAAGATACCCATGAATACGTCAAACGCGCCTGGGACCTGTGGGAGGAGGGCACGGGTGTGAGACCGGACAGCTCCTCACTAGCCACAGCACACTTTCGGAGAGGGGTGCTCAACGGTTTTCTCCCGCCCTTAAGAGGAAAAGTCCAAGATCATATGGCGGACTTTGACTCCTCGCCACCCGACCAATGGATTAAACAACTAGCCCACCACATCAGGCGTTACAGGGCGTCCGAAAAAGCGAAAATGGAGGCACTCTCCTCCAACGCGTCCGCCCACATTATAGAACAGTTAGGGAAGGTTGTTGAGCGGGTTACAGAAAAGACTACTGCTCAGGTGGAACAGTTGGGGAAGGTCATAAAACAGGTGGCGGCAAGGACCACAGCGGAGGATCTGGTAAGATCAGAGGTGGTGCCGCAGATGTACGCAACGACACCAGCCCAGCGAGGTGCCCGGCTCCCTGTCCAGCGTTATCCCCGGCCCTACAACGGTCCACACCCGCTGTCGTGTTGGATCGGCGGGAACATTGGACATTTCGCCAGGGAATGCCCGGACGCGGGGTGGGAAGCCCCAGCCTACAGACACCCCCAAGATTGGGCTGGACGTGGGAGATCAGGGCAGGGACGGATCGGAAGGGACGGCTTGAGAGGCAGGGAATTGGTCGGAAGAAGGGAGCGCCACGACACTGTGGGAGAGAAAGGGGGATGGAGAGCAATGTCGAACACCATGCAGGGAATTGTAGATGTGACATCCCGGGAAATTGAGGAAGGGTACAGGGAAGGGACCCCCTCCCACTTTTGGCGGTGCCCGGAGAAGTCCCACAGTCTCCAGGCAGTTGATGCCATACCATCGCATTTGCCCCCCATGGTCCGGGTGCGCCTGTGTGGTGAGGAACGCTCATTTATGGCAGACACTGGGGCATTTGCGTCAACCATTTCTCGATTGCCCAGGAACCTTGCCTTGTCAAATAAAACTCTGGATACTGTGGGCTTCTCAGGGAAGGTTGAGAGGCAATTTTACACTAAACCCGTGACAATCTCAATTGGTGATCAAGTCACCACAATTCCATTACTTTACGCCCCACGTTGCCCGGTCAACCTCTTGGCCAGAGATGCCCTCACTCGCCTCGGGGCCCGCATACATTGCTCGGAGGAGGGGCTCCGCCTACTCTGGCCGGGGAATGACTCCCCTGAAGGGGGTCAGTTCGTATTTACTCTGACCCAGATACAGTCGGGGATGCAGGAGGTAGGGATCTACTGGCTCCGATTACTGTACTCACTCCCACATCAGGGACTGAGGGCTGAATTCACGGACTGGCTCCCCACGGTCCCGGAGGCACACACTTACCAGCACCCTCGGGACCCTTGGCACATAACCCTAAATTACGTCCCGGTGCAGGACCAGGTTTACAATGAACGGTTCATGGCCCATGTGAATGACACAACTACTGTCATAGAAATAGTGGGCTTAGTGGCAGGCAAAGAGGGTATCGCGGGAATTGCTCACCTCAGCGAGGATCAAAAAGAATGGTTCTGTTTAGGGGAGGAGGTAGTCCCACACGTCAGCCTAGCCATTGCCCCGGGATGCGGAGTTTGCAACCTGGGCCCCATGGTCAAACAAGCCTTACAATGTGAGTACGCCCCGGTAGGGAGCGGGGATGGCACGGAAGTTTCCTCGGATGGTCGTTTCCAGTGGAAAACAATCAGGGTCAAAGAAATATCCAAGTACGAAAAATTAGATTTAGAAAGGACACTTTTAGACACAAAGGATCATGACGATGCAGCTGCCCTGCTGGGGGGAATCAGCCCTGACCTTTGGACAGCTCACCCATTTGACACGGGAAAACTGGAAGGGGTGGTAGAACTGTCCCTGAGACCTAGCACCGTCAGGTGCATTTGGGTACCACAGTACCCCCTGACGGCGGAACAAATTGAAGGTATTAGGCCAACGGTGGAGGGGCTATTGGAGGTGGGAGTGTTGAGAAAGATGCACGGGGTAGAGTGGAATACACCCATTCTCCCGGTACCCAAGGGGATGGGAAAGGGGTGGCGTATGGTTCACGACTTGCGGCGCATTAATGAGGCTACAGAGACCTCAAGGTCCCAGACCCGTATGTGCAGCTGCCGGCTCTAAGCCCCGACCTGCAATTTTACTCCGTGATAGATTGGCCAATGCTTTTTTCTATTTGTCGCTCCACCCGGACTGTCAGCCCTGGTTCGCATTCACATACGAAGGCCAGAGATACACCTATAATCGTATGCCCCAGGGATATAAGGACTCGCCGGGCCTGTTCAGTGCAGCCCTTCTCCCAATTTTGAATGCGATCCGTCTTCCCCAGGCCACAGTTATTATACAATACGTAGATGACCTTTTAGTGGCTAGCAAGTCGGACAGACAGAATCTGCAGACGGTGCGTGACCTTTTGGAAGTACTGTTATGTGCGGGATTTAAGGTTAAACAGGAGAAGTGCCAAATAGCGCGGAAATCAGTCACCTTCATGGGGAGGGTAATAGGGAGGGGTGGAACAACATTATCCCATGCCCATCGTGAGGCCATTCTGTCATACGGGACCCCAATTACTGTACAGGACATGATGGCTTTCCTCGGACTATGTGGTTACTCTTGCACATACATCCCTCCTGCCGACACTGTTTTCTGAACTTCATGGGCCGACACATGTTGGCATTCAGAAAGTCCTACAGGCCGTACGGGATCACTGGTGGGCTCCCAAATTACGGAAACATTTGGAGAATATGAGGGCAGAGTGTAAGATCTGCAACGAACATAACGCGAAACGGCCCCTTCCACACCCTACACTTGCTTTCCCGACCCCTCTCGGCCCATGGCAGGAAATCTGCATGGATTTCACTGACATGGGGGCTAAGTGGCGCACACCAGAACATTACAGATTCCTCTTGGTAATTGTGGACCGTTTTTCCCGGTGGGTGGAGGCAAGCCCAACGAAAAAGGAGGATGGGGAGGTCGTGGCCAACTGGCTGCGCAATGAACTGATCCCCAGACATGGGGTGCCCCAACTCATCTGTACTGATAATGGGACTCACTTTAAAAATGAACACTTAGCCCGGGTGGAAGCAGCACTGGGCATAAACCATAGATTTGGTAGTGTTTACCACCCTGAGAGCCAGGGCCTCGTTGAACGGGCAAACAGAACCCTGAAAGATAAAATCGCGAAGGTCCTGGCGGGGACCACCATGACCTGGGTACAGGCACTGCCATTGGCACTGATGTCAATGCGCCAAGAGAAGGGAGGGGATACTTTTCTGTCCCCACATGAAATACTGACCGGACGACCTATGCCGGGGCCCCACTTGTCCCCGAGGTGGGAGGTGACATGGGATTTCATGAACCAAGACATGACCCAATACATGAGGGTCTTGCACGAGATGGTTAAGCTGATCAGGACACAGGTGCTTGAAGCCAGAGAGGGGGGAGGTGGGTCGACTGTCCCACCGTTAGTAGGGGAAGCAGTATATCTCCGACATTCAGGCAGAACTTCCTGGAGCGAACGGAGGTGGCAGGGGCCTTTCCGAGTCACCAAAGTGGCAAACAATACCCTGAGGGTAGATAGGGAGGGGGACAATAACTGGCACCATTTTTCGCACTGTTCCAGATGTCCGAAAGGCCAGCCTCTGGCGGTGGATGAACTTAGGGAGGAGACGCGGGATTGTGGTAATGATGTTTAAAGTAGGGCGGATGGGTTGCCTCCTGACAGGGCTGGTATTATGCTTCGCGATGCGACCCTCGGTACAGGAAACAGACGACCCATGTGGGACAAAGGTAATATTAGATGTTAATCCCGAGAAGAATCAAACTTTTCAGTTCGATCTTTGTGATGTAATTGGCTGTTGGGGTCCTGAAGAGACATGGACTGGATATGCAGTATATATGTGCCCCTGCTCATGCAACCCGTATCTCTACGTTACATGTGCGGGGTATCCCCAGGGGACGGGGGATGTAGGGGCATGTCGTACCTGGGACGACGTTTGGTGGGGGCAGACACACATTAGCGCCCCGAAGCGAACAGAATACCGGGAGTTACAACGGAAAATTTCATTAGGCAGGGGACAGATCGTGACGACACATGGGAGGAAGAACCCCTTGGTCCTCCGGACCGAGACCGGACTCTATAATCCCTTATATATGACCGGTTGGTCCAGCAAAACCTGCAGCCATGAGAATGGCAGGAGCCAAATTGACGCTCCATTTTATGACCCGACACGGACCAAGGTACTGTATCTGGCTATAGGGGTCGCCATCACCGGGAGTGACCCGGTGGGATACATCAGGATCAACTTGGGGGACACCAATGCGGCCCGCCCGCAAGCTAAGCCCAATGTTGTTGTCACTTTCGAGACACATAAGCTGGCCGACCCCCGAGGCCGGCTGGCAGTAGCCATAGGGTACACAGAAACAAACACCTGGATTGACCAAGTCATTCAGTTCTCACAACAGGCAAAGCAGGAGGACTGCTGGATATGTGCAAAAGGGAGGCCCGGACTGATTATGAACAAGACCCCGTTCGAGCTAGGGTCCATGACTTGTGCGGTCGAACTAATGTCAGAAATCAACCCATCAGTTGACTGTAAGACCTGGGAACATTATTTTCCAATGGCCCCGTCCACCGTTACTCCACCTGACTTTGTAGTTCACCCTTTGGTGAATTTTACTTGCTTCTCCAACCCCCAGTCACTGGCCTGGGGATACCGGGTTGGATCGGTGGACGCATCTAGTTGTAGCAGGATCTGGGACCTCACCAAAGGGGAGGCTGCTAAGCTGACCATTAGTCGGGCAGACCTGTGGTGGTATTGCTGGGGTAGGACTCTATATAATTGGCTTCCTCTATATTGGGAAGGGAGGTGTGTCCTGGTAACCCTTAATGCTCCACTTTTCTTGTCACCAAGGGCCCCCGGAGATTACACCCTCCGAGAGCCCCCACGGGGAGTTGATGCTCACGGTCGATATAGGCGGACAGTCGGGACCCATACCTGGATGAACCCGGCCACCGGTGTGGTGGACTTAAGGAACCCACATGGGGTGTGGATAGATGCCATTGGGCAAACCAGAAACATTCCAGATAAGTATAAACTAGCCGATGAAATAGCCTCGGGTTTTGAGAGTTTCCCCTTGTTCGCTGCCATTTTCCCAGTCACCACCAACAAGAATGTTAACAGAATCAACCTCATTCATTATAATGTCCAACGATTGGCCAACCTGACTGTAGATGCAGTGGATGCAGTCCATGAACAGCTTGCACAAACCTCGCTGATGGCCCTACAGAACAGACAGGCTTTGGATATGCTCTTGGCAGAGAAAGGAGGGGTCTGCGATATGTTTGGTGCCATGTGCTGCACTTCCATAGCAAATAATACGGGACCAGATGGGAAGCTTACTAGAACCCTGAGAAAGCTGCGCGCCTTAGCCCATGAGCTGAAGACGCAGTCAGGTGTCACTAACCCGGTGGTCGACTGGTTGAATAAGACGTTCGGTCGTTGGGGAAATATGCTGGGGCAGCTAGCTCTAGGGCTGAGCATTTCCGTTACTATTCTTATTACGTGTGGCTGCTGTTTTATTCCCTGTGTTAGAGCCCTAGTGACCCGGGCCATAGACCGGGCATTTACAGGCAACGACAACGCTGGCCCTCTTGCACCCCCGCCGTACCAAGCTGTCCTACACGAGTGTACAAATGCTTCCCATGGGGAAACCGGATCGGCGGGGACTGTGATGGAAACTGACCTATCGCTGCCGTGTTATGACTTCTAATGGCATTTGTCTTGCATGCATTTTTTCCTTTGTTGAACTTTCTTGTGTTCTGTTGCGACGCGATATGCTCTGACGACATCTACACTGCTTAGGGACTCCTATCCCCTTATAACTATGTCGCCATAGAGTCAGACAAGCCGGGTTGCGTCAACGGGTCGGTCTTGCAAACGAGCGGGACCCCCCAGGCCCTGACTGCTCCGCGGGAAATACTGTATTTTTTATTAGGTTGTAATAGCACGATGGCGGTCTTGGGACATTGGTAGGAAGGGTGATGTGATTACCTAGCTTACTTGTGTTTTAGTACACCGCTGATTTAGTAGGGTGGTTAGCTTTCTGTGCCAACTATTTCCGTATTCTTTAACTCAGGTTTCAATTGCCTTTTACTAGCGCCCGCGGTCGGAGATCTCTTCTCCGAGTGAAGGGCGGAAGCTGCTTTACCATCCTGTATGCGATGTACTGTGGTCATTCTATCTTCGGTGCATGTCAACTAGCGCGGTGTTTTTTTTTAGTTCGGATTCGCATGTTCCCGTCGGGTGCTCTGCTTCACTGGGTATGTCTGTCCTTCCTTTTTCTTTTTCATGTTTCCTCCTTCTACCCAGTACTAACCCTTCTACCTCATACCCTGGGATTGTCAAGCCTGTGGTCCAAAGACCCTTTAATCAATTTGACCGTTTCATTTGGGAGACACTTAAGTGCATGTTGTATGCTGCAGTCATGGTTGTAAGTGCTGTGTGCCCCGGAGACTCAACAACTGAACACACCAGTGACTACACATCATCCAAGATCGCTCAGTCGACTCGCCTGCTCCAGCGGCCCACCGGTCAGAGCAATGAGCCACTGGCCGCTGCCCGGAGTCCGTCCTTGCCGCCTATGAAATCGATAAGGCTCCCCTTTCAAACGGCTGGTTAGCCAGTGACAGGTGAGTCTTCTCGATTGAGGGACCACCTACGACAGGCACAGTCGTACTTTGAACTGGGGAGTGGTGGCCTACATTCGTGCGAGTTGTGATACTGCCTGGCTCTTGCATCCATGTTGGACGTCTGGACTGAACTGCTGGTTTAGGAGGCACTCTCATCTGCGGAAGGACCGGGGCACAGCACATTTCTTTCACTGATTGCCTGATCACTCGCAAGTACCAGACTGCTGGTAGCGTACAGTTTCATCTCTCAAATTCACAACACATGTTTACACTTGGGTGTTCTTTGGACTGCAGACTTGCGTACTGCGGGCAGCCTGCTTATTTTTACTTTTTCTCCGCCCTGAATCTCTTGCGTTCCATACTAGTTTATTGTGTCTCTATTTTTTGTTGTTATTTTCGCGAGATCTGTTTGTCTTTTTGTCATACTTGATTTCATTCCTTCTTTTTGTCGTTTTTGCAGAAGTCTGCCGGAATTGTTTTATGTATACATATGTGTTAGATTAGCTATGCATGTAGTGTTAGTTACCCATTTGTTACTTGGGTTGCGTCGTGTTACTTAGGGCACCCTTCATCCCAACATGACTGTCTCCCTAGAACTGGAGAATCTGGTTATGGCAACGTGCTCGGTTAAATCAAAGGGACGCTTTTGGGTACGTCCGCCGGCACACCAGACCCCGGTCGCCTCGCGGAGGGGGGGTGGGAGAGTTTTCATCTTTGCGGTCCTTACGGCATTAATTGGTGTGGCCTCTAAAAGAGGCCAAGAGGGGGAATGTTGGGGTTAATTCATAACTGGGGTGCCTAGGTGGGGGCTTGGGAATGTACTATTATTGCTACAACAGGCATTGCCAGATTCAGTCCCTAAACAGTAAATCACAGCCATGCGGGAGGAAGCGAACAACTGCAAGGCTACCTGACTGAAGCCACATTCCCCATTGATTAGATCATGTCAAAACTAACAAAAGAACCGGTAACTGTCGGATAGTGTAAATTGGAACACATTATCGATGGAGTAACTGTTAATGCCCCCCTGACGTAAATCCCCATCGAAACCGGTGATAAATTATATGCCTGTTAAACCCCCTATGGAGAACTATTGATTCAGTAAAGGAAAACGCCTAGCCAGGTAGACACATAGCAATTAGATTGATCGACCAAACAATGGACTACTGATTACAGAGTCAGAACTGCCGGACCCAGGATGGCTGAACTATTGTTCAGCACAGCAGGGGTTAGACAGGCACCTCAGTGCGGCCAATGGAGACACAGATCCCCTCGCACACAACAGAACGGACCAATGAGAGGAACGATCAAGGGAGAACGGACCGGGGACTCGAAGAACCGGGAAATATAATTTCGCCGGGTCCAAAGAGAATGTCGGAACGCGCCTTCTCCAGCAAGCCTGAAAGCTTGCTGTTACACGGACGTCTCTCTCTCTCTCTTTTCAAATAAAGCAGTTTTGTGCTTTTGAATCTGGCCTGGTGTCTCACTCTTTTCGGTACGAACACGGAGACGGGAGCCCCGTCTCAACAAGTACTAATTGAATTTTGGCACTAATTTCATAGGGGTTGGAGTAGAAGAATATGTAATAGTTACTGCAAAGTGCTGGTGAGACCACAATCAGATTACTGTGAACAATTTCCATCTCCTTATTTAAGATAATGTATTAGTTCTTCAGAGGAGGTTCACAAAATTTCAGATACACAATCCCCGGTCTGGAGGTTTTTGGCAAATGTGCAAAAGCTTAATGGAAATCTGCTGTGGGCAGTTTAGAATTATGAGAGATGATGTCACTAAATGTGTAGAATTCTGAAGGGACTTGACGAAGGAAATGCTGAGAACACGTTTTTTCTTTGTCAGAGAGTCCAGAATCAAATGATATTGGATCAGAATAAAGGCAACTCAATTTAAAATTCAGATAAGATGAAACTTTTTCTCTCAAAGGATTATGTCTCGGGGCTCCTTGCTATAGCTCTACAAGTCCCTTATGAGACCGCACTATAGGAAAGAAAAACAGGCTTTGAGAGGATGCAAATATGGTTTACCAGGATGCTGCCAGTACTGGAGGGCTTGCCTGATAAACCCACGCTATCCTCCTCAGGAAACAGATTGGTGACACGCACTAGCTTTCGGATCACTGCTGGTGAAGGATAATGACAACCACCTAATGAAGGAGCAGCGCTCCAAAAGCTAGTGCTTCCAATTAAACCTGTTGGGCAATAAACTGCTGTGATTTTTAACTTTGTAGAGGAGATGAAGGATAAGTGAAGTTAACATTTTTCGAGTAAGACATGAATGTAAAGATTGTAGTTATTGTCGACCACCAATGGGCCCTTTGAATGTAATCTCATTGTAACGGGTTTGGAGAAGACTTGCAAGTCAGGGTGAAGTTCTGGATGGAGGTTTGTTCACTCAGCTGAAGACTTCGTTTTCAGACATTTCATCACCATACTCAATGACATCATCAGTGAGCCTCCAGTGAAGCATTGGTGATATAGCTAAATGTTTCTTTAAGCTTGTGATGTCATTTACCATGGTGACGACATTTCCCGTGTTGTCGATGTCATTTGTTATTCTTTCTCTCAAAAGTGTGTTCCAAATTGATGTGTTTCTTCATCGAGTGCCATGCTTCTAGGAATTCTTGTGCACATCTCTGTTGGGCTTGTCCTAGGCTGGATGTGTTATCCCCGTCAAAGTGGTGTCCTTCGTCATCTGTAGTGAGAATACTAGTGATTATGGGTCATGTAATTTTGTGGCTAGTTGTTTTTCATGCATCCTGGCGCGAGTTTTCTGCCTATTTGTCCATTGTAGTATTTTGTAATTGACGTTCGTTTTGCTAGATGATGCCTGTATAGGGTCTTTGAAGTTCATTATCTACTGTTTTAGTGTGTTACAATGATGCCAAGAGGTCTGAGTAGTCTGGCAGTCGTTTCTGAGATGTCTTCGATGAACAGGAACGTGGTTGTTGTTTCTGGGCATGTTGTCTATGCTTGTTTGCGATTGTTGCTGAGAAATCAACCGACTGTGTTCATTAAGTAGTCTTTCTTTTTGAGTACGCTGTATATGCGGTCTTCTTCATAGTTCCTCTGTGCTGCAGTCTGTGGCGGCTCGTTGAGGTCATGTTCTAATGCAGATTAGTTTGTGGAAGAAGAGGACAACGAGGGCGCAAACCACAGCAATGTGCCATTCCTAGATGTCACAGTAGAATGAACAGTCAATGGGTATCTTCAAACCAGCGTCTACGGGAAAGCAACACACATGGACCTAATACTGAACTGGAGAAGCAATCATCCCAACACCCACGCGAAGCTGCATTAGAACATTTTCTGAGAAAAAAGAACAGGAAATAGCGTCACCAGCCCAAGGAAACCTAAGCATATAAATAGAAAGCTTTACCAGCGCTTCACCGGAGGTTCATTGATGATTTTATTGAGTATGGTGATGAAATGTATGAAAACGAACGTTCCGTGATCAAACTTACATCCAGTAATATCATGGGAATGTGGCGATGTTCGTGAAGGCAATAGTTGACCAGTTCATGCTGCAAAAATAAAAAATAATTCTCTGACTGCCAATGGGCTCAGCAACCAAATATTTACTACATCAGTTTGAGGCTATAATACGTATATACTAAGGCCATAAGACTACAGGAAATATGAACAAGAATAGACGATACTGCTTCTGCAGCCGACTCTGACATAAAACAGGAACATGATCGACCCAATATTGTTCAATTCCATTCCTATCTTTTTCCCATAATGAATGATTCTCTTCATGATCCGAATATATCTATCTCAGCCTTAAATGGAAGCATGGGCTCGGACTCATAGCTCTCTGTAACAAGGGGTCCCGAGACACAATCCTTTGAGAGAAGAAATTCAATCCTATCTGAGTCTTGAATTGAATAGCCTTTATTCTGATCCAGTACCATTTTATTCTAGACTCGCCGATGAGGGAAAGCGTATTCTCAACATTTCCTTCATCAAGTCCCTTCAGAATTCTACACATTTCAATGACAACACCTCTAATTTAACTTCTAAATTTCTCGGAGTCGATTCCCAACCAGTTTAACTTCTGCACATACACCAAATTCTCACACCGGGGGTTGAGTGTTTGAAATTTCGTAAACTGCCTCGAAAGAAACAACACATTTTCTTAAACAAGGAGATGGAAACTGTTCACAGTATTCCGGGTATGATTTCACCAGCACTTTGCAATAACTATTCCGTATTCTTCTAACCCTAGCACTTTGAAATTTGGGCTAAAATTTAATTAGTTTTCCTGATTACCCCTTGCACCTCCCTGTGCGTTTCTACGTTTTATGCAGAAGTATTCTCACGCATTCATATGCTGCAGCCTTTTTCCATTATTTTCTTTAAAGATGGCAGCGTTGTCTTGCTCTCACTTTCAACATTAACAACTTATTTTTTTTTCACTTTTTATTTCGTTGGGCATTTGTTTTGCCCACTCACTTAATCCGTCAGTACCGCTCCATAGATTGGTTGCATCCCTCTTAGAATTTGCCTTGTCACCTGTTATTGTGTTTTCTGAAAAATTGACAAAAGTGCATTCCCTTTCCTTCCTGCAAATCATTAATAAAGATTCTAAAACACGTGTCGTACCAGGACTGCCCCCTATTGAAACCGTATCAATACATATCTCCATTTCTACAGATAACTCCTGAGCAGAAATTACTATTTCCTACCAAATATCACATTGTCAGACTATGCTGCGATACTATCTCTAATACCATGGGCCCTTGTGTCTTAGTCTTTTGCATGGTTCGTTCTGAAACGCCTTCTGATACTTTGAACACTACGCTTTGACTGTTTCTGAATTCTTTTGATGATGGTTCAGACTTCGTCGAAAAGTTCGAAGGAATTTCGCAGAAATTAATTTCCTTTTCTGGAGCCAAGTCCATTTTGCTGGATGAATCAGTGATTTTCCAAGTGAACTGCTATTATTTATGGAACAGTTGAATGTGCTGCGTTTTCTTCAAGAGGAGATGTTCAGCAGTTTGTCTCACGGTTAACAAAGATTGGTCACGTTCCTTTTGTTTTTCAAAACGTACGACACGTTGGCAGTTTTAGAATCCTTTAGTACTCTTTCCGAATTCAGTTTCGTCTTGAAAAATTGAAAGCAATGTATCTACTAGAATTCTAGTTACATCTTTTCGGATTCCAGTGTGCAATTTATCAGAACAAGGAGAATCTATGGCCGAATTAATTTCTCTGGTGCTACTTCTCTCATGATGTGTTGATACTTAATTCCTCCTCTTTATTCTTAAACAGAAATAGTTTCCTGGAAAATAGTACAAACTGCTTTGCGTTTTCTGAAAGAAACACTCAGATTCATTCACTGCTCGGTGTTCATACCAAGACTATCACATGAACTACAGTAGATTTCCAGCTTGAATAGAATATGTTACTGCCTGGGAGGATGGCATTCTTGAAGTCAAGAGAAAAGTTACCGGTTTTATTGAACTGGATGTGTAAAACAGCGAATCTCCAAGAGAGTAATCAATTGATGAGAATTCCCTTACCCATCAATCGCGACTGAGGATTCAGTTTCAGAAACTGGACAATGGTTGGACTGTGATGAACCGCCATATGCATTACTGCTGTAATAATTGGCAGTTGGACAGAAAAGAGTACAGTCGATAACGGGAAAAAATGATGAAAGGACTGAGATACAATTCACGAGGCAAGATTATTTCACGCAAAGGAAAACTGTCTAAATTCAGAAATGAGATAAAGTGCATGACATTAGAATCCAGTGAAAAGAGAAGGAAACCGAAGTAAAGTCAACAATGCCAGATTCAGATCCTGTATTATTTAGGATATTATGCAAAAGTAAAATTTGTTTTCGTTGCACAGGTGAATGTGAGTAGTATCAGTGATGATTTGAGATAATTGCATCTCTAGAGGTCTGATGCATGGATAAATGCACGTTACCTTTCCATAACTTGGCCACACACCAGTCACAGACATTTAGCCTCTGCTGAAGACAGTCATTATCAGAAATGGCAAAACCAACAATTTTGCTGTTGAACGAGCTTTACTATCCAATTCTCGCAGCTGTCAGTCTTCCAGGTAAGCCATTCAAACTGTTTGTATTTAATTGATTTTTATTTTTCCTTGTTAATGCCACATACTGTATGTCTCAGTGTTTCCAGACCAACATCGAGAATCGTGTCAGTACACTTTTATCTTTTCCCTGTTTTCTGGAAGCTTTAATGGTCTAATAATAATAGTTCCATGAACGTCCTCTGAAAATATGTTTGTTGATCTTCGGACAGTACGAGAACCTCATGTAGAATGAAACTGGAACAGTATGTTAAATGCTTGGGTAGATTTCATATTTTGTAAATCACTCAGAATGTGTTCAAATGCTCTTAATAAGTATTTTCACCTCTGCTTCAATCATGCATTGCAATATTAACGATTATTTCTGTTTCTCTGACAGTGAACGTGATGACTATTTTAATTCTCTTTCGAGGAAACTGTGGTCTTTCCAAATGCATCTCAGCTTACATGGTGGCCATGGCAACATCGGATCTATTGGTTATTATCAATAGTATTATTGTGTATCGCATTTTGAGTTATCACTTTCCATTCTCCTTCTTGTCCCACACACTTGTGTGCAAGCTCTTTGCATACGTGATTACCATTAGTCTTGATCTGACTGTTTGGTTCACCGTTTCCTTCACATTTGACAGATTTGTGACGATCTGCTGTCAGAAGTTTAAAACAAAACATTGCACTGAAAAAACTGCAATCACAATATTAATGATCATCTCAGGTCTGATCATGTTAATGAACATCCCAGTTTTGTTTGCATATGAAGCAGAGCAAATCATTAATAAAATTGAATGGGGCTGCCGGTCAAGTGTAACTTTCTTTGCTTCATCTCCAGGGATAACTTTTGTCTGGTTCCATAGCACCTGGGTTGCTTGGCTTCCATTTCTCCTAATTTTCTTGTTTAATTCTTTAACCATCCACCGTGTTGTAGTGGCGAATAGAACGTGCATTGGACTCCAGGGTCAGAGAACTGAGAAGCAAAGCAATTCAACAATGGAAAACGGAGAAAGTCCATTATTTTGTTGTTCTCAGTATCAGGCAGTTTCATATTGCTTCGGTTGACGCAGTCAGTGAGTTTGGTCATTACCAGACTGTCACACCCTAACTTTTACCGAGGTGACTTTAGCCACCCTGAGTACATCGCGACTGAAACAGGAGCTATGCTGAAGTTGTTGAGTTGTTTCCTGAACCCATGTATTTATGCAGCAACCCAGAACAAATTCAGAGAAGAGCTAAAGAACGTGGGGAAACCTCTGTGGAAGAAAATAAATCACTTTATTGGAAAAACTCGTGGACAAGACAAATATATGTAACATGCATCTCTTCGCAGCTGAAACTGAATTTCATGTCGATGTTCGCCAAGGAATTATCTTCGTCCATCTTGCTGCGCAAGAAAACGTTTTATGCAGATATTCCTTCAATGTTTCAGTGAACGTTTCATCTCGATTTCTCATCCCGCTTTTCATTTTTTTCATTGAAAAGTTTGCATTTTCATGTATATACTACCTTTCATCTCAAAACTCGATTTTTTAAAAAATAAAAGCATGAGCGGTGACATTTGATATTTAAGTAAATTAGTCCATTGCAGACACTCAGATCCAATGCTTCAGTTTAAAATCCCGGTCAAGCTTATTTATGTCTGGAAAAAATAATTAAAGATATTGCTGCTTAAAAGTTGTGAACTGCACATTTCATGTGATCACTGCAGGAAAGACACTCGATCATCTAACAAAATAGCATATTGAAACGTTATTTACGGCTAAATAGACAAAATGTCCTTCCTTGGTATCCCAGCGATTGCATCATGATGAATAGAAAATAACATTTGAATAGATGTAGCCGACAATTTCTGTAGGTTATCTTGCAGTACACATAGGCATATGATTATACCATTCATTGATGAGTGCTCTTATGCACCGTAGTTTCATGGAAGTGTGGAAATTACGAGCGACCTTCCACCACAATGCTTTTTTCCGCATTCTTCCTCTATCAGTTCATCCCGATTGCCCTCAGAAGGACACGAGTCTACTTCTGGAACGTATTGATAGTCTTGACCTCAATTACGTTCTGAACCAGAGATGCACAGGTAAACAACAGTCAGATGAAAGTGCACAGCATCGCACTGAGTATGAGGAGTCGAGCAATCAACGTTTCGGGTGTACTGCACAGTGTCGGTTTGGAAACTCTCTGATCATCTTAATGCTGAACGTTCTACGCCCTGTTACATAGAACATAGAAAAATACAGCGCAGTACAGGCCCTTCGGACGTCGATGTTGCACCGATCCAAGCCCACCTAACCTACACTAGCCCACTTTCCTCCATATGCCTATCCAATGCCAGTTTAAATGCCAATAAAGAGGGAGAGTCCCCCACTGTTATTGGCAGGGCATTCCATGAACTCACGACTCGCTGAGTAAAGAATCTACCCCTAACATCAGTCCTATACCTACCACCCCTTAATTTAAAGCTATGCCCCCTCATAATAGCTGACTCCATACGTGGAAAAAGGTTCTCATGGTCAACATTATGTAAACCCCTAATCATCTTGTACACCTCTATTAAGTCACCTCTAAACCTTCTTTTCTCCAATGAGAACAGCCCCAAGTGCCTCAGCCTTTCCTCATATGATCTTCCTGCCATACCAGGCAACATCCTGGTAAACCTCCTCTGCACCCGTTCCAGTGACTCCACATCCTTCGTATAGGATGGCGACCAAAACTGCACACAATACTCCAGATGCAGCCGCGCCAGAATCTTATACAACTGCTATATGACCTCAGGACTCCGGAACTCTTATTCCTCTACCAATAAAAGTCAGTACGCCATATGCCTTCTTCACAGCACTATTTACCTGGGTGGAAACTTTCAGAGATCTGTGTACATGGACACCAAGATTCCTCTGCTCATCCACACTACCAAGTATCCGACCATTAGCCCAGTACTCTATCTTCTTGTTACTCTTACCAAAGTGAATCACTTCATACTTCCCTAGATTGAAATCTATTTGCCACCTTTCTGCCCAGATCTGCAGCTTATCTATATACCACCGTAACCTGCCACATCCTTCCTCACTGCCAACTCCACCGACTTTCGTATCATCCGCAAACTTGCTCACCCAACCTTCTAGCCCCTCCTCCAGGCCATTTATAAAAATGACAAACAACAATGGTCCCAAAATAGATCCTTGCGGAACGCCGCTGGTAACTGCACTCCAGGATGAACCTTTACCATCAACTACTACCCTCTGTCTTCTTCCAGCCAGTCAATTCCTAATCCAAACCTCCAACTCACCCTCGATGCCATATCTCCGTATTTTTTGCAGTAGCCTACCATGGGGAACTTTATCAAACGCTTTACTAAAATCCATATACTCCACATCTACCGCTTTACCCTCATCCACCTCCTTAGTCACCTTCTCAAAGAATTCAATACGTTTTGTGAGGCACGACCTGCCCTTCACAAAACCATGCTGACTATCCTTGATCACATTATTCCTATCCATATGTTCATAAATCCTATCCCTTACAATTCGCTCTAAGACTTTGCCCACAACAGATTTGAGACTCACCGGCCTATAGTTACTAGGGTTATCGCTACTCCCCTTCTTGAACGAGAAAACCACATTTGCTGCCTTCCAGTCTTCTGGCACTATTCCTGTAGACAACGAGGACATAAAAATCAAGGCCAATGGCTTTGCAATCTCTTGCTTCCCAGCGAATCCTAGGATAAATGTCATCAGGCCCAGGGGACTTAACTATTTTCTCCCTTACCAGAATTTCCAACACCTCTTTCCTACATATCGCAAAGCCATCCATTCTAATTATTTGTGACTCAATATTCACATTGGCAACAATGGCCTGTTCCTGAGTGAATACTGACGAAAAGAATTCATTCAGTGTCTCCCCAATTTCTTCAGCAAAAACACGCAACTTCCCACTACTATCCTTGACTGGACCTATTCCAACCCTAGTCATTCTTTTATTCCTGACATACCTATAGAAAGCCTTTGGGTTTTCCCTAATCCTACCAACGAAGGACTTTTCATGTCCCTTCTCTGCTGCTCTTAGCTTTCTCTTTAGTTCCTTTCTGGCTACCTTATAAATCTCAATCGCCCCAATTGAACCTTCACGCCTCATCTTTACATAGGCCACCCTCTTCCCTTTAACAAGGGATTACAATTCCTTATTAAACCACGGCTCCCTCACATGACCCTTTCCTCCCTGCCTGACAGGTACATACTTATCAAGGACACTCAATAGTTGCTCCTTGAATAAGCTCCACATATCAATTGCACCCTTCCCTTGAAGCCTATTTTTCCAAGCCACACATCCTAAGTCATGCCTCACCGCATCATAATTTCCCTGACCCCAGCTATAACTCTTACCCTGTAGTGCACACTTATCCCTCTCCATCACTAAAGTAAAAGTCACCGAATTGTGGTCACTGACACCAAAGTGCTCACCTACCTCCAATTCTAACACCTGGCCTAGTTTGTTACCCAGAACCAAATCCAGAATAGCCTCACCTCTTGTTAGCCTGTCTACATATTGTCTCAGGAAACCCTCCTGCACACATTGGACAAACACCGACCCATCTAACGTACTCGAGCTATAGCTTTCCCAGTCAACATCTGGAAAGTTAAAGTCCCCCATAACAACCACCCTATTACTTTCACTCTTCTCCTGAATCATCCCCGCAATCCTTTCTTCTACGTCTCTAGGCCGATTAGGAGGCCTGTAGAAAACTCCTAACAGGGTAACTTCACCTTTCCTATTTCTAAGCTCAGCCAAAACTACCTCAGATGGTAGTCTTCAGTCATTGTCCTTTCCACTGCTGTAATACTATCTTTGACAAGCAATGCCACACCTCCCCCTCTTTTACCCCCACCTCTGACGCTACTAAAACATTTAAACCGTGGAACCTGCAACAACCAATCATGTCCCTGTTCTACCCATGTCTCCATAATAGCCACAACATCGAACTCCCAGGTACCAACCCACGCTGCAAGTTCACCTCCTTTATTTCGTATAGTTCTCGCATTGAAGTATACACACTTCAAGCCACCTTAGTGTTTACAGGCACCCTCCTTCGAAATTGATGCCGTGTTCCTAACCTCCCTACACTCCAGGTCCTGCACCCTAAAACTACAGTCTAGGTTCCGATGCCCCTGCAGAGTTAGTTTAAACCCCCAGAAAGAGCACTAGCAAACCTCCCTCCAAGGATACTGGTGCCCCTCAGGTTCAGGTGTAGACCATCATGTTTATAGAGGTCCCCCCTTCCCCAGAAAGAGCCCGAGTTATCCAGAAACTGGAATCCCTCCCTCCTGCACCATCCCTGTAACCACGCATTTACCTGCTCTCTCACCCTATTCCTCGACTCTCTATCACGTGGCACGGGTAACAAACCAGAGATAACAACTCTGTTTGTTCTAACTCTGAGCCTCCAACCTAGCTCCCTGAAAGCCTTCTCCTGCGTGCCTTTATAAGGGGAAAAACAAACAACTTACACAGATAAGTTTGCACTACACCAGCTTCCGGGTCCGCTCCGCGCTTTTTCTAAAAAAAAGTTCAAATTTAAACTGTTAAACAAACGTCACCGAGCCTTCAAGCAGCCACTGCCAAATAGCCCTTACCTGCTCTGCTGAGAGAGTGAGATTAGGGAGATATGAAGACAGCACTGGACAGTTTCTGTCAGACAACAACGAGTGGGCATTAAATACTGGCTTAGACAGTGACTCAACGTTCCCCTCGTTGAATCTAATAGATATATTAGGATTTGATTGAGAAACAAATCACAAGTTGCTCAGATTTCCCACAATGTCACTGCGAGCTGGAGCCATGGGTCACAGTCTAAGAACACAGGGTAGAACAGTCAGCACTGAGATGATGAGAGAGTTTTCAAACACAGACCGTGTAGTACACCGAAACGTTAAATTCTCCACCACCTGACACTGCCTGCCATGCTGTGTTCTTCCATCTTTACTGTTTGTTTATCTGTGCAGTTCTCTGGCACAATACATCATTGATGTCAAATCAATCAATGCGCTCAAGAAGTAGACATGTGTATTTGTAAGGGCTATCAGGATGAAGGTGTACAGGAATAATGCAGAATAGAAAGCATTGAGGTAGAAGATTACTCATATTTTTGAGGTTTCCAGAATCTACGGTTCCTAAGTGCACTCATCACTGAATATTTTAGTCATCAGACCTGTGCGTACTGTGAGATAATTTTATTGAAATTGTGGGTTACGTGTGTTCATTTTTTTAAAAAACAAAGTTCAGTAATTTACAATCACTAGGATGCCAAGGAACGTCATTTTCTTTGTGTTTCTTTAGCCATACATAACGTTTTAATGAGTTACTTTGTCACATAGTCTGGTGCAGTTCACGAGATTGCAGTAGCAATAACATTGAGTATTTTTTCCAGACATAAATAAACGTGACAGGGATTTTTAACTGGAGCATTGGATCCGAGAGTCCACAATGGATATGTTTAATTAAACGCCAAATGGCAACTCGAATTTTTTAATAAACATTGACATTTGAAAATACAGACAGTATACCCATGCCATGCAAAACGTTCATCCAAAAATAATATTTAAAATATGCAAAATCGAGATCAAATGTCAAATCAAATCTCGAAGGAATATCTGCTGAAAGCATGTTTTTCCACAGACCGAGGGACCAAAATAATTGTCTGATGGTAACATTGTGAAATTCAGGGTCAACTACAAAGAGAGTCGGCGAAAGTGCATTTGTCTTGTCCACTGTTCTTCTTTTCAAATAATGTGATTTCTGTTCTTCCACAGAGATTTCCCCACGTTCTTTAGCTCTTCTCTGAATTTGTTCTGGGTTGCTGCATAAATGCATGGGTTCAGGAAACAACTCAACAACTTCAGCATGTCTCCAGTTTCAGTCACGATGTATTCAGGGTTGCTAAATTCGCCTCGATAGTAATTACCGTGTGACAATCGGGTCATGACCAAACTGACCGACTGCGTCAACCAAAGCAATATGAAACTGCCTGATACCGAGAAGAGTAAAATAATGGACTTCCTCCGGTTTTCCATTGTTGAATTGCTTTGCTTCTCGGTTCTGTGACCTTGGAGTCCAATGCGAGTTCAATTCGCCACTACAACATGGTATATTGTTAAAGGATTAAACAAGAAAATTAGGAGAAATGGAAACCAAGTAACCCAGGCGCTATGGAACCAGACAAAACCTATTCCTGGGGATGAAGCAAAGAAAGTTACACTTGACCGGCAGACCCATTCAATTTTATTAATGATTTGCACTGGTTCACATGCAAACAAAACCGGGATGTTCTTTAGAAAGATCAGAACTGAGACGATTATTAATACTGTGATTGCAGTTTTTTCAGTGCAATATTTTGTTTTAATCTTCTGACAGCAGATCACCACAAATCTGTCAAATGTGAAGCAAACGGTGAACCAAACAGTCAGATCAAGACTAATGGTAATCACGTATGCAATGAGCTTGCACACAGATGTGTGGGACAAGAAGGAAAATGGAAAGTGATAAGTCAAAATACGATACACTATAATACTATTGATAATAACCAATATATCCGATGTTGCCATGGCCACCATGTAAGCTGAGATGTATTTGGAAAGACCACAGTTTCCTCGGAAGAGAATTAAAATAGTCATCACGTTCACTGTCAGAGAAACAGAAATAATCGTTAATATTGCAATGCATGATTGAAGCAGAGGTGAAAATACTTATTAAGAGCATTTGAACACATTCTGAGTGATGTACAAAATACAAAATTTACCCAAGAATTTAACATGCGGTTACAGTTTCATTCTATATGGGATTCTCAGACCGTCCGAAGATCAACAAACAAATTTTCAGAGGACATTCATTTGAATTATTATTATTAAACCAGTAAAGCTTCCAGAAAAAAGGGAAAAGGTAAAAGTGTACTGACACGATTCTCGATGTTGATCTGGAAACACTGAGACATACGCTAAGGATCATTAACAAGGAAAAATTAAAATCAATTAAATACAAACGTGTTGAATGGCTTACCTGGAGGACTAACAGCTGCGACAAGTGGATAGTAAAACTCCTTCAACAGCAAAATCGGTGGTTTTGCCATTTCTGAGAATGAATGTCTTCAGCAGAGGCTAAAGGTCTGTGACTGGTGTGTGGCCAAGGTATGGAAAGGTAATGTCCATTTATACATGCATCAGACCTCTAGAGATGCAATTATCTCAAATCATCACTGATACTACTCACATTCACCTGTGCAAAGAAAACAATCTTTACTTTTGCATAATATCCCAAATAATAAATTATCTGAACCTGGCATCGTTGACTTCACTTCCATTGGCTTCTCTGTTCACTGGATTGTAATGTCATGCACTTTACCTTATTTCTGAATTTAGACGGTTTTCCTTTGCATGAAGTAATCTTGCCTCGTGGATTAGTATTTCAGTCCTTTCGTCATTAATCCTGTTATCAACTGTACTCTTCTCTGGCCAATTGCCAATTATTACAGCAGTAATGCATATGGCGGCTCATCACAGTCTATCCGTTGTCCAGTTTCTGAAATTGAATCCTTAGTCGTGATTAATGCGCAAGGGAATTCTCATCAATTGATTGCTCCCTTGGAGATTCACTGTTTTACACATCCTATTAAAAAAAACAGTAATTTTTCACTTGCCTTTAAGAATGCCATCCTCCCAGGCAGTAACATATTCTATTCAAGCTAGAAATATACTGTAGTTCACGTGATAGCCTTGGTATGAACGCCGATCACTGAATGAATCTGAGTGTTTCTTTCAGAAAACGCAAAGCAGCTTGTACATTTCTCCAGGAAACTCCTGCTGTTTAAGAATATATATGAGGAATTAGGTATCAACACATCACGAGAGAAGTAGCACCAGAGAAATTATTTCGGCCATAGATGCTCCTGGTCCTGATAAATTGCACTTTGGAATCTGAAAAGATGAAACTAGAATTGTAGTAGAAGCATTAGTTTCAATTTTTCAAGAAGAAACTGAATTCGGAAAGAGTACTAAAGGATTCTAAAACTGCCAACGTGTCGTACGTTTTGAAAAACAAACGGAACATGACCAATGTTTGTTAACCTTGAGACAAACTGCTGACCACCTTTTGTTGAAGAAAATGCAGCAGATTCAACTGTTCCATAAATAATAGAAGTCCACTTGGAAAATCACAGATTCATCCAGCAAAATGGACTTGGCTCCAGAAAAGGAAAATAATTTCTGCGAAATTCCTTCGAACTTTTCGACGAAGTCTGAACCATGATCGAAAGAATTCAGAAAAAAACAAAGTGTAGTGTTCAAACTATCAGAAGGCGTTTCAGAACGAACCATGCAAAAGGCTAAGATACAAGGGCCCATGGTATTAGAGATAGTATCGCAGCATAGTCTGAGAATGTGATATTAGGTAGGAAATAGTATTTTTTGCTCAGGAGTTGTCTGTAGAAATGGAGATATGTATTGACACGGGTTCAACAGAGGACAGTCCTGGACACGTGTTTTTGAAATCTTTATCAATGATTTGCAGGAAGGAAAGAGAATGCATTTTTGCCAAATTTTCAGAAAACACAACAACACGTGACAAGGCAAATTCTAAGAGGGGTGCAACCAATCTACGGAGAGGTACTGACGGATTAAGTGAGTGGGCAAAAAAAAAGCCCAATGGAATAAAAAGTGAAAAAAAATAAGTTGCTAATGTTGAAAGTGTGAACAAGACAACGCTGCCTTCACTAAAGAAAATAATGGAAAAAGGCTGCAGCATATAAATGCGTGAGAATACTTCTGCATGAAACTTAGAAACTCACAGGGAGGTGCAAGGATTAATCATGAAAACTAATTAAATTTTAGCCTAAATTTCAAAGGGCTCGGGTTATAAGAATACGGAATAGTTATTGCAAAGTGCTGGTGAAATCACACCCGCAGTACTGTAGACAGTTTCTGTCTCCTTGTTTAAGAAAATGTATTATTTCTTTCGAGGCAGTTTACGAAATTTCAGACACTCAACCCCCAGTGTGACAATTTGGTGTATGTGCAGAAGTTAAACTGGTTGGGAATGAAGTCCTAGAAATTTAGAATTATTAGAGGCGTTGTCATTGAAATGTGTAGAATTCTGAAGGGACTTGACGAAGGAAATGCTGAGAATACGTTTTCCCCCATCGGAGAGTCCAGAACCAAATGGTACTGGATCAGAATAAAGGCAATCGAATTCAAGACTCAGATAGGATCGAATTTCTTCTCTCAAAGGATTGTGCCTCGGGACCCCTTGTTACAGAGAGATATGAGTCAGAGCCCATGCTTGTATTTAAGGCTGAGATAGATATATTTTGATTACGAAGGGAATAATTCATTATGGGAAAAGGCAGGAATGGAAGTTGAACAATATTGGGTCGATCATGTTCCTATCGTATGTCAGAGTCGGCTGCAGAAGCAGTATTATCTGTCCTTGTTCATATTTCCTGCAGTCTTCTGGCCTTATTATATACGTATTATAATCTCAAACTGCTGTAGTAAATATTTGGTTGCTGTGCCCATTGGCAGTCAGAGAATTATTTTGTTATTTTTGCAGCATGAACTGGTCAACTATTGCCTTCACGAACATCGCCACAATCCCCATGAGATTACTGGATGTAAGTTTGCTCACTGTGATGGAACGTTCGGTTTCATACATTTCATCATCATACTCAATAAAATCATCAATGAACCTCCGGTGAAGCACTGGTGAAGCTTTCTATTTATATGCTTAGGTTTCCTTGGTCTGGTGACGCCATTTCCTGTTCTTTTTCTCAGAAAATGTTCTAATGCAGCTTCGCGTGGGTGTTGGGATGATTGCTTCTCCAGTTCAGTATTAGGTCCATGTGTGTTGTTTTCCCGTAGACGCTGGTTTGAAGATGCCCATTGACTGTTCATTCTACTGTGACATCTAGGAATGGCACATTGCTGTGGTTTGCGCCCTCGTTGTCCTCTTCTTCCACAAACGAATCTGCATTAGAACATGACCTCAATAAGCCGCCACAGACTGCAGCACAGAGGAACTTTGAAGAAGACCACATATACAGCGTACTCAAAAAGAAAGACTACTTAATGAACACAGTCGGTTGATTTCTCAGCAACAATCGCAAACAAGCATAGAAAACATGCCCAGAAACAACAACCACGTTACTGTTTATCGAAGACATCTCAGAAATGACTGCCAGACTACTCAGACCTCTTGGCATCATTGTAAAGCACTAAAACAGTAGATAATGAACTTCAAAGCCCCTATACAGGCATCATGAAGCAAAACGAACTTCAATTACAAAATACTACAATGGACAAATAGGCAGAAAACTCGCGCCAGAATGCATGAAAAGCAACTAGCCACAAAATTACATGGCCCACTACCATTAGTATTCGCACATTCAGATGAGGAAGGACACCATTTTGACTGGGATAACACATCCAGCCTAGGACAAGCCCAACAGAGATGTGCACGAAAATTCCTAGAAGCATGGCAATCGATGAAGAAACACATCAATTTGGAACACACTTTTGAGAGAAAGAATAACAAATGACATCGACAACACGGGAAATGTCGTCACCATGGTAAATGACATCACAAGCTTAAAGAAACATTTAGCTATATCACCAATGCTTCACTGGAGGCTCACTGATGATGTCATTGAGTATGGTGATGAAATATCTGAAAACGAACTCTTCAGCTGAGTGAACAAACCTACATCTAGAACTTTACCCTGACCTGCAAGACTTCTCCAAACCCGTTACAATGAGATTACATTCAAAGGGCCCATTGGTGGTCGACAATAACTATCATCTTTACCATTCAACTTTTACTCGAAAAGTGTTAACTTCACTTATCCTTCATCTCCTCTACAAAGTTAAAAATCAAACAAGTTTATCATCCAACAGGTTTAATTGGAAGCACTAGCTTTTGGAGCGCTGATCCTTCATCAGGTGGTTGTCATCATCCTTCATCAGCAGTGATCCGAAAGCTAGTACTTGTCACCAATCTGTTTCCTGAGGAGGACAGTGTGGGTTTTTGCCGTGGCACAGTGGAACTGGCTTTCAATAATTTGAATGTCATATTCCGTTCTTATGAGGACATCTTCCAGCAGCTTCAGTTGTCTGTTGCGCTCCTTCTCGTCCGCACCAAACCTGTGTATATGCAAGACATGGCCTCAATGTATGATTTCCTATACATGTTTAAGTTGGAAGGTACAGGTTTGCAGCATAGTGAGGTTATTGGGGATGTGGGGAGTTTGCTGTCGATTGAAGTACTGATGTATCAGTCCTGGATGTGGTACACGTCTCCAAGAATGAGATTACTTCCCAAGAGTAGTCCTTGATGAATCTGAAGGTAGGATCAAACCTGTTGACATCGTTGTTTAGTCATTTTAGTCATTCATTGCCATGAGTCCAAAGGAAGAATTTGTCGGTGTGTCTGGTGTATAGCGTTGGTTGTAGTAAAGAGGTCTTGCTGGAAGTTGTGCAAGAAACTGCTGGCAATTGGTATGCAAATGTATTCCGCATGGAACAAATCAACAAATCTTATTTTTCATGAACAATCATCACATGTTCAGTCAGATCTGAGGCTCACGGACAGACCGATAGTCTGTATAGTGGTTGTCTGCTGTCCAGATTGAACAGCCTGCAATTTAACGGGTTCATTGTTCAGTTACAAGCATCAAGACACAACTTTTCGAAAACAGATTGACCTGAGACTGGAATAATCTAATAGTGAATTTCTTTTCTTTTTTTGAAAATTGGCAGGTCTAGGATGGTTATATCTCTGTCTGCTCCAGTGAAGCAGAACGTGCTGTCACACTATGGATAGGCGACATTGCAGGTGAGTGGTGCTCATGGTCCTGATTAACGAGAACACCACAGCTACACTGTGCAGACTGAAAATGCCAGATCCTGCCAAACAATAATGTTCCAATATTTCAGGTATGTAAGATGGGACCTTGGTCAAACATATATTGAGTTTGAAAGGATCAAACATGCAAATTTTGACCGGTGGATAAAGGCAATAAAAGTAGATCAAGCACATGACCCTCTTAGAGAAACTATTGTTTTGGAGGAGTTCAAAAATTCACTTTCTGAGGTCGGAAGAACTATTGTAAAATAGCAAATAGTTAAAATGGCGAGGATAGCAGCTGAAATGGCTGATGGTTATATGCTGGTACATAAAACAAAGTTCGGCTTCCAACATTGATTTCAATCTGTGAAGGATGGAAACTGTGGAAAGGGAAATCCTGGGGAGGGGGAGAAAGTAGATCTCATTGAGGATAATGAGGATTATTTAACATAGCGTAAAATGGAAAAGCATGAAAGGGAAGAAGGTAAAAGGCTCAGCTGTCTGCACTTCTGAAAAGGAGGCCATACGAAGTCACATTGTTAGTGGTTTTCGAAAAAGCAATAGGAAGTCGCACAATTTTGTTGAAGAGGTAAATAAAAGCATATTTAGGGTGTAGGTTGGCTCGCTGAGCTGTAGGTTTGATAACCAGATGTTTCATTACCTGGCTAGGTAACATCATCAGTGGCGACCTCCAAGTGAAGTGAAGCTGTTGTCTCCTGCTTTCTATTTATATCTTTCTCCTGGATGGGGTTCCTGGGGTTTGTGGTGATGTCATTTCCTTTTCGTTTTCTGAGGGGCTAATAGATGGCATCAAGATCTATGTGTTTGCTTATGGCGTTGTGGTTGAAGTGCCAGGCCTCTTGGAATTCTCTGGCATGTCTTTGCTTAGCCTGTCCCAGGATAGATGTGTTGTCCCAATCGAAATGCTAGAAAGCATATTGGATACGAAAAAGCTGCAACAGAAAGTACGACCTGGTCTGACAGTCATTGAGAACAAAGTGGCGAATCTTAAACCATTTACTTGTGAATGTCAGGTTTTCCCTCATCTCTCGACAGCAGCAGGTAGAGAAGTTACAGTATTATGAGATACTGATTCATGTCAATCTTTGTTGGTGAGATATATGTAACTGAGAAGGACTATTGCAGACTAACGTTCTAGTACATGGAATTCATAGTGAGATGAGAGGTGCTCCTTTATGTAGAGGAAGGTTGCAGTGTCCAGTGTAAAGTGAAGAAGTGGTGGTTGGAGTACTAGAGAAACTCTCAGCTCCAGGAATGCACTTTGTCCTTGCCAATGATATCACTGGATCAAAGGTAGGAGAAACACCAGTGCAGAATAACGCAACTGAAGAATTACAGGAAGTTTATACGCGGATTTCTCCAGTCTGTGTGATCACAAGGTCACAAACCTACCAGTTGAATCAGGAGAAGAAATCAGAGAACACAGATGAGGAAGTTGAAGCAGAATTATCAGAGGCCATGTTTGATTCAAGCAGAAAAAGAATCAGTGGAGGACAAGGCGGATATTTGTCATGCAAAGCAATTAACTCAGTTACAACATGAAGTTGAGAAACAGAGGCAATTACATCAATAAGTGAACAGAGACAAAAATCTGAGTATAGTCCCGAATGTTACAAACTTAAAAATGATATCTTGATCAGGAAACAGAGACCATGATATATCAGGCGAATGAGAAATAGGCAGAGCTTTCTCAAGCCGTGTTATCATGGGGCTATATAAAGGTAATGGTGCATGTAGTATATGAATTACCAATGCAAGGGCATTCAGTTGTTAAGAAAAAATCAAGCGAAAATGCAACACCATTTCTCTTGGTCTGGACCATATAAGGATGGGGCAGACCATTTCGCACACATATCATACATTTCAGGTTTCTAGAAAATCTCAGGCAGAAATAAAACCAACAACTTTAATATTCATTCGTGCATTTGAGAAAACATGACTTCTATAGGATGCTTACCGTCGATGTTAAAAAAAGGAATCGCCATTCATTGACAAAAATACACGTGTCCAATACATTTCCAGAGACCTTTCGGTTCTGCCATATTACAGCTGGAAGGACTGCAGAAGTGGCACACAAACTTTTCATTAGGTACAGACAACCACAGAGAAACAATCAGATCGAATTTTACGTCAAAATTATTCAGGCAAGTTATAGAATAGTTACCGATACAACAATTCAATCTATTGCAAAGCACCCGGAAGCACAACGGAGTGGGAGAAAGCTGGCACCAGTCTTCTAAGACACGTTGAGGATTTATGGTCAAGACTATCCAAATGATCAGGAGACAGAAATTCCATGTGCACCTTATTTTCCATTCAAGATGAAACAAATGAATCCAGCAAATTCAGTCCATTTCAATTCCATTTCAAGCATGATGTGAGAGGATCACTGAAAAAAGTTAAAGAGAAAATACTGACTCAGAATTCAGGGTCCACATAGTTGGACGTTTGTCAAATTTTAGAAAATCTGTAAATAGACACTTACCATGGTGAGACGAAATGTTATTCTTTTATTGCATGAGTGGGAGTTGTATTTCTTGGAACAACACACGATTTCAGTCTTGTGTTTTTCTCGTGCATTGTAGTTATAGGGGAATGGTTTGGTATGATAATAGTTTAGTTAATTTGTTCACTGTTCGAGTCAGATAAATAAGTTATGATTTGTGCATTGTAAAATTAGTGTCTTGGCACTTGGTAGTGTGGATGAGCAGAGGGATCTTGGTGTCCATGTACACAGATCTCTGAAAGTTGCCATCCAGGTAAATAGTTCTGTGAAGAAGGCATATGGCGTACTTGATTTTATTGGTGGAGGAATTGAGATCCGGAGTCCTGAGGTCATATAGAAGTTGTATAAGACTCTGGTGCGGCCGCATCTGGGAGTATTATGTGCTGTTTTGGTCACCATACTATAGGAAGGATGTGGAGGCACTGGATCGGGTGCAGAGGAGGTTTTCATGATGTTGCCTGTTATGGTAAGAAGATCGTATGAGGAAAGGCTGAGGCACTTGGAGATGTTTTCATTGGAGAAAAGAAGGTTTAGGTGTGACTTGATAGAGGTGTACAAGATGATTATGGGTTTAGATAGTGTTGACCATGAGAACCTTTTTTCACGTATGCAGTCAGATATTACGAGGGGGCATAGCTTTAAATTAAGGAGTGGAAGGTAGAGGACTGATGTTAGGGGTAGATTCTTTACTCAGCGAGTCGTGAGTTCATGGAATGCCCTGCCAGTAACAGTGGTGGACTCTACCTCTTTATGGGCATTTAAACGGGCATTGGATAGGCATATGGAGGATAGCGGGCTCTTGTAGGTTAGGTGGGGTTGGATCAGCGCAACATCGAGGTCCGAAGGGCCTGTACTGTGCTGTAATTTTCAATGTTCTATGTTCAATGAGTGTCAGGAATTTATATCACTTAACAACTGGGTGTTGCTGAAAAACAGGATGGCACCTCTTTTCCTAGCCCTTTTAACAGATTATATGGCATGGCAATCCCCTTTGGATGATGCAGTTTTTGTTCCAAGAGGGGTGGTCATTCTCCTCTGTATAACACAAAGACAGCAGGTGTGGTTCTTGGACCATATCTTCTGTCAGGACAAAGCCGGGAGTCTGAATGATAACTCTTCAATTCTCTGAAGAAGTGAAGGTCCAAAGAAAATAAATAACTTGGCCATTCTCGAGGACAAAGCAGCCCAAGCATTTGGTGTTACATGCACAAGCACGCATTCCCTCCCCCATCAACTCACAGTCGCAGCAGTATGTACTATCTACAAGAAGCACTGCAGAAATTCACAAAAAATCCTCAGCCAATATCTTCAACTTCCCCTCCAAGCTACTCTCAATCCTGTCTTGGAAGTATATCATCTTCCTTCATGTTCGCTGTGTGAAAATCCTGGAATTCCCTCCTTATTAACATTGTGATTACTCCACTGTAGATGAGATGCAAATGTTTAAAATAACAGCAAACCATTCCCTTCTCAAGAGCAACTAGAGATGTTCAATAAACCCTCCCATCCTGGTACCTTCCCCTGCCACCGTGGGAATTGCAAAACCTGCGACCACACTTCCTCCCTCACGTCCATCCAAGGCACTACAGGAGCCTTCCACATCCATCAAAGTTTTACCTGCACACCCACCAATATCATTTATTGTATCCGTTGCTCCCAATGCGGACTCCTCTACATTGGAGAGGCTGGATGCCTCCTCGCAGAGCACTTTAAAGAACATCTCCTAGACACCCGCAACAATCAACCACACTGCCCTGTGGCCCAACATGAAAACTCTCCCTAAACCTCTGCCGAGGACATGGGGGTCCTGGGCCTCCTTCACCGTCAATCCCTCACCACCAGACGCCTGGAGGAAGAACGCCTTATCTTACACCTCGGAACACTTCAACCTTAGGGCATCAATGCGGACTTCAACAGTTTCCTCGTTTCCCCCACCTCACCACAGTTCCAAACTTCCAGCTCAGCACTGTCCCCGTGACTTGTTCCACCTGCCTATCTTCCCTTCCACCTATCCACTCCATACTCCTCCTCCCTACATAACACCTCCATCCCCTCCCCTACTCACCCATTGTGCTCTATGCTACTTTCTCCCCACCCGCACCCTCCTCTCACTTATCTCTACACGCTTCAGGCTCTCTGCCTGTATTCCAGATGAAAGGCTTTTGCCCGAAATGTCGATTTTTCTGCTCCTCGGATGCTGCCTGAACTGCTGTGCTTTTCCAGCACCACTAATCCAGAATCTGGTTTTCAGCATCTGCAGTCATTGTTTTTACCCAATCAATGCTAACCAGACAGAAATGCCGATATCACACCAATGAATAAAAATATACATTAAGGAGCAGGGGCCTTTTTTTTATGTGTAAGCAAACTGCAAACTGGAGGACGCTGAACAAATAATTGATCATTTGAACGAAAGAATCGAAATGATCATTAATGATATATCTCTATAGTCCTGAAGTATGGATTTCTGTAGAACTCCTCAATTACTGAACTCTGGAGAACAACACTGGACTTGGGTCTATTAATTGGCACCAAACCATAGCCTGAATCCACCTTCAATCGGGTTATATCTGTGGTAGGTTCTGAGGCTTAACCTGCTCACTTCAGGATTCTCAGCTTAGTTTAAATATGAAATAAAGTGGAAGTAATTGTCTCAGCATTTGTTCTCCTGTGAGGCTTCTTAACAAGTAGCCAGATTAAATGTAGATTGTGGTAGTTTACTCGATTTGACTTTTTTCCAAAGTAACCTGTTCAAGGACCATGGCAAAAAGTCATACACGAGTTGAAAGCATTTTTCTGTTTTTGGGAGGCAACGTATGTTCTTCGTTATCTGCGGGACAGGAGATAAAATTACTTGATCACATGTTGGAACATGCATGTTGTTTAAATAAGATCGTCTAGATAAAAGAATGTCCTGGGGATACGGGATTAACTGCAGCAAAGGCTGTGCTTCAAAGAGATATTCAACGCTGAAGGTAAAATGTAACAGGGGAGCGACTCCTGATATGAAAGCAAGCTGCAAACTAATTGGCTCCATCGCTGTGATCCATAAAGTGAATGAATGTGTCTAAAAGACCATCCACGGTTTCACACTATAACCTTGGTGGAAGAAACTTGTGTAAGAATTCAATCTCAGAATGCCTCAGTCTCAGACATTCGCAGAACAATACCATTTAACATTCAAACATTAGGCACACCCAAAGGCAGACAGTATTACTTGAAATCGGAGCAAAATTACTCTACTAATTTGGTAAGAGGGAAATTCCATTCTCAGGCTGAACATGCGGACTTGGGAGGTTATAATTTGTTTGCTACGGGCTATAAAATTGAAATACTTGTTTCGGTATTTGATTGTGAGATTTCTTAAAGAAACTATCGAATTGAAGGTAGCTTCGCTAAATTGCATATAACAACGGGATTCAAGACTGACTCCCATGCAAATGCAAACTTTTCAACTAAATAAATGAAAAGCGGGATGTAAAATCGAGATCAAATGTTCACTCAAACATTGAAGGAATATCTGCATAAAGCATTTATTTTGCTCACCCCGAGGGACAAAGATAATTCTTTGGCGAACATCGACATGAAATTCATTTTCAGCTGCAAAGAGATTCGGCTAAAATATATTGTCTTGTCCACAGCTTTTTCAAATAATGTGATTTCTTTTCTTCCATAGAGATTTCACCAAGTTCTTCAGCTCTTTTCTGAATTTGTTCTGGGTTGCTGCATAAATACATGGGTTCAGGAAACAACTCAACAATATCAACATATCTCCTGTTTCAGTCGCGATGTATTCAGGGTTGCTAAAGTCACCTCGGTAATAGTTAGGGTGTGACAATCGGGTCATGACCAAACTCACAGAATGTGTCAACCAAAGCAATATGAAACTGCCTGATACCAAGAACAATAAAATAATGGACTTCCTCCGGTTTTCCATCCCTGATTGGTTTTGCTTCTTAGATCTGTAACCCTGGAGTCCAATACGAGTTCTATTCGCCACTACAACACGGTGGATAGTTAAAGAATTAAACAAGAAAATTAGGAGAAATGGAAGCCAAGCAACCCAGATGCTGTAGAACCAGACAAACACCATTCCGGGAGATGAAGCAAAGAAAGTTACACTTGACTGGCAGCCCCATTCAATATTATTAATGATTTGCTCTGGTTCATATACAAACAAAACCGGGATGTTCTTTCACAAGATCAGACCTGAGACGATTATTGATATTGTAATTGCAGTGTTTTCAGTGCAATGTTTTGTCTTTAACTTCTGACAGCAGATCGTCACAAATCCGTCAAATGTGAAGGAAACGGTGAACCAAACAGTTAGATCGAGACTGTTCACAATCATGTATCCAATGAGCTTGCACACCGGTGTGTGGGACAAGAAGGAAAATGGGACGTGATAACTCAAAATATGATTCACTATAATACTATTGATAATAACCAATAGATCCGATGTTGCCATGGCCACCATGTAAGCCGAGATGATTTGGAAAGACCACAGTTTCCTTGAAAAAGAATTAAAATAGTCATCAGGTACGCTGTCAGAGAAACAGAAATGATCGTTAATATTGCAATGCATGATTGAAACAGAGGAAAAGATACTTTTGAACACATACTGAGTGATTTATAGAATAGAATATTTACCCAAGAATTTAACATGCTGTTCCAGTCATCAATCTCTCTGGTATTTCTGACTGTCTGAAGATCAGCAAATATATTTTCAGACGACTCGTATGTTGAATTGTTATTGTTAAACCAGTACTGCTTCCAGAAAAGGGGAATCGGAAAAAGTGTCCTAATATGATTCTCGATATTGTTCTGGTAACACTGAGACATTCAGTAAGTAGCATTAACAAGGAAAAACTAGAATCAATTAAATACAGACTGTTTGAATGGCTTACCTGGAAGACTAACAGCTGCGAGAAGTGGATAGTAAATCTCTTTCAACACCAAAATCGGTGGTTTCGTCATTTCTGACAATGAATGACTTCTGCAGAGGCTGAAGATCAGTGACTGGCGTGTGGCCAAGGTATGGAATGGATATGATTATTTATATATACATCAGACCTCTGGAGAGTCAATTACCTCAAATCATCACTGATATTACCCACAATCAGAATAGATGTGTTGTCCCAGTCGAAATGGTGTTTGTTTTCATCCGTCTGTAGGGCTATGAGGGAGAGGAGGTCGTTCTTAGCCTGCGACAGGCTAAGCAAACACATGCCAGAGAATTCCTAGAGGCCTGGCACTCCAACCACAACGCCATAAACAAGCACATAGATCCAGATGCCATCTATCAAACCCTCAGAAAACGAACAGGAAATGAGATCACCACAAACACCAGGAACTCCATCCAGGAGAAAGATATAAATAGAAAGCTGGAGACAACAGCTTCGCTTCACTTGGAGGTCGCCACTGATGATGTTACCGAGGCAGGTAATGAAATGTCTGGATATCAAACCTACAGCTCAGCGAGCAAACCTACACCCTAAAAGTCAACCTGAGCTACAAACCTTCACAAACCTTGCGAAAACCATTTGTTAAAAAAGGGAACATGGTCATTTTTTTAAACTATGAACGAATCAGCTGAAAATCTCTGGTTGAAACTTAAAAAGTAGCAACGGTTTAGTAACGAACAACATTCCATTTGGAAATTCACAGTTTCATCAAACAAAATCGGCATGGCTCCAAAATAGGGAAATAGTTTCTGAGAAATGCCTTCGACCTATTCGAGGAAGTCTGAACCATGATCGAAAGAAAGAGAACCAGTCAAAGCAGAGTGTTCAAACTACGGGAAGACGTTTCACATGGAACCGTGCAAAAGGATAAGACACAAGAGTCCATGGTATTAGAGATTGCACATCAGCATAGTTTCAGAATTTAGTTTTTGGCAGGAAATAGCAAAATACTGTTCAGGGGTTATTTTTACAAATGACGATCTGAATCGTTGGGGGTTTAACAAGGGACAGTCCTGGTACCACATATAACCTTTATTAATGATTTGCTGGAAGGAAGGAAATGCACCTTTTTGCCAAATTTTCAGACAACACAGCAACAGATAACAAGGCAAATTCGAAAAGATGTGCAACCAATCGACGCAGAGGTACTGATGGATTAAGTAAGTGGGCAAAGGAAATGCCCAACGAAATAAGACGCGAAAACAATGAGAAGTTGTCCATGTTGAAAGGGAAAGCAAAAGAACGCAGCATTATTTATATGAAAATAACATAGAACATAGAACATAGAACATAGAAAGATACAGCGCAGTACAGGCCCTTCGGCACTCGATGTTGCGCCGACCGAATCCTACCTAACCTACACTAGCCCAATAACTTCCAAATGCCTATCCAATGCCCGCTTAAATGACCATAAAGAAGGAGAGTTCACCACTGCTACTGGCAGGGCATTCCATGAACTCACAACCCGCTGTGTAAAGAATCTACCCCTAACATCTGTCCTATACCTACCACCCCTTAATTTAAAGCTGTGTCCCCTCGTAACACCTGACTCCATTAGCGGTAAAAGGTTCTCAGTGTCGACCCTATCTAAACCCCTAAACATCTTATACACCTCTATCAAATCTCCCCTAAACCTTCTCTTCTCCAATGAGAACAGCCCCAAGTGCCTCAGCCTTTCCTCATAAGATTTTCCTACCATTCCAGGCAACATCCTGGTAAACCTCCTCTGCACTCGTTCCAATGCCTCCACATCCTTCCTATAGTATGGCGACCAAAACTGCACACAATACTCCAGATGAAGCCGCACCAGAGTCTTATACAGTTGCAACATGACCTCAGGACTCCGGAACTCAATTCCTCTACCAATAAAGCCCAGGACACCATATGCCTTCCTCACAGCACTATTTACCTGGGTGGCAACTTTCAGAAATCTGTGTACATGGACACCAAGATCCCTCTGCTCATCCACACTACCAAGTAGCCTACTATTAGCCCAGTAATCCATCTTCTTGTTACTCCTACCAAAGTGAATGACTTCACACTTAGCTACATTGAATTCCATTTGCAACATTTCTGCCCAGCTCTGCAACTTATCTATATCCCGCTGTAACCTACCACTTCCTTCCTCACTATCCACAACTCCACCGACTTTTGTGTCATCCGCAAACTTGCTTACCCAGCTTTCAAGCCCTTCCTCTAGATCATTTATAAAGATAACAAAAAGCAATGGTCCCAAAACAGATCCTTGTGGTACACCGCTAGTAACTGCACTCCAAGATGAACATAGTCCATCAACTACTACCCTCTGTCTCCTTCCAGCCAGCCAATTCCTAATCCAAACCTCTAATGTATCCTCAATGCCATACCTCCGTACTTTTAGCATTAGCCTACCATGGGGAACCTTATCGAACGCCTTACTAAAATCCATATACACAACATCTACTGCTTTACCCTCGTCCACTTCCTTAGTCACCTTCTCAAAGAACTCAATAAGGTTTGTGAGGCACGACCTGCCCTTTCCAAAACCATGCTGGCTATCCTTGATCACGTTATTCCTCTACAGATGTTCATAAATCTTATCCCTTACCATTCTCTCTAAGACTTTGCCCACCACTGAAGTCAGACTCACTGGCCTATAGTTACTAGGGCTATCCCTACTCCCTTTCTTGAACAAGGGGACCACATTCGCTATCCTCCAGTCCTCTGGTACTATTCCCGTTGACAATGACGACATAAAAATCCAGGCCAATGGCTCTGCTATCTCCTCCCTAGCTTCCCATAGGATCCTAGGGTAAATGCCATCAGGCCCAGGAGACTTATCTATTTTCATCCTCTCCAATATTCCCAGAACCTCTTCCCTGCATATTTCCAGGTCATCCATTCTAATCATTTGTGACTCCATATTCACATCAGCAACAGTGTCCTGTTCCTGAGTGAATACTGATGAAAAGTATTGATTTAGTGTCTCTCCAATATCCTCCACCTCCACACACAACTTCCCACTACTATCCTTGACTGGACCGATACCTACCCTAGTCATCCTTTTATTCAAGACATAACTATAGAAAGCCTTTGGGTTTTCCCTAATCCTACCAGCTAAAGACTTTTCATGTCCCCTTCTCGCTTCTCTTAGCTCTCTCTTTAGATCCTTCCTGGCTACCTTATAACTCTCTATCGCCCCAACTGAACCTTCACGCCTCATCTTTACATATGCCGCCTTCTTCCCTTTCACAAGGGATTCCGATTCCTTCCTAAACCACGGCTGCCTCACAAGGCCCTTTACACCATGCCTGACTGGTACATACTTATCGAGGACACGTAGTAGCTGCTCCTTGAACAATCCCCACATCTCATTAGTGTTCTTCTCTTGAAGCCTGTTTTTCCAATCCACACATCCTAAGTCATGCCTCACTGCATCATAATTTCCCTGCCCCCAGCTATAACTCTTGCCCTGCGGCGCACACTTATCCCTCTCCATCACTAAAGTAAAAGTCACCGAGTTGTGGTCACTGTCCCCGAAGTGCTCACCTACCTCCAAGCCTAACACCTGGTCTGGTTCATTACCTAGAACCAAATCCAGTATAGCCTCACCTCTTGTTGGCCTGTCTACATATTGTGTCAGGAAACCCTCCTGCACACATTGGACAAACACCGACCCATCTAATGAACTCGAGCTATAGCTCTCCCAGTCAATATCTGGGAAGTTAAAGTCCCCCATAACAACCACCCTGCTACCTTCACTCTTTTCGTGAATCATCCTCGCAATATTATCCTCTACTTCTCTAGGACTATTAGGAGGCCTGTAGAAAACACCTAACAGGGTGACCTCACCTTTCCTATTTCTAACTTCAGCCCAAACTATCTCAGATGGCAAGTCCTCTTCCATCGTCCATTCCACTGCTGTAATACTATCTTTGGCAAGTAATGCAACACCTCCCCCTTTTTTACCCCCATGTCTGATCCTCCTAAAACATTTAAACCCTGGAACCTGCAACAGCCATTCTTGTCCCTGTTTTACCCACGTCTCTGTAATGCCCACAACATCGAAGTCCCAGGTACCAACCCACGCTGCAAGTTCACCTACCTTATTTCTTATACTTCTGGCATTGAAGTATACACACTTCAATCCACCCTTCTGTTTACAGGCACCCTCCTTCGAGATCGCTGCATTATTCATAACCTCCCTACACTCAAGGTCCTGTACCCTAAAGCTACAGTCCAGGTTCCCATGCTAAGATTCCATAACGGAAAAAGGCTGCAGCACATAAATGCTTGAGATTACTTCTGCATGAAACAGAGAAACACATAGGGAGGTGCAAGGGGTAATCAGGAAAACTAATTGAATTTTAGCCCAAATTTCAAAGGGTTTCGATTCAAAGAATGCATAATAGTTATTGCAAAGTGCTGGTGAGACCACATCCGGAGTACTCTGAACAGTTTCTGTCTCCTTATTTAAGAAAATATATCACTTCTTTCAAGCCCGTTCACGAAATTTCAAATACTCAGATCCACAGCGTGAATTTGGCGTAATTGTAAAAGCTAAACTAGTTCGGAACCTACTCCTAGATATTTAGAATTATCAGTGGTGAAGTCACCGGGGTATGTAGAATTCTGAAGGGACTTGACCAACTAAATGCTGAGGACAAGTTTTCCTTCATCAGATAATCTAGAATCAAATGATACTGGACCAGAAGGAAGGCAATTCAATTTGAGACTCAGAGAAGATGCAAGTTCATCTAAGATTAGATTACTTACAGTGTGGAAACAGGCCCGTCGGCGCAGCGAGACCACAACGACCCGCCTAACATCACGGGCAATTTAGCATCACCAATTCACCTGACCTGCACATCTTTGGACTGTGGGAGGAAATCCACGCAGACACGGGGAGAACGTGCAAACTCCACACAGTCAGTCGCCTGAGGCGTGAATTGAACCCGGGCTTCGAGCGCTGTGAGGCAGCAGTGTTAACCACTGTGCCACTATTCTGCCCAAAGGATTGTGGTCCGGACCCCTTGCCACAGAGAGCTGTGGGTCAGAACACATTATTCTATTTCAGGCTGAGATAGATACATTCTGATCACGAAGGGAATCATTCATTATGGGAAAACTCCGGGATGGAACATGGTCGATTGGGTCGATCATGTTCCTGTTGCATGTCAGAGTCGGCTTTAGAAACAGCATCGTCTATTCTAGTTTATATTTCCTGCAAACCTATGGGCTCAGTATGTATGAATCATCAGCTCAAACCATTGTAGTAAATATTTGGTTGCTGTGAATTATTTTGTTGTTTTTGCAGCGTGAACTGGTCAACTATTGCCTTCATGATCCTGTCCACCATCCCCATGAGATTACTGAATGTAACTTTGCTCGCTTTGTTCGTTTTTTAACGTTTCATTAACTTACGACGTAACATCGTCAGTGAGCTTCTAGAGAAGCACTGGCATTTTGGCCCACATTCTACTTTTGTGCTTGGGTTTCCGTGGGCAGGTGATGTCATTTCCTGTGGTGATGCCATTTCCTATACTTTTTCTCAGAAAATGTTCTTATGCAGCTTCGCGTGGATGTTGGGATGATTGCTCCTGCAGTTCTGTATTTGTTCCATGTGTGTTGTTTTCCTGTAGACCTTGGTTTGAAGCTCTCCATTGACTGTTCGTTCTACTGTGACATCAAGGAATGGCATATTATTGTGGTTTTCCTAAACTATTTCTTCTTCTCCCACAAATGAAGCTGCATTGGAACATTATTTTAACGAACCGCCACACACTGTCGCACAGAAGGTCTGCGAAGATCAAAAGAAAACCACATATACAGCGCATACAAGAAAGTGGTTAGCCAATGAACACTGTCCATCAATTTCTCAGTAAAAAAAAGCAAAGCAGCAGACAAAACCCTCCAATAAACCTTAGCCACTCTGCCTTTCATCATAAACATCTCAGGAACGACTGCCAGACTACTCAAACTTCTTAGTATTATAGTAACCCACAAACCCGCCCAACAGAGTAAAGCAGCAGCTAATGAACTTGGTGCAGACAACAAACAAAATGTACGACATTTACAAACTGCACGCCATTTCCAAACAGGCAGAAAACTAGCCTCGAGGATACATGAACATCAACTTGCCACGAAAAAAACATGACCCACTATTACTAGTATCCTTACATACAGATGAGGAATGTCGCCACATCGATTCTGACAACATCCATCCTTGGACAAGCCAAACTGAGACACTCACGAGATTCCTAGAAGCATGGCATTCCAACAGGAACTCGATTAACAAAAACATCGATTTCTATCCAAATATTATCCTTTGAGAAAAAGATCCGGAAATGATATCCCCAACACAAGAAATGGCATCACAAGCATGGAACAAATCAACTTCTCTTATTTTCCGTCGATAATCATTTTATCGTCAGTCAGATCTTTGGCCAAACTGAGTCTGTATAGTGGTTTCCTGGTCTACAGGTTGAGCAGTCTACACTTTAAGGGGTTCAATATTCCGTGTCAAACATCGCTGCATAGACAACGTTTAGAAGTCAGATCGCCTGAAGCTGGAATGGTCGACCAGTGATTTTTTTATTCCTTTATTTGAAAATTGGCAGATCTGGGATGGCCATATCTCTGTCTGCTCAAGTGAAAAATAACGTGCTGTTCCATGGACCGGCGACATTGCAGGTGAGCACTGGACATGGTCCTGATCAACGAGTACACTAAAGCTACTTTGTTCAGACTGAAAATGCCAGGTCCTGCAAAACAATAATGTTCCAATATTTCAGGAATGTAAGGCAGGACTTTGATCAAAAATAAATTGAGCTTGAAAGGAGCAAACAGAAAAAAAAATGAACCGTGGACTAAGACAAAAATACTGGATCAAACACATGGACCTCTTAGAGAAACGATCGTTTGGAAGGAGTCCCACAATTCAGTTTCTGAGGAGGTAAGAGCTGATGTGAAAGAGCAGACGGTTAAAATGGCAAGAATCGCAGGTGAAATGGCTGATCATTATGAATTGTCTCATAAAGCAAAGTTAGGCCTCGAACATCAATTTCTTTTGTCTGTGTGATGACAAGGTCACAAATCCACCAGGTGAAACGGGAGCAGAAATTACAGAACACAGATAAGGAAGTTGAAGTAGAATTATCAGAGGCCATGTTTGATCGAGTGATTCAATCAGAAAAAGAATTAGTGGAGGATAAAGCGGATATTTTTCGTGCAAATCAATTAATTTAGTCACAACAGGAAGTTGAAAAACTGAAGCAAATGTATCAGATAGTGTACACAGACAAATACAAATCTGAGTATATTCCCGAGTGTTGCAACCGTAAAAATTATATCTTGATAAGGAAGTAGAGGCCATCATATATCGGGCAGATGAGAAATAGGCAGAGGTTCATCAAGTTGTATTAGCATGGGATTATGGAAAGGCGGTGTGGCATGGAGCACATGAATTACTAATGCAAGGTCAGTCAGTTTTAAGGAAATTTCAAGCTGAAACTTATAAATCTTGTTTCATGACCTGGACTATATATGATTGGGTTGGCCTTTTTCTAGACATGCCATATATCTCAGATAGTAATAAAACAAGCAACTTTAATACTCATTCGTGCATTTGAGAAAAAGTTGATTGTGTAGGATACCTACTGATGATGTAAAATAAGAATCAGCTTTTGTTGACAACAATGCACGTATCCCCTAGATTTCCAACGGACTTTCCATTCCGTCATATCACAGCTAAGAGGACTGCAGAAGTGGTACACAAGCGTTTCCCTAGAAACAAACTCCCCACAAAGAAATAATCAGATCAGTAGTGAAATATACATCCAAATTATTCAGAGCTGAAAATGTGTTGCTGGAAAAGCGCAGCAGGCCAGGCAGCATCCAAGGAACAGGAAATTCGACGTTTCGGGCATAAACCCTTCAACAGGGCGTATGCATGAAACATCGAATTTCCTGTTCCTTGGATGCTGCCTGACCTGCTGCACTTTTCCAGCAACACATTTTCAGCTCTGATCTCCAGCATCTGCAGACCTCACTTTCTCCATCCAAATTGTTCAGGCAAGTTATGGAAAATTACAAACAATTCAAATCTAGTGCAGACCACCTGTAAACACAAAGCTGCGGTAGAAAGCTGGCATCAGGCTTTGAAGGCATGTTGAGAGTTTATGGTCAAGACTATTCAATCGATGAGGATACAGGAATTCCATGTGTACCTTTTTTTGCATTCGGGATGCATCAAATGAATCCAGAAAATTCAGTCTATTTGATATCACTTTGGAACATGATGTGAGGGGGCCACTGAAAATATTTAAGGACAAATTAGTGACTCAGAATTCAGACACCACATAGTTGGACTTTTGTCAAACTATAGGAATTCAGTAAATAGACACGTATTGTGGCTGCAATTTGGATAGAGTAAACTGTATTCTTTTGTTGTTTATGTGGGAATTGTATTTCTTAGAACAGCATACCATTTCAGTCTTGTGTTTTTCTCTTGTATAGTAGTTATGCAGGAATGGTTTAGTATGATAATCGTTTAGTTAATGTGTTCAATTTTCGAGTCAGGTATATAAATTATTATTTGTGTATTGTTAAATGAGTGTCAGGGATTCTTTCACTTAACCAGTACAAGTTGCTGAAAAACAGGATGACTTCACTTTTCATGGTCCTTTTAACAGATTATAGGGCCTGGCGCTGTCCCTTGGGTGATTCAGTTTTTGTCCTAAGAAGGGTGACCCTTCTCCTCTATATAACATAAAGACAGTAGATGTGGATCTTGGAACACATGCAAGGAAACAAATTCAGGAGTCCAATGAAAACCCTTCAATTGCCAGGACGTGTAAAGCTTCAAAGACAGTTTAGACGTTGGCCACTCTCCAGGACAAAGCAGCCCACGCATTTGGTATTCGATGCACAAGCACGCACTGCCTCTCCCACCAACTCACATTCTCAGCAGTACATACTACCGACAAGACAAACTGCAGAAATTCACCACAACTCCTCAGCTACCACGTTCCATGATCATTTTCATGAAGAAAGACAAGGGCAGCACCTGTATGGGAGAACCACAATCTTCAGCTTCGCATCGAAGCTACCCAGAACGCTGACTTGGAAATATATCACCGTTCCTTCTCTTTCGCTGTGTGAAAATCTTGGAATTCCCTCCGTAATAGCATCGTGGTAAACCCACTGTAGAAGAGATGCAAATGTTCAAATGGGCAGCAAGCCACCACCTTATCAAGGTCAACTACAGCTGTTCAATAAGTGCTGGCCAAACAGAAATGCCGACATCCCACAAATGAATAAAAACATGCATTAAGGAGCAGGGCTCTTACTTCTTATGAGGAAACAAAGAGCAGACTTGAGGACGTTGAAAAAGTAATTAATCACTTGAATGAAAGCATCTAAATGATTAACAATGATATGTCTCTATAGACCTTAAGTACAGATTTCTGTACAATAGGGCCACAACAGAATTCTTTGATAGCTGAACCCTGAAGAATAACACTGCACATGGGTCTATCAACGAACACAAAAAGACAGACAATCTTGGTTGGAATCATAGCCTGAATCCACCATTAATCGGGTAATAGCAAAGGTAGCGTCTGAGGCTTAAATTGCTCTCATCAGGACTCTCAGCTTAGCGTAAATATCCAATGAAGTTGAAGTAATTGTCTCAGCATTTGTTCGACTGTAAGGCGTTTTAATAAGTAGCCAAATGAAATGTAGATTGGGTAATTTATTCGAAGGGATATTTTTCCAAAGCAACTTGTTAAGGTACATTGCCAAACTGTCATACAGGAATTAAAAACAATTAGCTGTTTCTGCGATGCAACCTTTGTTTGCTCTTTTCTGTGACACAGGAGATGACATTGCTTGATAACCCGCTGGTTCATGACTATCAGTTCAATAAGATCGTCAGGAGAAAGAATGTCCTGAGGAAAAAAGTATTAACAGGAGCATAAACTGCGCTTCAAAGAGATATTCAATGCCAAAGGTAAAATATAACAGAGGAGCTACTTCTGATATGAAAACAAGCTGTGTTCATGGTAGCTCCATCACAGTGATCAATGACGTGAATGAACGTGTCGAAGCGACCATCCACCGATTCACATCGCAAACTTACTGGACAGAAACGTGCATAAGAATGCAATCTCAGGATGTCTCAGTCTCAGATATTCGCAGAACAATACCGTTTAACAATCAAACAGTAGGCACATTCAAAGGTAGGCAGTATTACATGAAATCGGAGCTAAATTCCTCCACTAACTTGGTAAGAGTGAAAGTTTTTTTTTGCTATGTGCTATAAAGGTGAATTATTTTTTTTCAGTATTTGATTGTCTGTGAGGTTTCTTAAAGAAACTGTGCAATCGAAGGCAGTTTCGATAATTCACATTGAACAAATACTGACTGGGAGAAGGTCTGCTAATGGCGGGCAGAAGCATTTCAGTCATGAGCGAATAGTGGATGAGCCGAATTTCTAAATTCTATTCCTATTCCTTGCAGGAGTATCGGTGGTCACCCCTATCTCAAACATCCTGCAGGAGGAACATTCCACTGCCTGCGCTGCCATGACTGTACACTTTGTCTCCAAAACAAGAACACTGAGTCAATAACACTGAGTCGCTTACCTGTGGACTTTAAAGTTAGGTTCGAGGAGGAGGGTGGGAGGGAGGCCCTATGAAGTAGGGCTTGGGGTCGAGAACACCCACTCAAATACCAATCACTTACCTTCCCGACCAGCTCTGCTATCCAACCTCACTTCCGCCCAGCTCGCGCCGCTCTCTGCGGTGAAAAGACCGTTGTTGTCGAGGTAAGTTCTTTAAATACCAATCACTTACCTTCCCGACCAGCTGTGCGCTCCAAACCTCACTTCCTGTAGTACTCATGGAAAAGATTCTGTTCAAAAGTTTGAGGCAGCAATAACACTGATTATTTTTTCAAAGCATAAATAGGCTTGACCGGGATTGTAAATTGAAGCATTGGATCTGAGTATCTGCAATGGATTCATTTATTTAAATGTGAAATGTCAACTCTAAAGCATTTAAAAAAAAAACATTGGTCTTTGCAAATATGGATAGTATATCCATGAAATGCAAAACGTTTATCCAAAACTAATATTAAAAATGTGCAAAATCGAGATCAAATGTCTCATCAAACATCGAAGGAATATCTGATGAAAGCATGTTTTTGCACAGACCGAAGGACCAAAATAATTATCTGATGGTAACATTGTGAAATTCAGGGGCAGCTACAAAGTGGGTCGGCGAAAATACATTTGTCTTGTCCACTGTTCTTTTTTTCAAATAATATGTTTTATTTTCTTCCATAGAGATTTCCCCACGTTCTTTAGCTCTTCTCTGAATTTGTTCTGGGTTGCTGCATAAATGCATGGGTTCAGGAAACAACTCAGCAACTTCAGCATATCTCCTGTTTCAGTCGCGATGTATTCAGGGTTGCTAAAGTCACCTCGGTAATAGTTAGGGTGTGACAGTCTGGTCATGACCAAACTCACAGAATGTGTCAACCAAAGCAATATGAAACTGCCTGATACCAAGAACAATAAAATGATGGATTTCCTCCGGTTTTCCATTTTTGAATTGCTTTGCTTCTCAGTTCTGTGACCTTGGAGTGCAATGCGTGTTCTATTCGCCACTACAACACGGTGGATTGTTAAAGAATTAAACAAGAAAATTAGGAGAAATGGAAGCCAAGCAACCCAGGTGCTGTAGAACCAGACAAACACCATTCCGGGAGATGAAGCAAAGAAAGTTACACTTGACCCGCAGCCCCATTCAATTTTATTAATGATTTGCTCTGGTTCATATGCAAACAAAACCGGGATGTTCTTTAACAAGATCAGAACTTTGATGATTATTAATATTGTAATTGCAGTTTTTTCAGTGCAATGTTTTGTTTTAAACTTCTGACAGCAGATCGCCACAAATCTGTCAAATGTGAAGGAAACGGTGAACCAAACAGTTAGATCCAGACCAATGGTAATCATGTATACAATGAGCTTGCACACAGATGTGTGGGACAAGAAGGAAAATGGAAAGTGATAACTCAAAACACGATACACTATAATACTATTGATAATAACCAATAGATCCGATGTTGCCATGGCCACCATGTAAGCTGAGATGCATTTGGAAAGACCACAGTTTCCTCGGAAGAGAATTAAAATAGTCATCATGTTCGCTGTCAGAGAAACAGAAATGATCCTTAATATTGCAATGCATGATTGAAACAGAGGTGAAGAGACTTATCAGAAGCATTTGAACATATTCTGAGTGATTTACAAAATACGAAATTTACCCAAGCATTTAATATGCTGTCTAGTCATCATTCCATATGGGATTGTCTGAATCTCTAAATATCAACGAATATATTTCCAGAGGTCACTTATGTTGACTTATTATTGTCAAGCTATGAATGATTCCAGAAGAAGGGAATAGGAAAAAAATGTCCTGACACGATTCTCAATACTTTTCTGGAAACACTGAAACTTCCAGTACGCAGCATTAACAAGGAAAAATTGAAATCAATTCAATACAAACGGGTTGAATGGCTTACCTGGAAGACTAACAGCTGCGAGAAATGGATAGTAAATCTCTTTCAACAGCAAAATCGGTGGTTTCGTCATTTTTGACTGGTGTGTGGCCAAGGTATGGAAAGGCAATGTGCATTTATACATGCATCAGACCTCTAGAGAGTTAATTATCTCAAATCATCACTGACGTTACTCACAATCACCTCGGCAATGAAAACAAAGTTTTCTTTTGCATCATATCTCAACTAAAATATGAATTGAAACTAGCATCGTTGACTTCATTTCCTTGCCTTCTCCATTCATTGGATTATAATGTCATGTGGATTACCTCATGTCTGAATTTAGGCAGTTTTCCTTTGTGTGACATATCCCTGCCTCGTGAATTGATATCTCTTTTTGTCATTCGTCACTTTATCGACTGTACTCTTCTCTGGCAAGTTGTCAATTGTTACATCAGTCATGCGTATGTTGTGCGATGGTTGTGGTGTGGTATGTTCATGGTTAGACTGTGGTAGACATCACATTTAACCATTGTTCAGTTTCTGAAATTGAATCTTCAGTCATTGTTAATGGACTATCAAATTCTAAAGGATTGATTATTATCTTGGAGATTCACTGTTTTACACATCATATTCAACAAAACTTTTCCTTCTTACCCTTAAGAATGCCATCCTCCCAGTCACTGAAACACTCCACTCAAGGTGGAAGTCTACATAGTTCATGTGATAGCAAGCACTGAATGAATTGAAGGCACAAAGCAGCTTGTGCTATTTTCAAAGAAACTACTCATGATTAAGAATATGAAGGAGGAATTAAGTATTAACACATTGCTAGAGAAATACTGTCAGAGAATTTATTTGGGCCATACAATCTCCTGCTCCTGATAATGTGCACCATTGGATCCGAAAAGATGTAGTTATAGATGGTGTAGATGCATTGGTTTTAAATTTCCAAATACAGAACTAAATTCGGGAACTAAATTAGTGGGCGGCACGGTGGCACAGTGGCACAGTGGTTAGCACTGCTGCCTCACAGTGCCTGTAGACCCGGGTTCAATTCCCGACTCAGGCGACTGACTGTGTGGAGTTTGCACGTTCTCCCCGTGTCTGCGTGGGTTTCCTCCGGGTGCTCCGCTTTCCTCCCACAGTCACAAAGATGTGCAGGTCAGGTGAATTAGCCAAGCTAAATTGCCCGTACTGTTAGGTAAGGGGTAAATGTAGGGGTATGGGTGGGTTGCGCTTCGGCGGGTCGGTGTGGACTTGTTGGGCCGAAGGGCCTGTTTCCACACTGTAAGTCTAATCTAATCTAAGAGTCCCAGAGGATTGGAAAACTGCTCATATGTCATAGAAGTCGAACGTGGTGAAAATTTGTGAAGAGTGAGCCCATCTGCTGAACATCCCTTGCTGAGAAAAACCGTAACAGACTGAACTGTTCAGTAAATACGAGCAGTCCACTTGGAAAATCGCAATTTAATCTAGCGAAATCGACCCGGTTCCAGGAAAGGAAGATAACTTGTGAGAAATTCCTTTGACCTTTTCGAGTAGATCTGAACCATAATCGACAGAAAGATAAACAGTCAAAGCCGAGTGTTCAAAGTAACAGAAGGCGTTTCCCAATGAACCATGCACAAAGCTAAGGCAGGAGTGTGCATGGTATTGGGGATAGTATATCAGCATAGTTTGGGCATTTGATATTTGGCAGGAAATACCAAACGGTGTTCATGAGTTATTTTTAGAAATGATGATCTGTATCTGTAGGGGTTCAAAAAGGCTCAGTCCTGGTACCACAAATGCTTTGTTATGGATATTAATGATTTGCAGGAAGAAAGGGAGTTTTTATTATTTTATTAAATTTTCTGGCAACACAACAACAGGTGACAAGACAAATTCTAAGAAGGGTGCAACCAATCTATCGAGAGCTATCGATGAATGAAGTATCTGTGCAAAAAAAAAGACGAACGAAATAATAAGTGAAAAAAGAGACGTTGTTCATGTTGTTCATGAGAAAAAGAAAACGCAGCATTATTTAAATGAAAATAACGGGAAAAGGCTGTGTGTAAATGCTTGAGCGTACTTGTGCATGATACAGAGAAACGCACAGAGAGGTTCCAGAGGTAGTCAGGAAAACTAATTGAATTTTGACCCAAATTTCAAAAAGGTTTATTCAGAAGAATACGGAATACTTCCTGCAAAGTGCTGGTGAGACGACATACGAAGTACTGTGAACAATTTCTATCTCCTTATATTCAGAATGTATGCTATTGCTTTAGAGGCAGTTCAGAGAAATGTCTGATACACAATCCCCGGCGTGGAGGAGTTGGTGAACTTAAAAAGCTAAACCAGTTGGGAAACTGCTTTGGGAAGTTTCGAATTATGAGAGGTGACGCCAATGAAATATGTAGAATTGTGAAGGGACTTGACGAAATAAATGCTGAGAGCACGTTTTCCCTCATCAAAGAATCGAAGGATATCAGATCAGAAGAAAGGCAATTCGATTTAAGTCTCAGGTAAGATGGAATTTCTTCCGCCAATGGATTGTGTATTGGGACCCCTTACCACAGAGAGCTGTAATTCAGAGCCCATGCTTCTATTTAAGGCTGAGATAGACAGATTCTGATCATGAAGCGAATCAATAATTACGAGAAAAGGCAGGAATGGAAGGTGAAAAATATTAGTTCGATCGTGCTCCTGTTATATGACAGAGTCTGCTCTAGAAGAAGCATGGATTATTCTTGTTCTTAGTTCCTGCCATCTTTTGGCATTAATATGTACGAATTATCACCTCAAACCGCTGTAGTAAACATTTGGCTGATTTGCCCATTGCCAGGAAGAGAATTATTTTGTTGTTTTCGCAGAGTGAACTTGTCAATTATTGCCTTCATAACCGTCTCCCCAATCCCCATGAGATTACTGGATGTAAGTTTGCTCACTGAGCTGGAAAGTTCGTTTTCAGACGTTTCGTCACCTAACGAGGTCACATCATTAGTGAGTGTCCGATGAAGCACTGGTGTTATCGTGCGCATTCTATGTATGTGCTCAGGTTTCCTTGTGCTGGCGATGTAATTTCCTGTGGTGATGCCATTTCCTGAGCTTTTTTTTCTTAGAACGTGTTGTCATGCATATTCGTGTCAGTGTTGGGATGAGCATCTGGTATCAGTGTTGGGATGATTGGCTCTGCAGTTCAGTATTTGGTCTCTATGTCTCATTTGCCTGTAGACGTTGGTTTGAAGTTCCCACTGACTGTTCGTTCTACTCTGAAATCTAGGAATGGCGCATTATTGTGATTTCACCTCCACTTTTACCTCTTCTTCCACAAACGAAGTTGCAATGGAACATTACTTCAATGATCTACCACATGCTGAAGCATAGAGGAACGATGAAGTGCTGAAAAAACCGATATATAGTGTATTCAAAAAGGATTACTCAATGAACACAGTCCGCTGTTTTCTCAGCAACGAACTCAAAGTTGCAGACAAAAACCCACCCAGAATCCCTAGCCACTCTCCCCTACATCAAAGACGTCTCGGAAGTGATTGACAGTCTGCTCGGAATTCTTGGCATCATGGTAGCCCTATCAAACCTATCAACACAAGAGCTAATGATCTTCAACGACTCTATAAAGACATCAAGCAAAACGAATGTCATTTCCAACATACTACGTTGGATAAAAAAGTCAAAAAAACCTAGCTATCACAATACGTGAGCAACAACTAGCCACAAAATGACATGACCTTCTGTCACTAGTATCCTTCCGTACAGGTAAGGAAGAACACCACTTTGACTGGGACAGCACATCCATTCGAGGACAAGCCAAACAGAGACATGCAAGAGAACTCCGAAAAGCATGGCATTCCAACAGGAACTCTGTCAACAAACACATCAGGTTGGATCCCACCCATCATCCCCTGAGAGCCAAAACAGGAAATAACATCGACAACACAGGAAATGGCATCACCACATCTGGAGCCCAAGGAAATAACACATAAAGAGAAATGGAGCCATAACACCAGTACTTCACCGGAGGCTCACTGATGATGTTATCAAGTATGGTGATAAAACATCTGATTACGAAGCTTTCAGCTGAGTGAACAAACCTACATCTAGAACTTCAGCCAGAGCTACAAGTCTTCTCCAAACAAGCTACGATGAGAATACGTTCAAAGTGAAAATATGTGACAAGAATTGAGTTTATTGTGGTCATCAATCACTTCCATCTTTACCATTCATCTTTGATTCCAACAATGTTCACTTCATTTATCTTCCATAATCTGTAACCATTTATTTCACTGAAAACACTAGCCAATGTCTCTTTCATTTTAAAATATTCGTTTTCTACTGAGGGGGATCAGAAGTCACAAGACACCAGTTTATCTGAAATCACAAGCTTTTGGATCACCACCTGTGCGTCAGGTGAAGTGAAAAGAACCTTACAGGCAGAGAATACACAGGCAGAGAGACCAGAAGATAAAACATGCGGTTGAGTGCAGTGTCGACAATCTGAAAAACAAGGCATTGCAAATGATCAGAAGTGTCAGATGGTGTTAGTAGATTGTCAAAAGCCGGATAGCAAATGTACGGATGACCTATTATGCAATTAATTGATGCAGCTGGATAGTTGCAAAACGTAAAAGAAAATGGCGCTGGAGAGAATCCATAAACGGCTGCACTAAGATGATAGGCAAAAGAGTGTCTGACCAAAGTAAAACGTCATCCAAAACTTTATAATCTAATGATGATAGAGAGATCATACCAAGTTGTCAATGGGATGGTTTCAAAACAGAACACTAAGCAAGATGTTACAAATACAGAACAGAAAGGTGGGGTTGAATGTCACGAAATATGGACTCAAGATAATGGTTGAGGCCATATTCAGGGGTACAGACCGTGACTATCAGTTTCTGCTTGGCAATTATGTGTCGTGTATCTCAATGGCTCCCTTGGGGAACGCTTCCCTGAAGATCGGAGGCTGAATCTCCTTGACTGTTGAAGTGTTTCCCACGTGGGAGTGAACATTTCTCTCTGGCGATTGGTTGGGCAGTGTCCATTTCTCCATTGTTGTGGCATCTGCAAGGTCTCACCAATATAGAATGCTGTGAGGCCTCTTTGCCTGCAGAGCCTGAGGTCGGTAATATTGAAGCAATTGCATGAGTATCTTACTCCCTTGTCGTGAATGCTGATCCCACGTATGATAATCGCATTCATGTGAATGATCTGGTGTGACTTGCTGAGGTTTCCATGCCAGTGTTGTGCCATGTTGTGATCGCTGTTTTCCTGAGGGCTGGGCAGTTTGCTGTGAAACGTGGCCTCTTTAAGGTTTAGAAGTTGTTTGAAGACAAGAAGATGTAGGGTTGACCTTGGTGAGGCACTCACCGTCATCGATGACATGTTAAACGCTGCAAAGAATCTGGTGTAGTTTCTCCTTTCTGCGGACATACTGGATGAGGCAAGGTACTCTCCGTCTTCGTCCTGAATCTGTTTTCTGAGGAGGCCTTTGCTGTATTTCGCGGTGACACAGTGGAAATGGCTTTCAATGATTTCAAGATTGTATCCCATTCTTATCAGGGCATCTTTCAGCGCCATCAGGTGTCTGTCCCTTCTCGTTCCACCAATCCTGTGTATATGCAGACATTATCCTCAGGCGATGACTTCCTTAACATGTATAAGTTGGAAGTTACAGGTTTTCAGAATAGTGAGGTCATTGGCGATGACAGGAGCTTGCGGTAAGTGAGGACCCGAGGTGACAGTCCTTGATGGAGGTACACGTGTCCAGGAATGTGATTAATACCAAAGAGTAGTCCATGGAGAATCTGAAGGTAGGACGAAACATGTTGACATCGTTGTTTTGTCGTTTCTGTGATTCCTTGCCATGAGTCCAAAGGAAGAAATTGTCGATGTATCCATTTGGAGGCGCTGTGCAGCAAAGAAGTCTTGTTCGAAGTTGTGCAACAAACATCTGGTGTATTGGGATACAAATTTGTTCCATATAGATATTTGAAACAAAGCAACTCCCTTTGTTTAATGCAGATAATCATGGCATGCTCAGTCAGATCTTTGGCTCACGGTCAAACTGAGAGTCTGCATCGTGGTTTTCTGCTCTATACGTTTAGCAGTCTACATTTTAAAGGGTTCATTGCTCAGTTTCTAGCTTCAAGACTCAGTGCGGATGTAGCTTTTCAAAACCAGATAGACTTGAGACTGGAATAATTAAACAGTAACTTTTCATTCATTTTTTGTGGAATTTGGAAAATATAGGATGCTTACATCCCTGTCTGCTCCAGTGAAGAAGTATGTGCTGTCACACTATGGATCGGCGACATTGTAGGTGAGCAGTTGACATGGTCCTGATTAATGAGAACACCAAAGCTACACTGTGCAGACTGAAAATGCCAGATCCTGCAAATCAATAATGTTCCAATATTTCAGGAAAGTAAGGTGGGACCTGGGTCAAACATACATTGAGTTTGAAAGGATCAAACACACAAATTTTGACCGGTGGGCAATGGCAATAAAAGTAGATCAAGCACATGACCCTCTTAGGGAAACTATTGTTTTGGAGGAGTTCAAAAATTCACTTTCTGAGGTCAGAAGAACTCATGTAATAGAGTAAACAGTTAAAATGGCGAGAGCAGCAGCTGAAATGGCTGATGGTTATGAGTTGGTTCATAAAACAAATTTCGACTTCCAACATCGATTTCAATGTGTGAAGGATGGAAACTATGGAAAGAGAAATCCTAGGGATAGGGAGAATTTAGATCTCATTGAGGGTAATAAGGATTTTTTAACATAGCGTAAAATGGAAAAGCATGAAAGTGAAGGAAAGCCTCAGCTGTCTGCATTGTTTCAAAGTAGGCCACATGAAGTCACAGTGCTCGTGGTTTTCGAAAAAGCAATAGGAAGACGGACATAGGAAAGCAGAATAAGCCAGTGAATTTTGTTAAAGAGGTAAGGAAAAGCATATTTAGGGTGTAGGTTTGCTCGCTGAGTTGTAGGTTTGATATCCAGACGTTTCATTACCTGGCTAGGTAACATCATCAGTGGTGAACTCCAAGTCAAGCGAAGCTGTTGTCTCCTGCTTTCTATTTACATCTTGCTCCTGGATGGGGTTCCTTGGGTTTGTGGTGATGTCATTTCCTGTTCGTTTTCTGAGGGTTTGATAAATGGCATCTAGACATATGTGCTTGTTTATGGCGTTGTGGTTGAAGTGCCAGGCCTCGTGGAATTCTCTGGTATGTCTTTCCTTCGCCTGTCCCAGGATAGATGTGTTGTCCCAGTCGAAATGGTGGAAAGCATATTGGATACGAAAAAGCTGCAACAGAATGACCGACCTGGTCTGAGAGTCGTTGAGAACAAAGTGGCGAATCTTAAATCATTTACTTGTGAAGGTCAGGTTTTCCCTCATCTCTCGACAGCAGCAGGTAGAGAAGTTACAGTATTATGAGGTACTGATTCATGTCAATCTTTGTTGGTGAGATATATGTAACTAAGAAGGACTATTGCCAGACTAAAATGCTAATACATAGGATTCATAGAAAGATGAGAGTTGCCCCTTTATGTAGAGTAAGGTTGCAGTGTCCAGTGTAAAGTGAAGAAGTGGTGGCCGGAGTACTAGAGAAACTCTCACCTCCAGAAATATACTTTGTCCTTGCCAATGACATCGCTGGATCAAAGGTAGGAGAAACACCAGTGCAGAATAACGCAACTGAAGAATTACAGGAAGTTTATACACGGATTTATCCAGTCTGTGTGATCACAAGATCACAAACCTACCAGTTGAATCAGGAGCAGAAATCAGAGAACACAGATGAGGAAGTTGAAGTAGAATTGTCACAGGCTATTCAAGCAGAAAAAGGATCAGTGGAGGATAAGGCGGATATTTGTCATTCAAAGCTATTAATTCAGTTACAACAGGAAGTTGAAAAACAGAAGCAATTATAGCAATTCGTGAACAGAGACAAAAATCTGAGTAAACTCCCGAACGTTATGAACTTAAAAAATGATATCTTGATCAGGAAGCAGAGACCACGATCTCTCAGGTGGATGAGAAATAGGCAGAGCTTCATCAAGCCGTGTTATCATGGGGTTATATAAAGGCAATGTCGCATGTAGTGTATGACTTACCAATGCAAGGGCATTCAATTTTTAAGAAAAAAATCAAGCGAAATACATTACCATTTCTCTTGGCCTGGACTATATCAGGATGGTGTTGACCTTTTTGCACACATGTCACGCATATCACGTAGGAATCTCAAGCAGAAATCAAACCAACACCTTCAATACTCATACGTGCATTTGAGAAAACATGGCTTCTGTAGGATACGAACCGATGATTTTTAAAAAAGGAATCACCATTCGTTGACAAAAATACACGTGTCCAATACATTTCCAGAGGCCTTTCCATTTTGCCATATCACAACTGAAAGGACTGCAGAAGTGGTACACAAGCTTTTCACTAGATACAGACAACCACAGAGGAACAATCAGATCAAATTTTACGTCAAAGTTATTCAGGGAAGTTATAGAATAGTTACCAATACAACAATTCAATCTGTTGCAGACCATCCGGAATCGGAAAGGAGCGGTAGAAAACTGGCAACAGGCTTTTAAGACATGCTGAGGGTAGATGGCCAAGACTATCCAGATGATCAGGATACAGAAATTCCGTGTGCACCTTATTTTCCATTCGAGATGCAACAAACGAATCCAGTAAATTCAGTCAATTTCAATTCCCTTTCCAGCATGATGTGAGAGGGTCACTGAAAATAATGAAGGATAGAATGCTGACTCCGAATTCAGGGACCACATACTTGGACGTCTGTCAAATTTCAGAAAATCTGTAAATAAACACTTCCCCTGGCTGTAATTTGGTGGGACTATATTGTATTCTTTTATTGCATGAGTGGCAGTTGTATTTCTTGGAACAGCACTATTCTGGTGAATAGTAGTTATAGGAGAATGGTTCGGTATGATAATAGTTTCGTTCATTTGTTCACTATTCGAGTCAGATAAATAAGTTATGTTTTGTGCATTGTAAAATGAGTGTCAGGGATTTATTTCACTTCACAACTGGAAGTTGCTGATAAACAGGAAGGCACCTCTTTTCCTAGTCCTTTTAGCAGATTATACGGCATTGCACTTCCCTTCGGGTGATGCAGTTTTTTGTTCTAAGACGGGTGGTCATTCTCCTCTGTATAACACAAAAATAGCAGGTGTGGTTCTTGGAACACATCTTCTGCAAGGACAATGCCGGGAGTCTGAATGAAAACTCTCCAATTCTCTGAAGGAGTGAAGGTCCAAAGACAATCAAAAGGTTGGCCATTCTCGAGGACAAAGCAGCCCACGCATTTGGTGTTACATGCACAAGTACCCACTCCCTCCCCCACCAACTCACAGTCGCAGCAGTACGTACTATCTACAACAAGCACTGCAGAAATTCACCAAAAATCCTCAGCCAACATCTTCAACTTCCCCTCCAAGATACTCTCAATCCTGTCTTGGAAATATATCACCATTCCTTCACGTTCACTGCGTGAAAATCCTGGAATTCCCTCCATTTTTACATTGTGATTTCTCCACTGTAGATGAGATGCAAATGTTTAAAATAGTAGCCAACTATTCCCTTCCCAAGAGCAACTAGAGCTCTTCAATAAACCCTCTCATCCTGGCACCTTCCCCTGCCACCGCAGGAATTGCAAAACCTGCGCCCACATCTCCTCCCTCACCTCCACCAAAGGCCCTAAAGGAGCCTTTCACATCCATCAAAGTTTTACCTGCACATCCACCAATATCATTTATTGTATCCGTTGCTCCCGATGCGGTCTCCTCTATATTGGGGAGAATTAACACCTCCTAGCAGAGCGCTTTAGTGAACATCTCCTGGACACACGCAACAATCAATCACACTGCCCTGTGGCCCAACATTAAAACTCTCCCTCCCACTCTGCCGAGGATATGGAAGTCGTGGGCTTCCTTCACCTGCGCTCCCTCACCACAACAGGCATGGAGGAAGAACCCCTCATCTTCCACCTTGGAACACTTCAACCTCAGGGCATCAATGTGGACTTCAACAGTTTCCTCATTTGCCCTTCCCCCAACCTCATCCCAGTTCCAACCTTCAATTTCAGCACTGTCCCCATGACTTGTCCGACCTGCCTATCTTCCTTTCCATCTATCCACTCCACACTCCCCGCGCCTCTGACCTATCACTTCCATCCCCTCCCCCACTCACCTATTGTACTCTATGCTACTTTCTCCTCACCCCAACCCCCCTCGTTTCACTTATCTCTACACCCTTCAGGCTCTCTTCCTGTATTCCTGATGAAGGGCTTTTGCCCAAAACGTCGATTTTACTGCTCCTCGGATGCTGCCTGAACTGCTGTGCTTTTCCAGCACCACTAATCCAGAATCTGGTTTCCAGCATCTGCAGTCATTGTTTTTACCCAATCAATGCTGGCCAGACAGAAATACCGGTAACCCACAAATGAATAAAAATATACATTAAGGAGCAGGGGCCTTTTTTTGTGAAGAAGTAAACCGCAAACTACAAACTGGACGACGCTGAACGAATACGTAAACAATTGAACGAAAGAATCAAAATAATCATCAATGAGATGTCTCTGTAAACCTGAAGTGTGGATTTCTGTAGAATTTCTCAATAACTGAACTCTAGGGAAGAACACTGCACATGGGTCTATTAATTGACACCAAAACACGGATAGTGTTGGTTTAAATCATAGCATGAATCCACTAATAATCGGGTTATATCTGTGGAAATTCTGAGGCTTAACTTGCTCACTTCACGATTCTCAGCTTACTTTAAATTTGCAATAAAGTGAAAGCAATTGTCACAGCATTTTTTTTCTCCTGTGAGGCTTCTCACAAGTAGGAAGGTTAAATGTAGATGGGGTAATGTACACGAATGGACTTTTTTCCCATGTAACCTATTCAGGGACCATGACAAAAAGATCAAACTGGATTTGAAAGCATTTTGTTTTTTCTGGGATGAAACATATGTTTGCGCTTTTCTGTGAGACAGGAGATAAAATTTCTTCATTACCTGCTGGAACATGCATGTGGGTTAAATAAGATCGTCTGGAAAAAAGAATGTCCTGGGGCAAAAGTGATTAACTGCAGCAAAGGCTGTGCTTCAAAGAGATATTCAATGCTGAAGGTAAAATGTAACAGGGGAGCTACTCCTGATATGAAAGCGAGCTGCAAACTTGATGACTCCATCACAGTGATCAATAAAGTGAATGAGCGTGTCGAAAAGACCATCCACAGATTCACACTATAAACTTGATGGACAGAAACGTGCATAAAAGTTCAATCTCAGGATGCCTCAATCTCAGATATTCACAGAACAATACCTTTTAACGAACAAAGAGGAGGTACAATCAAAGGCAGGCAGTATTACTTAAGATCGGTTCTAAATTCCTCCACTAACTTGATGAGAGTGAAATTCCATTCTCAGACTAAACTTGCAGACGTGAGAGGTGTGATTTTGTTTGCTATGTGCTCTAAAGTTGAAATGGTTGTTTCAGTATTTGATTGTCGGTGAGATTTCTTGTAGAAACTGTCAAATCGAAGGCAGCTTCAATAATTCGCATAGAACAAATACTGACTGGGAGTAGGTCTGCTAATGGCGGGCAGAAGGATATCAGCCATGAGCGAATGGTGGATGAGCCAAATTTCCTAATTCTGTTTCTATTTCTTGTAGTCTAACATTTGTCTGGTAGACAATTCTTCCCTGTGTCTTCCATCGCTTCTGATGATTAACTTCTATTTGCCTGATGATGATCGATAAAAACTCATTGGACTGAATATTCTGTTTCCGAACTGTGTGACTCTGTGAGTCTGTTAAATGTTTATGTCATCTAATTAACTGAGAGCATAGGTGCACTGAAATTGCACCTGTATGAGGAAAGCTAGGTGAACAAACCTAAGTACCCTTCCTCTGGAAACATATATGAAGACAGCACTGGACAGTTTGACTCAGACAATAGTGAGTGGCCATTAAATACTGGCTTAGACAGTGACTCAACTTTCCCCTCGTTGAATCTAATAGAAATATTAGGATTTGATTGAGAAAAAAAAACAAGTTGCTCAGGTTTCCCACAATGTCACTGCGAGCTGGAACCATGGGTCACAGTCTAAGAACACGGGGTCGAACGGTCAGCACTGAGATGATGAGAGAGTTTTCAAACAGAGACTGTGTAGTACACTGAAACGTTCAATTCTCCACCACCTGACATTGCCTGCCATGCTGTGTTCTTCCACCTATACTGTTTGTTTATCTGTGCAGTTCTCTGGCACAATATATCACTGATGTCAAATCAATCAATGCGCTCAAGAAGTAGACATGCGTATTTGTAAGGGCTATAAGGATGAAGGGGTACAGGAATAATGCAGAAATAGAAAGCACTGAGGTAGACGATCACTCATACTTTTGATATTACCATGAATCTCCGATTCCTACGTGCACTCATCACTGAATATTTTAGTCATCATACCTATGTGTACTGTGAGATACATTTATTGAAATTGTGGGTTCCGTATTTTCAATTTTTTAAAAAACAAAGTTCAGTATTTTGCAATCACTAGGATACCAAAGAAGGACATTTTCTTTGGGTTTTTTTAGCCATACATAACGTTTTAATGAGTTACTTCGTCAGATAGTCCGGGGCAGTTCACGCGTTTGCGGCAGCAATATCATTGATTATTTTTACCAGACATAAAAAAACGTGACCGGGATTTTAAACTGCAGTATTGGGCCTGAGAATCCGCAATGAATAAATTTATTTAAACGTCACGTATCACCTCTCATGCTATTTTTAATTAAACGTCGACCTTTGAAAATGCTGATAGTATATCCATGAAATGCAAAACATTCATCCAAAAATAATATTAAAAATATGCAAAATCGAGATCAAATGTCCATTCAAACATCGAAGGAATATCTGATGAAAGCATGTTTTTGCACAGACAGTGGGACCAAAATAATTCTCTGATGGTAACATTGTGAAATTCAGGGTCAGCTACAAAGAGAGTCGGCGAAAATACATTTGTCTTGTCCACTGTTGTTTTTTTTCAAATAATGTGATTTCTTTTCTTCCATAGAGATTTCCCCACGTTCTTTAGCTCTTCTCTGAATTTGTTCTGGGTTGCTGCATAAATGGATGGGTTCTGGAAACAACTCAACAACTTCAACATATCTCCTGTTTCAGTCGCGATGTATTCAGGGTTGCTGAAGTCACCGCGATAGTAATTACCGTGTCTCAATCTGGTCATGACCAAACTCACAGAATGTATCAACCAAAGCAATATGAAACTGCCTGATACTGAGAACAATAAAATAATGGACTTCCTCCGGTTTTCCATCCCTGAATTGTTTTGCCTTTCAGTTCTGTGACCTTGGAGTGCAATGCGAGTCCTATTCGCCACTAGAACACGGTGGATGGTTAAACAATTAAACAAGAAAATGAGGAGAAATGGAAGCCAAGCAACCCAGGCGCTATGGAACCAGACAAAAGCTATTCCTGGGGATGAAGCAAAGAAAGTTACACTTGACCCGCAGCCCCATTCAATTTTATTAATGATTTGCACAGGTTCAAATGCAAGCAAAGCCGGGATGTTCTTAAACAAAATCAGAACTGAGATGATTATTAATATTCCGATTGCAGTTTTTCGGTGCAATGATTTGTTTTAAGCTTCTGACAGCAGATCACCACAAATCCGTCAAATGTGAAGCAAACGGTGAACCAAACAGTTAGATCTAGACCAATGGTATTCGAGTATGCAATGAGCTTGCACACAGATGTGTGGGACAAGAAGGAAAATGGGAAGTGATAACTCAAAATACGAATCACTATCATATTATTGATAATAACCAATATATTCGATGTTGCCATGGCCAACATGTAAGCTGAGATGCAGTTGGAAAGACCACAGTTTCCTTGGAAAAGAATTAAAGTAGTCAACATATTCGCTGTCGGAGAAACAGAAATGATCGTTAATATTGCAATGCATGATTGAAACAGAGGAAAAGATACTTTTGAACACATTCTGAGTGTTTACAAAATAGAAAGTCTATCCAAGCATTCAATATGCTCTTCCAGTCATCATTCTATGTGGTATTGTCGGACTGTCGAAAGATCAACAGATATATTTTCAAAGGACTCTTATGTTGAATTATTATTGCTAAACTAGTAATGCTTCGAGAAAAAGGAAATAGGAAAAATTGGCTTGACATGATTCTCGATATTGTTCTTGTAATACTGAGACATACAGTATGGGCCATTAACAATGAAAAAACGAAACTCAATTAAACACAAACTGATTGAATGACTTACCTGGAAGACTAACAGCTGCAAGAAGTGGATAGGAAATCTCTTCCGACAGCAAAATCGGTGGGTTTGCCATTTCTGAGAATGAATGTCTTCAGCAGCGGCTGAAGGTCTGTGACTAGTGTGTGGCCAACGTATGGATAGGTAATGTACAATTATATTAATGTGCAGTCTAACCATTGTCCAGTTTCTGAAACTGAATCCTCAGTCACGATTAATGGACAAGGGAATATTAAACGATTGATTACCATCCTAGATATTCACTGCTCTCCACATCCTATTCAATAAAACAAGTAATTTTCTTTCTTGCCTTTAACAATTCCATCCTCCCAGGCAGTAACACATTCTGGTCACGTGGGAATTACATAAATCATGTGATCGCCTGGTTATGAACACCGAGCACTGAATGAATCAAAGTGTTTCTTTCAGAAAACACAATGAAGCTACTAATGTTTAAGAATATAGAGGAGGCATTGAATATCAACACATCAGGAGTGAAGTAGTATCAGAGAAATTAATTAAGCCTGGTCTGATAAACTGCACTTTGGAATCGATAAGATGCAACTCGAATTGCAGTAGATACATTGGTTTTAATTTTCCAAACGGAAACTGAATTCGGAAAGAGTACTCGAGGATTCGAAAACTGCCAACGTGTCGTACGTTTTGAAAGAAAAAGGAACGTGACCAATCTTTTTTTAACCGTGAGACAAACTGCTGAACATCTCTTGTTGAAGAAAATGTAGCAGATTCAACTGATCAGTTAAAAATAACAGTCCACGTGGAAAATCACAGATTAATCAAGCAAAAGCGACATGGTTCCAGAAAAGGAAAATAATTTCTCAGAAATTCATTCGAACTTTTCGGGCAAGTCTGACATTAATCTCAAGGAGGAGAAACAGTCAGAGTGTTCAAACTAACAGAAGGCGTTTCGCAATGAACCATGCAAGAGAATAATACACAAATGTCCATGGTGTTGGGGGAAGTACATCAGCACAGTTTGAACATTTGATATTTGGCAGGAAATAACAAATGGTCTTCAGGAGTGATTTTCAGAAATGGTGATCTGTATCGGTAGGTTTTAACAAGGCTTCATCAAAGGTCAGTCCTGGTCCTACAAATGTTTTGTAATCGACGTTAATGATTTTCAGGAAGGAAGGGAATGCACTTTTGCCAAATTTTCAGGCAACACAACAACAGGTAACACGGCAAATTCTAAGAGATGTACACCAATCGACGGAGAGGTACTGATGGGTTAAGTAATTGGGCAACATTTTGCCCCATCGGAAGAAAAAGTGAAAACTTGAGAGGTTGATCATGTTGAAAGGAAGAACAAGAAAACGCAGCATTATTTAAATGAAAATGACGGAAAAATGCTGCAGAACATAAATGCTTGAAATATAGGAACGCACAGGGAGCTGCAAGAAGTATTTCGGAAAACAAATCTCATAGGGGTTGGATTAGAAGAATATCTAACAGTTACTGCAAAGTGCTGGTGAGACCACATCCGGAGTACTGTGAACAATTTCCATCTCCTTATTTAAGAAAATGTATTATTTCTTCAGAGGCAGTTCACGAAATTTCAGATACACAATCCCCGGTGTGGATGTTTTGGCAAATGTGCAAAAGCTTAATGGAAATCTGCTGTGGGAAGTTTAGAATTAAGAGAGATGATGTCATTAACTGTGTAGAATTCTGAAGGGACTTGACGAAGGAAATGCTGAGAAAACCTTTTTCTTTATCGGAGAGTACAGAGTCAAACGATATTGGTCCAGACTAAAGGCAATTCAATTTAACACTCAGATAAGATGGAATTTCTTCTCTCAAAGGATTATGTCTCGGGGCTCTTGCTCCAGAGAGCTGTGGGTCAGAGCCCAAGCTTCTATTTAAGGCTGAGATCGATAGATTCTGATCACGAAAGGAATCAATAATTAGTGGAGAAGTCAAGAATGGGAGGTGAACAATATTGGGTCGATCATGCTGCTTTTGCATATCAGAGTCGGCTCTAGAAGCTATGTGGTCTATTCTTGTTCATACTTCCTGCGACATTATGGAATTCATATGTACGACTTGTCACCTCAAACCATATTTGGTTGCAATGTCCATTGCCAAGTAGAGAATTATTTTGTGTTTTTGCTGCGTGAACTGATCAACTGTTGCCTTCTTAACATCTCAGCAATCACCACGAGATTACTGGATGCAAGTTTGCTCACTGAGATGGAATGATCATTCTCGGACATTTCGTCACCATATGAGATAACATTTTCAGTGAGCCTCAGGCGAAGCACTGGTGTTATTCGTCACTTTCTGTTCACGTTCTTTGGTTTCCTTTGTCTGGTCATGTCATTATGTGTGTTGATGCCATTTGCTGTCCTTTTTCTCAGAGAATGTTCTATTGCAGATTCGTCTTGGCTTTGGAATGATTGCTTCTGCAGTTCAGTGTTTGGTCATTATGTGTTGCTTTCCTGTAGACACTGGTTTGAAGTTCCCCATTTACTGTTCATTCTGCTGTGACATCTATGAATTGCACATTGTTGTGGTTTCCGCCCTCTTTTTCCTCTTCAATACATAAGAAACAAACAACAAGCAAAAGTAGACATTGGGCCACTTCAAACTGATGCAGGAAGCCTAGTGATGGGAGATATGGAAATAACAAGTACTTTGCACAATGGAAGACATGAGTAATATCCCAACAATTAAAGGGAGTCAGGGGGCTGAGTTGAGTATGGTTGCCATTACAAAAGAGACAGTGCTAGAAAAGTTAAAATTCTTAAAATTGATAACTCTCCTGGCCCCGATGGGATACACCCTAGAGTTCTGAGAGAGGTGGCTGAGAAAATAGCGGAGGCATTGGTTGAGATCTTTCAAGAGTCACTGGAGTCAGGAAAGGTCCTACATGATTGGAAGATCGCTGTTGTAACCGTCTTGTTCAAGAAAGGATCAAGACAAAAGATGGAAAATTATAGGCCAATTCGCCTAACCTCGGTTGTTGGAAAAATTCTAGAATCCATCATTAAGGATGAGGTTTCTAAATTCTTAGAAGAGCAGAGTCTGATTAGAACAAGTCAACATGGATTTAGTAAGGGAGGTCATGCCTGACAAACCTATTGGAATTCTTTGAAGAAGTAGGTTAGACCAGGGAAGCCCAGTGGATGTGGTCTATCTAGACTTTCAAAAGGCCTTTGATAAGGTGCCACACTGGAGGCTGCTAAGCAAGGTGAGGTCCCATGGTGTTCGATGTGAGCTACTGGGATGGATTGAGGATTGGCTGTCTGACAGAAGGCAGAGAGTTGGGATAGGAGATCCTTTTTTGTAATGGCAGCCGGTTACAAACGGTGACCCACAGGGTTCAGTGTTGGGGCCACAGCTGTTCACATTATATATTACTGATTTGGATTAAGGGACTGGGGGCATTCTAGCGAAGTTTGCAGATGATACGAAGTTAGGTGGACAGACAGGTAGTACTGAGGGAGTGGGGAGTCTACAGGAGGATCTAGACAGTTTGGGAGAGTGGTCCAGGAAATGGTTGATGGAATTCAACGTGAGCAAATGTGAGATCTTGCACTTTGGCAAAAATAATAAAAGCATAGGCTACTTTCTAAATGGTGAGAAAATTCCTAAAGCCAAAGTACAAAGGAATCTGGGAGTGCTAGTCGAGGATTCTCTAAAGGTAAACATGCAGATTGAGTCCGTGATTCAGAAAGCGAATGCAATGTTGTCACTTAGTTCAAGAGGGTTGGAATATAAAAGCACAAACGAAGCTGCAGGAGAACATTATTTCACGAGGCAGCACACACGGCAGCAGAGGGGAACTACAAAGTGGGGAAGAAAGCTGTATTCAAAAGAACAGGTACCAAATCAACACAGGCCGCCGATTTCTAAGTAGCAATCCAGAACAAGCTCACAAACCTGTCCAGAATCCCTGGCCATTCTCCACTACATCAAACCCATCTCAGAAATGACTGCTCTGACCACTTTGGCATGATTGTCACCCACAAACACACGAACAGACTAAAACAGCAGCTTATGCACTTTACAAAAAAAAAATCTGCACAGACAACAAGCAAAATTAATATCATGTACAAAATGCTATATTCGACAAATATGCAGAAATCTAGTCACCAAATATATGAACATCAAATAGCCACTAAAGACATGACCCACTATCACTACTTTCCTTACATACAGATGGGGAAAACGAATGTTTTAAAAGAAAAGGGCGTTTGGCCAGTGTTTTCAGTGAAATCAATGGCAACAGGAGATGGAGGATAAGTGAAGTGAACGTTCAGAGGGTGTTGGTAAATTGCCAACAACTGAATAGCAAATAAACTGAGGCAGCGAGATTATTCCAATATGTGAAACAAATGGCGCTGGAGACAAACCAAACATGACTGAGTAACATAATACACATAAGAGCGTCTGACCAAAGGAACAAGTTCTCCAAAACTGTGCAATCTAATTATGAAGGAGAGATCATACCACGTTGTCAAGGAGATAGTTTCAAAACACAACGGGAAGCAAAGACAGTTTTATGTTCACAAATGCAGAACACAATGGTGGGGTTGTATGTCACGATATATCGGCCCAACATCATGGTTCAGGCCATTTTCATGGGTACAGACCTTGGCTATCAGTTTCTGCATGACAATTCTGCGTTGTTCTTTATCTCAATGGCTCCGGTGGAGAGCGATGACTTCAAGGTGCAGACTGAATGTCCTTGATCACTGAAGCTTTTCCCTAGTTGGAGTGAACATTTCTTTCTGGCGATTGGTTGTGTGGAGCCCATTTCTCCATTGTTGCAGTGTCCACATGGTCTTGTCAGTGTAGAATTCCTCAGATCATCCTTGCGTGCAGAGCATGAGGTAGACAATCTTGGCCCAATCAAATCATACCTTCCTTTTACATGATGAGTGCTGATCCCACATATGATAATAGCATCCATGTCGATGATCTGGCAGCGTTGTGCCATGTTGTGCTCGCTGATGTCCTGAAGGCTGTGCAGTTTGCTGTGATCAGTGGTCTGTTTAAAGTTCATTTGAATTCAATATGACATCAGGTTGACCTTGGTGACGTATTCGCCACTACCGATGACATGTTAATGGCTGCAAATAGGGTGGTATTCTTTCTCCTTTCTGGGGACCTATTGGATGATGCAGGGCACTCTGCCCATCGTGTCCGGAATCTGTTTTCTGAGGAGATTATTGTGGTGTTTCACCGTGGCACATCTTAACTTGGTTTTGATGATTTGAACATCGTATCCGGTTCTTATGATGGCATATTTCGCTACCATCAAGTGTCTGTCGCCCTCCTTCTCGTCCCTACCAATCCTCTGTATATGCAGAACTTGTCCTCGGGAATGGCGTCCTTACCTTGTTTAAGGTGGAAGCTACAGGTTTGTAGCATATTGGATGTGGAAAAGCTGTAACAGAATGTACTACCTGGTTTGAGATTCACTTAGAAGAAAGTGACGAATCTTAAACCATTTACTTGTGAAGGTGAGGTTTACTCGCATCTACCAGGAGGGGCAGGTAGAGAAATTACAGTATTATGAGACATGGAATCATGCCAATCTTTGTTGATGAGATATGCCAGACTAACGTGCCAGTGCGTGGAATTCAAGGTGAGACGAGAGGTGCTCTTTATGTAGAGTAAGGCAGGAGTGACCACTGTAAGGTGAAGCAGTGCTGGAGGGGTTACTGGAGAAACTCTCAGCTCCAGGAATACAACCTGTCCTTGCCAATAATATTGCCAACAGTGGTGGAAACACCAGTGCAGAATAACACAACTGAACAATGACAGGAAGTTTATAATGTGATTTCTCCTGTATGTGTGAAAACAAGGTCGCAAACCCACCAGTTGAAACAGAAGCAAAAATCACAGAATACAGATGTGGAAGTTAAATTCTCAGAGGCCATGTTTGATCGAGTTACTCAGTCAGATAAAGAATCAGTGGAGGTTAAGGCGGATATTTGTCATGCAAAACAATTAACTCAGTTACAACAAGAATTCGAAAAACAGAAGCAATTCTATCAATTAGTGAACAGAGACAAAAATCTGAGTATAGTCCCGAATGTTACGAATCTAAAAATAATATATTGATCAGGAAACAGAGACCATCATATATCAGACGGATGAGAAATAGGAATGATTTGGAGATGCCGGTGTTGGACAGGGGTGTGTAAAGTTAAAAAATCACACAAAACCAGGTTATAGTCCAACAGGTTTAATTGGAAGCACACGAGCTTTCGAGCGACGCTCCTTCATCAGAGAAATAGACAGAGCTTCATCAAGCCGTGTTATCATGGGGTCATATAAAGGCGATGTTGCATGTAGTATATGAATCATTAAGTTTTTAAGAAAAATATCAAGCGAAAATACAAAACCATTTCTCTTGGCCTGGACCATGTAAGGATGGGGTTGAATTTTCTGCACACATATCACAGCTGAAAGGACTGCAGAAGTGATCCACATGCTTTTCACTAGATGCAGACAACCACAGAGGAACAATCAGATCAAGGGGCAAATTTTACGTACACATTATTCCAGCAACATATAGAATAGTTACGAAACAACAATTCAATCGATTGTAGACCATCCGGAATCGCAAAGGAGCGGTAGAAAGCTGGCACCAGGCTTTTAAGACATAGTGAGGGTTTATGGTCAAGACTATCCAGATGATCAGGATACAGAAATTCCGTGTGCACCTTACTTTCCATTCGGGATGAAACAAACGAATCCAGCAAATTCAGTCCATTCCAATTCCCTTTCAAGCATGATGTGAGAGGATCACTGAAATAATGAAGGAGAAAATGCTGACTCAGAATTCAGGGACCACATACTTGGACGCTTGTCAAATTTTAGAAAATCTGCAAATAGACACTTACCCTGGCTATAATTTGAAGAGACTAAATTGTATTCTTTTATTGCAAGAGTGGGAGTTGTATTTATTGGAACAGCATACCATTTCAGTCTTGTGGTTTTTTTTCTCGTGAATACTAGTTATAGGGGAATGGTTTGGTATGAAAATAGTTTAGTTAATTTGTTCACTGTTCGAGTCAGATAAATAAGTTATGATTTGTGCATTGTAAAATGAGTGTCAGGGATTTATTTCACTTAACAACTGGAAGTTGCTGAAAAACAGGATGGCACCACTTTTCCTACTCCTTTTAACAGGTTATATGGCATGGTACTCCCCTTTGGGTCATGCAGTTTTTGTTCTAAGAGGGGTGGTCATTCTCCTCTGTAGAACACAAAGACAGCAGGTGTGGTTCTTGGAACACATCTTTGCAAGGACAAAGCCGGGAGACCTTATGAAAACTCTCCAATTCTCTGATGACGTGAAGGTTCAAAGACAATGAAGAAGTCGGCCATTCTCGAGGACAAAGCAACCCACGCATTTGGTATTACATGCACAAGTACCCACTCCCTCCCCGACCAACTCACAGTTGCAGCAGTACGTACGATCTACAACAAGCACTGCAGAAATTCCCCAAAAATCCTCAGCCAACTTCTTCAACTTCCCCTCCCCTCTACTCCCAATCCTGTCTTGGAAATATATCACCATTCCTTCACGTTCGCTGTGCGAAAATCCTGGAATTCCTTCCTTATTAACATTGTGATTACTCACTGTAGATGAGATGGAAATGTTTATAATAGCAGCAAACCATTCCCTTCTCAAGATCAATTGGAGTGTTCAATAAACCCTCCCATCCTGGCACCTTCCCTTGCCACCGCAGGAATTGCAAAACCTGCGCCCTCCCTCACCTCCATCCAAGGCTCTAAAGGAGCCTTCCACATCCATCAAAGTTTTACCTGCACGTCCACCAAAATCATTCATTGTATCCATTGGTCCCGTTGCGGTCTCCTCAACATTGGGGAGACTGGACGCCTCCTACTAGATCGCTTTAGAAAACATCTCCTGGACACCTGCACCAATCAACCACACTGCCCTGTGGCCCAACATAAAAACTCTCCCTCCAACTCTGCCGAGGACGTGGAGTTCCTGGGCGTCCTTCACCACCGCTCCGTCACCACCAGACGCATGGAGCAAGAACGCCTCATCTTTCGCCTAGGATCACTTCAACCCCAAGGCATCAATGTGGACTTCAACAGTATCCTCATTTCCACCTCCACCTCCTCACCCCAGTTCCAAACTTCCAGCTCAGCACTGTCCCCATGGCCTGTCCTACCTGCCTATCTTCCTTTCCACCTATCCAATCGACCCTCCTCCCCCCGACCTATCACCTCCATCCCCTCCCCCACTCAACTATTATAATCTATGCTACTTTCTCCCCACCCCCACCCTCCTCTCACTTATTTCTCCACCCTTCAGGCTCTCTGCCTCTTTTCCTGATGAAGGACATATGTCCCGTATGTCGATTTTAATACGCGCCGGATGCTGCCTGAACTGCTGTGCTTTTCCAGCACCACTAATCCATAATCTGGTTTCCAGCATCTGCAATCATTGTTTTTACCCAATCAATGCTGGCCAGACAGAAATACCGGTAACCCACAAATGAATAAAAATATACATTAAGGAGCAGGGGCCTTATTTTTTATCGTGAAGAAGCAAACGGCAAACTGGAGGGCACTGAACATATAATTAATCAATTAATCGAAAGAATCCAAATGATCATCAATGATATGTCTCTATAGACCTGAAGTATGGATTTCTGTAGAATTTCTCAATAGCTGAACTCTGGAGAACAACACTGCACATGGGTCTATTAATTGACACCAAAACACAGATAGTGTTGGTTAAAATCATAGCCTGAATTCACCATTAATCGGGTTATATCTGAGGTAGGTTCTGAGGCTTAACTTGCTCACTTCAGGATTCTCAGCTAACTTTAAATATGCAATAAAGTGGAAGAAATTGTCTCAGCATTTGTTCTCCTGTGAGGCTTCTTAACGTGTAGCCAGATTAAATGTAGATTGGGGTAATTTACTCGAATGGACTTTTCTCCGAAGTAACCTGTTCAGGGACCATGACAAAAGGTCATACAGGAATTCAAAGTAATTTGCTGTTTCTGGGATGGAACATAAGTTCGCGGTTTTCTGTGAGTGAGGACATAAAATGACATGATTAGCTGCTGGAACATGCATGTGGGTTAAATAAGATCGTCTGGAAAAAAGAATGTCCTGGGGAAAAGGGATTAACTGCAGCAAAGGCTGTGCTTCAAAGAGATAATCAATGCTGAAGGTAAGCAGGGGAGCTACTCCTGATATAAAAGCAAGCTGCAAACTTGGTGGCTACATCACAGTGATCAATAAAGTGAATGAACGTGTCGAAATGACCATCCACAGATTCACACTATAAACTTGATGGACAGAAACGTGCATAAGAATTCAATCTCGGGATGCCTCTGTCTCAGACATTCACAGAACAATACCGTTTAACAATCAAACAGTAGGCACATGCAAAGGCAGGCTGTATTATTTAAGGTCGGAGCTCAATTCCTCCACTAAGGTTTTGAGAGTGAAATTTCTTTCTCAGAATGAACTTGCAGACTTGAGATGTGTTATTTTGTTTGCTATGTGCTATAAAGCTGAAATAATTGTTTCAGTATTTGATTGTCTGTGAGATTTCATAAAGAAACTGTCAAATCCAAGGCTGCTTCGATAATTCGCATAGAACAAATACTGACTGGGAGAAGGTTGCTAATGGCGTGCAGAAGCATATCAGCCATGAGCGAATGGTGGATGAGCCGAATTTCCTCATTTTGTTTCTATTTTTTGGAGTCTAACGGTTGTCTGGTAGACAACTATTCCCTGGGTCTTCCATCACTTCCGATGATTGACTTCCATTTGCCTGATGATCGGCAAAAACTCATTGGACCGAACATTCTGCTTCCGTACTGTGTGACTCTGTGAGTCTGTTACATCTTCATGTCATCTAATTAATTGAGAGCATAGGTGCACTGAAATTGTACCTGTATGAGGAAAGGTAGGTGAACAAACCTAAATACCCTTCCTCTGGTAACATATAGATGAAAGCATTGTATAGTTTCAGTCACACAACAACGAGTGGGCATCAAACACTGGCTCAGACAGTGTCTCAACTTTCCCCTCGTTGAATCTAATGGAAGTATTAGGATTTGATTGAGAAAAAAATACAAGTTGCTCAGATTTCGCACAATGTCACTGTGAGCTGGGGCCATGGGTCACATTCTAAGAACACAGGGTAGAACGGTCAGCACTGAGGTGATGGGAGAGTTTTCAAACAGAGACTGTTGCAAATGTGTTGCTGGTCAAAGCACAGCAGGTTAGGCAGCATCTCAGGAATAGAGAATTCGACGTTTCGAGCATAAGCCCTTCATCAGGAATAAGAGAGAGAGAGCCAAGCCGGCTGAGATAAAAGGTAGGGAGGAGGGACTAGGGGGAGGGGCGATGGAGGTGGGATAGGTGGAAGGAGGTCAAGGTGAGGGTGATAGGCCGGAGTGGGGTGGGGGCGGAGAGGTCAGGAAGAGGATTGCAGGTTAGGAGGGCGGTGCTGAGTTGAGGGAACCGACTGAGACAAGGTGGGGGGAGGGGAAATGAGGAAGCTGGAGAAATCTGAATTCATACCTTGTGGTTGGAGGGTTCCCAGGCGGAAGATGAGGCGCTCCTCCTCCAGCCGTCGTGTAGTTGTGTTCTGCCGGTGGAGGAGTCCAAGGACCTGCATGTCCTCGGTGGAGTGGGAGGGGGAGTTAAAGTGTTGAGCCACGGGGTGATTGGGTTGGTTGGTTCGGGCGGCCCAGAGGTGTTCTCTGAAGCGTTCCGCAAGTAAGCGGCCTGTCTCACCAATATAGAGGAGGCCACATCGGGTGCAGCGGATGCAATAGATGATGTGTGTGGAGGTACAGGTGAACTTGTGGCGGATATGGAAGGATCCCTTGGGGCCTTGGAGGGAAGTGAGTGTGGAGGTGTGGGCGCAAGTTTTACATTTCCTGCGGTTGCAGGGGAAGGTGCCGGGGGTGGAGGTTGGGTTGGTGGGGGGTGTGGATCTGACAAGGGAGTCACGAAGGGAGTGGTCCTTGCGGAACGCTGATAGGGGAGGGGAGGGAAATATATCCTTGGTGGTGGGGTCCGTTTGGAGGTGGCGGAAATGGCGGCGGATAATACGTTGTATGCGCAGGTTGGTGGGGTGGTAGGTGAGAACCAGTGGGGTTCTGTCTTGGTGGCGGTTGGAGGAGCGGGGCTCAAGGGCGGAGGAGCGGGAAGTGGAGGAGATGCGGTGGAGGGCATCGTCGATCACGTCTGGGGGGAATCTGCGGTCCTTGAAGAAGGAGGCCATCTGGGTTGTGCGGTGTTGGAATTGGTCCTCCTGGGAGCAGATGCGGCGGAGACGAAGGAATTGGGAATATGGGATGGCGTTTTTACAGGGGGCAGGGTGGGAGGAGGTGTAGTCCAGGTAGCTGTGGGAGTCAGTCGGTTTATAATAGATGTCTGTGTTGAGTCGGTCGCCCGAGATAGAAATGGAAAGGTCTAGGAAGGGGAGGGAGGAGTCTGAGACAGTCCAGGTGAATTTCAGGTCGGGATGGAAGGTGTTAGTAAAGTTGATGAACTGTTCAACCTCCTCGTGGGAGCACGAGGCAGCGCCGATACAGTCATCGATGTAGCGGAGGAAAAGGTGGGGGGTGGTGCCAGTGTAGTTGCGGAAGATGGACTGTTCCACATATCCTACGAAGAGGCAGGCATAGCTGGGGCCCATGCGGGTGCCCATGGCAACTCCTTTAGTTTGGAGGAAGTGGGAGGATTGAAAAGAGAAGTTATTCAGGGTGAGGACCAGTTCAGTCAGTCGAAGGAGGGTGTCAGTGGAAGGGTACTGGTTAGTGCGGCGGGAAAGGAAGAAGCGGAGGGCTTTGAGTCCTTCGTGATGGGGGATGGAGGTGTACAGGGACTGGATGTCCATAGTGAAAATAAGGCGTTGGGGACCGGGGAAGCGAAAATCCTGGAGGAGGTGGAGGGCGTGGGTGGTGTCCCGAACGTAGGTGGGGAGTTCTTGGACTAAAGGGGACAGGACCGTGTCGAGGTATTGGGAGATGAGTTCGGTGGGGCAGGAGCAGGCTGAGACAATGGGTCGGCCGGGGCAGGCAGGTTTGTGGATTTTGGGCAGGAGGTAGAAACGGGCGGTGCGGGGTTGTGGGACTATGAGGTTGGAGGCGGTGGATGGGAGATCCCCTGAGGTGATGAGGTCCTGGATGGTCTGGGAGATGATGGTTTGGTGGTGGGAGGTGGGGTCGTGGTCAAGGGGGCGATAAGAGGAGGCGTCCGCGAGCTGGCGTTTGGCTTCAGCGGTGTACAGGTCAGTGCGCCAAACTACCACCGCGCCTCCCTTGTCTGCGGGTTTGATGGTGAGGTTGGGATTGGAGCGGAGGGAGTGGAGGGCTGCACGTTCTGAGGGTGAGAGGTTGGAGTGGGTGAGAGGGGTGGACAGGTTGAGTCGGTTGATGTCACGGCGGCAGTTGGCTATAAAGAGGTCGAGGGCGGGTAGGAGGCCTGCACGGGGTGTCCAGGTGGATGGGGTGTGTTGGAGGCGGGAGAAGGGGTCGTCAGAGGGTGGGCGGGAGTCTTGGTTGTGAAAGTAGGCACGGAGGCGAAGGCGGCGGAAGAATTGTTCAATATCTCGCCGCGTGTTGAACTCATTAATCCGAGGGCGTAGGGGAACGAAGGTGAGGCCCCTGCTGAGGACTGATCTCTCATCCTCAGAGAGGGGGAGATCTGGAGGGATGGTGAAAATCCGGCAGGGCTGGGAGCTAGGACCTGGTGTGGGACTGGAGCTGGAGCTGGAGCTGGGGGCGGGGTTAGGGGCGGGGACAGAGATCGAAGTAGGGGCGGAGTTAGACGTGGTGACGTTGCTCGACGTGGGGGCGGGGTCATGCGTCGTGACGGAAATAAGCGTGGGGGCGGGGTTACGTGAAGCGACGGGAGATGGCGTGGGGGCGGGGTTATGGGCGGGGTTATGCGTAGTGACGAAAGACGGCGTGGGGGCGGGGAAACCTGAGGATTTGTGCTCCTGCAGGTTAGTGATGTCAGTGGGGGCGGAAGTGGCTGCGTCGACGGCAACCGGAGGGGCGGAAATGGTTGCGGCGACGGAGGAGTGGTGGTCATTCCCGGTGGCCGCGTGGGTCGCGGGTCCGTCGGCGATTGTGGAAGCGGTTGTGTGTGTGGTGGTCACCGGGGCAGTTGTAGGGGCGGCGATCGCGGGGGCTCCGAGGTCGGTGGGGCGGAAGTGACGTCACGGTCGGCGGCGGCCTTTGGTGCCGCGGGCGCTGTGGAGGCCACATGTGTAATGGCGTCCGACAGGCCTGTGGAAGATTCTGGAATAGTTGAGGGGCCACGAGTGTGGGGGTAAGTACATGAAAGGTTTTGGTACTTACTGTCTTTAATCTCTGATAGGGCTAGGAAGAACTGTTTGTTGAGTTTGTGGATTCTTCTGTAGATGAAGAACAGCAGGGGTCCTTTGCAGGTCTGTGAGAGTGTTGTCCTGAGCTGGGGTAGGGCTGATTGCAGGGAGTGTAGGTAGCGACGCATGGCTGCAAGGGTGGAGCGGAGGATCCGGAGGGAGGTCTGTTGCTGGAGGCTTCGGATTTGTTGTAGGTACAGGTTGTCCTGGTTGGGTCCAAATTTTGTTGGTTGGAATGTAGTTCGGAGTCCGTGTGGGATCAGTCGGTTCCTTAGGCAGGTGCTGAGGAAGGAGATGTGGCTGTGGTAACGGGTCTGTTTGAGAACGTGGCTGAAGAGCTTCTGTGCAGAGGAGATGACCTGGGGGGTGCAGTGAGAGAGGGACTCACTGAAATCCTTGTAGAGGGAGGAAGAGAGCTTCTTCAAGGAAGGCATCCTTGTAAGAGGATTCGCAGTAGGTTAAAATCTTCGAGTAAAAAATGAGGTCTGCAGATGCTGGAGCGCAGTAGGTTAAAATCTTCGAGTAAAAAATGAGGTCTGCAGACGCAGTAGGTTAAAATAACAGAGACTGTGTAGTACACCGAAACGTTAAATTCTCCACCACCTGACACTGCCTGCCATGCTGTGTTCTTCCACCTTTACTGTTTGTTTATCTGTGCAGTTCTCTGGCACAATACATCATTGATGTCAAATCAATCAATGCGCTCAAGAAGTAGACATGCATATTTGTAAGGGCTATAAGGATGAATGGGAACAGTAATAATGCAGAATAAAGAGCTTTGAGGTTGATGATCACTCATATTTTTGATATTTCCATGAATCTACAGTTCCTAAGTGCACTCATCACTGAATATTTTAGTCATCATACCTGTGTGTACTATGAGATACATTTATTGACATTGTGGGTTACATGTGTTCATTTTTTTAAAAAAAACAATGTTCAGTACTTTACAATCACGAGGATACCAAGGAAGGACATTTTCTTTGTGTTTCTTTAGCCATACATAACATTTTAATGAGTTACTTTGTCAGATAGTCCGGGGCAGTTCACGAGTTTGCGGAAGCAATATTATTGAGTATTTTTCCCAGACATAAATATTCGTGACCGGGATTTTAAACTGGAGCATTGGATCTGAGATATATGGATATATTTAACTAATCATAACTGGTCACCTCTAATGCTGTTTGTAAATTAACGTTGACCTTTGAAAATACGGATAGTGTTCCCATGCAATGCAAAACGTTCATCCAATAATAATATTAAAAATCTACATCAAATGTCCAATCAAACATTGAAGGAATATCTGCTGAAAGCATGTTTTTGCGCAGACCGAGGGACAAACTAATTCTCTGATGGTAACATTGTGAAATTAAGGTCAGCTACGAAGAGAGTCGGTGAATATACATTTGCCTTGTCCACTGTTCTTCTTTTCAAATAATATGTCTAGTTTTCATCCATAGAGATTTCCCCAGGTTCTTTAGCTCTTCTCTGAATTTGTTCTAGGTTGCTGCGTAAATGCATGGGTTCAGGAAACAACTCAACAACTTCAGCATATCTCCTGTTTCAGTCGCGATGTATTCAGGGTTGCTAAAATCACATCGATAGTAATTACCGTGTGTCTGTCTGGTCATGACCAAACTCACAGAATGTGTCAGCCAAAGAAATATGAAACTGCCTGATACCGAGAACAATAAAATTATGGACTTCCTCCGGTTTTCCATCCCTGAATTGCTTTGCTTCACAGTTCTGTTACCTTGGAGCCCAATGCGCGTTCTATTCGCTGCTACAACACGGTGGATGGTTAAGGAATTAAACAACAAAATGAGGAGAAATGGAAGCCAAGCAACCCAGGTACTATGGAACCAGACATAAGCTATTCCTGGAGATGAAGCAAAAAAAGTTACACTTGACCGGCAGCCCCATTCAATTTTATTAATGATTTGCACTGGTTCAAATGCAAACAAAACCGGAATGTTCTTAAACAAGATCAGAACTGAGATGATTATTAATATTGTGATTGCAGTCTTTTCGATGCAATGTCTTGTCTTAAACTTCTGACAGCAGATCGCCACAAATCTGTCAAATGTGAAGGAAACGGTGAACCAAACAGTTAGCTCCAGACCAATGGCAGTCAGGTATGAAATGAGCTTGCACACAGATGTGTGGGACAAGAAGGAAAATGAAAAGTGATAACTCAAAATACGATACACTATAATACTATTGATAATAACCAATAGATCCGATGTTGCCATGGCCACCATGTAAGCTGAGATGCATTTGGAAAGACCACAGTTTCCTCGGATTAGAATTAAAATAGTCATCACGTTCACTGTCAGAGAAACAGAAATGATCGTTAATATTGCAATGCATGATTGAAGCAGAGGTGACAATATTTATTAAGAACAATTGAACATTCTGTGTGATTTTCAAAATACGAAATTTACGCAAGAATTTAACATGCTGTTCCAGTTTCATTCTACATGGGATTCTCGGACTATCTGAAGATCAACAAACATACTTTCAGAGGACATTCATTTGAATTATTATTATTAAACCACTAAAGCTTCCAGAAAAAAAGGGAAATTGTAAAAGGGTACCGACACGATTCTCGATGTTGATCTTGAAACACTGAGACATGCAGTATGTGGCATTAACAAGGAAAAATTAAACTCAATTAAACACAAGCTGATTGAATGGCTTACCTGGAAGACTAACAGCTGCGAGAAATGGATAGTAAAACTCCTTCAACAGCAAAATCGGTGGTTTTGCCATTTCTGATTACGAATGTCTTCAGCAGAGGCTGAAGGTTTGTGACTGGTGTGTGGCCAATATATGGAAAGGTAATGTGCATTTATACATGCATCAGACCTCTAGAGATGCAATTATCACAAATCATCACTGATACTACTCACATTCACCTGTGCAAAGAAAACAAACTTTACTTTTGCATAATATCCTAAATAATATATGATCTGAAACTGGCATTGTTGACTTCACTCCCATTGCCTACTCTGTTCATTGGATTCTAATGTCATGCACTTTACCTAATTTCTGAATTTAGACGGACTTCCTTTGCGAGTAATAATATTGCCTCGTGAATTGTATCGCAGTCCTTTCGTCATTAATCCCGTTATCGACTCTACTCTTTTCTGGCCAATTTCCAACTGTTACATCTGTAATGCATATGGCGGCTCATCACAGTCTAACCATTGTCCAGTTTCTGAAACTGAATCCTCGGCCGTGATTAATGGGCAAGGGAATTCTAACCAATTGATTGCTCCCTTGGAGATTCGCTGTTTTACACATTCTATTCAATAAAACCAGGAACTTTTATCTTGCCTTGAAGAATGCCATCCTCCCAGGCAGTAACATATTCTATTCAAGCTAGAAATCTACTGTAGCTCATGTGATAACTTTGGTATGAACGCAGAGCACTGAATGAGTCTGAGTGTTTATTTCGGAAAACACAAAGCAGTTTGCACCATTTTCCAGGAAATTACTCCTGTTTAAGAATATAGAGGAGGAATTAAGTATCAACACATCACGAGAGAAGTAGAACCAGATAAATTACTTCGGCAATAGATGCTCCTGGCCCTGATAAATTGCATCCTGGAATCCGAAAAGGTGTACCTAGAATTGTAGTAGATACATTGGTTTCGATTTTTCAAAAAGAAATTGAATTCGGAATGAGTACTAAAGGATTCTAAAACTGCCAACGTGTCATACGTTTTGAAAAACAAACGGAACGTGACCAATCTTTGTTAACCGTGAGACAAACTGCTGAACATCTCTTGTTGAAGAAAATGCAGCAGATTCAACTGTTCCATAAATAATAGAAGTCCACTTTGAAAATCACAGATTCATCCAGCAAAATGGACTTGGCTTCAGAAAAGGAAAATAATTCCTGCGAAATTCCTTCGAACTTTTCGAGGAAGTCTGAACCATGATCGAAAGAATTCAGAAACAGTCAAAGCGTAGTGTTCAAATTATAAGAAGGCGATTCAGAACGAACCATGCAAAAGGCTAAGACACAACGGCCCGTGGTATTAGAGATAGTATCGCAGCATAGTCTGAGAATGCGATATTTGATAGGAAATAGTAATTTCTGCTCAGGAGTTATCAGTAGAAATGGAGATATGTATTGATCCGGGTTCAGCAGGGGGCAGTCCTGGTAGTACACGTGTTTTGGAATCTTTATTATTGATTTGCAGGAAGGAAGGCGAATGCACTTTTGCCAAACTTTCAGACAACACAACAATAGGTGACAAGGCCAATTCTAAGAGGGGTTCAACCAATTTACGGAGCGGTACTGACGGATTAAGTGAGTGGGCAAAATAAAAGCCCAACGGAATAAAAAGTGAAAAAAATAAGAAGTTGTTAATGTTGAAAGGGAGAGGAAGACAACGCAGCCTTCTTTAAGGAAAATAATGGAAAAAGGCTGCAGAATATAAATGCTTGAGAATACTTCTGCATAAAACGTAGAAACGCACGGGGAGGTGCAAGGGGTAATCAGGAAAACTAATTAAATTTTAACCCAAATTTCAAGGGGCTCAGTATAGAAGAATACGGAATAGTTACTGCAAAGTGTCTTTGAAACAACACCCGGAGAACTGTGAACAGTTTCCGTCTCCTTGTTTAAGAAAATGTATTATTTCTTCCGAGGCAGTTTACGAAATTTCAGACACTCAACCCCCGGTGTGACAATTTGGTGTATGTGCAGAAGTTAAACTGGTTGGTAATCGACTCCTAGAAATTTAGAATTATTAGAGGTGATGTCATTGAAATGTGTAGAATTCTGAAGGGACTTGATGAAGGAAATGTTGAGAATACGCTTTCCCTCATCGGCGAGTCTAGAATCAAATGGTACTGGATCAGAATAAAGGCAATTCAATTCAAGACTCAGATATAATTGAATTTCTTCTCTCATAGGATTGTGTCTCGGGACCCCTTGCCACAGAGAGCTATGAGTCAGAGCCCATGCTTCTATTTAAGGCTGAGATAGATATATTCGGATCACGAAGGGAATCATTCATTTTGGGAAAAGGCAGGAATGGAATTGAACAATATTGGGTCGATCATATTCCTGTTGTATGTCAGAGTCGGCTGCAGAAGAAGTATCGTCTATTCTTGTTCATATTTCCTGCAGTCTTATGGCCTTAGTATATACGTATTATAGTCTCAAACTACTGTAGTAAATATTTGGTTGCTGAGCCCATTAGCAGTCAGAGAATTATTTTGTTATTTTTGCAGCGTGAACTGGTCAACTATTGCCTTCACGAACATCGCCACAATCCCCATGAGATTACTGGATGTAAGTTTGCTCACTGTGATGGAACGTTCGGTTTCATACATTTCATCACCATACTCAACAACATCATCAATGAGCATCTGGTGAAGCTTTATATTTATATGCTTAGGTTTCCTTGGGCTGGTGACGCCATTTACTGTTCTTTTATCTCAGAAAATGTTCTAATGCAGCTTCGCGTGGGTGTTGGGATGACTGCTTCTCCAGTTCAGTATTAGGTCCATGTGTGTTGTTTTCCCGTAGACGCTGGTTTGAAGATGCCCATTGACTGTTCATTCTACTGTGACATCTAGGAATGGCACATTGCTGTGGTTTGCGCCCTCGTTTTCCTCTTCTTCCACAAACGAATCTGCATTAGAACATGACCTCAACAAGCCGCCACAGACTGCAGCACAGAGGAACTATGAAGAAGACCACATATACAGCGTACTCACAAAGAACTTCGAGGAGAAAGTGAGGTCTGCAGATGCTGGAGATCAGAGCTGAAAATGTGTTGCTGGAAAAGCGCAGCAGATCAGTCAGCATCCAAGGAAAGGGAAATTCGACGTTTCGGGAATAAGCCCTTCATCAGGAATGCAGGCATGGAGACTTCAGGGTGGAGAGATAAAAACATGGTAAATAATTTTAAAAAGTGGTTAGATTGTATCTTACTGGAAATGGGTATAGCTTGGCTTCTGTGTGGTACGAATGTTCCTTGCTACTATTCAGTATGAGTTTGGATATTGTCCAGATCTTGCTAAATTTAACATGCTGTTTCAGAATCTGAAAAGTTGTGAATTGTACTGAATATTGTGTCATCATCGTTGAACATCCACACTTCTGGCCTCATCATGAAAGGAAGGCCATCGACGAATTAGCAGGAAATGGTTATGCCTAGGACACTACATTTGGAAACTTGGGCTCTTGTGGTATAGTGATAGTGTTTATATCTCTGGTCTAGAAGGTTTGTGTTCAAATCCCACATGCTACAGGATTGCATTACAACATCTCTGGATTTGTTGATTAAAAATACTGACCATGACGCTGTTCCTGCAGAATTGTCCTGGAGCTAAGATTACGGACATGCAATATACACAACCATTTTTATGTGCATCATCCTCCGTACCTGTGCTGCCGTGAGTGAGACCAAGTATGACAAAAGCGACTTGATTCCCAAAAGGTTTTACAGCATGAATATTGTTTAAAATACCACACACAACACCAGCCTTGAAGAGTTTCCAACAAATGAAATATTCACTGGTTTTATCTGCACAGATGCAGCCAGATTTGCAGAGTGGATCCAACAGTCAGTCTGTGATTTTCCTAGATTTGTTTCAAACTCAGATCATGAGAAATGTAACATTAAATCATTGTGGCTCATTGAACATTCGTGGCAGCTCACGAGGATTAAAGAAAACAGAAGCAGGGTTTGGCCATTCAGCCCAAAAATGCCTGCTCAGTCATTTCATGTGATCATGGCTGATCATCCAACTCATTCCCCTGTTATACTTTTACAACATCCGTTTAACCGCAAGAACTGTATCTGTCTCTGTTCTGAAAGCTTTCAGTGCTATGGCCTCATCTATTTTCAGCGTCAGTGAATATCACAGGCTCAGTGCTCACTGGGTGAAGAGTTTTCTCCTCATCTCAATCCTTATTGATCCAGCCTGTACCCTTAGCCTGTGAACTCTGCTTCTGGGCTGCCTGGCCATCAGGAACGTACTTCCTGTGTTTACACTGTCTGGTCAAGTTGGAATTTTGCAGTATGAGACCCAACTGCATTCTTCTCAACAGCAGTGAATATTATCCTAACCAATATAATCTCTCTTCATAACCATCCTTGCCATCACAGGCATCAATCTGGTAAACCGTTGTGCTCCCTCAATGGCCAAAGCATCCTTTCCCAGATAAAGGAAACCAACACTGCACATAATACTCCACGGGGGTGGTCTCACCAATGCCGTGTGCAACAACAGCAAACCCTCTCTGCTCCTGTACCTGAATCCTCTAGCTATGCAGGCTATCATACCGTTTGCCTTTTTCACCGCTCGCTGCCCCTGCCTGTGACATTCACCGAATGGTGTACAAGGACAGTCAGCTCCAAGTGAAACAACCTCCTGTTACCAGTCGAACATCATTCAGCCAATTAACTGCCTTCCCAAAGGAAACACCCATTAAACCACGTCTTCACTCCCTGCTGCTCCTCCATGCTTACTTTCCCTGACTGGTGCACGAGAACGTCCAGTGTGCCTCACCATTTCCCAATCTCACACCATTCCGTGAATAATCCACTTTCCTGTTCTTGCTCCCAAAGAGGACAAATTGATATTTACCTCCTCTCTACATCACCTGCCATGTATTTACCCACTCACACGACTTGTCCCAGTCAGACTGAAGCATCTCTGTCCGTTCCTCATAGCTCACTCTCCCACTCCGCGTTGTAGCATCTGCCAATTTGGAGGTTTTTACGTCTTATTCCTTGCTCTTAAATCGTGAACATATATTATGAATAGCTGGGGCCCAAGCACTGATACCCACTATCTGCCATTCAGGAAAAGACCAGTTCATTCCTACACTTTGTTTCCTGGCTGACAACCAGTTCTCTCTCCGTGTCAGTCCACCACCCCAATTTCATCTGCTTTAATTTTCCTTTCTAACCTCTGACATTGGTCCTCATTAGACTTCTTAAAATCCAAGTAAAACACACCTACTCTCTCCCCCGGCCAGTTCAATGTGAGAAATCCCAGGGTATTGCAATCGCCTTGTCAAGCATGATTTCCCTTTTGTAAATCCACGCTGACAGCGTCCAGATCTCGCATTGTGTTCCAGTTGTTCTGGCGTTATATCTTATATGATCGGTTCCATTATTTGTCCCACTTCTGATGTCAGACTAACCAGTCTGTCATTCTGTTCACTCCTTGCTTCAGTTTCTAAAGCAGTAGGATGCCGTAGCTGCCCGCCAATCCATGGGGACTTTTTGAGAGTCCACAGTCTTGAAAGATGACCACAAATACATCCAATACTTCTCGGACGACTTGCATATGTCGTGCAGCACTGGAAAAGCACAGCAGGTCAGGAAACGTCCAGGGAAAAGGAGAGTCGACATTTCTGGCAAAAGGAATTTTTGGAGAGGCAAGGGACCAGAGAGGTATATAGTGGTTGGATCTGGGATGAAGGTGATAGGTGTGTGTAGGTTGGAGGTAATTCTGATCATTGAGTGGCGATGGTGCAGCGGATAGGTAGGGAGGAAGATGAACAGATAAGACCATGTCAAGTGGGCGGTGCCGAGTTGGAATGTTTGATCTAGGATTAGGTATGGGCGAGGAGAGATTTGGAAAGGACTGAAGTCACGGTTCATGCTGTGTGGTTGGAAGGTCCCAAGGCGCGAAAATGAGGTGTTCTTCATCCAGTTCTTGGGTGGCTTTGATTTGGTGATCGAGGAAGCCTGGAACTTGCATGTCCTTGGCAGAGTGGGAGGGGGAGTTGAAATGATCGGCCACATGGCGGTGGGGTTGTGTGGTGTATGTGTCCCAAAGATGTTCCATGAAACGTTCCGCGAGTTGGAATCCTGTCTCCCAGATATAGAGGAGACCACATTGTGATCAACGTACACAGTAGACGAGGTGTTTGGATGTGCAGGAAACTCTCTGCCAATGTGAAAAGATCTTTTGGTGTCTTGGATGTGAGTGAGGGGGGAGATGTTGGCGCAGGTTTTACATCACTTGCGACGACATGGGAAGGTGTCAACAGCGGAGGGTGGGTTGACGGGTTGCATGGACCTACCGACGGAGTCACGGATGGCACAATCTCTGTGGAACGCAGATAGGGATTGGGAGGGAAATTTATGCTTGGTGATGGGTCTGATTATAGGTGGTGGAAATGGTAGGGGATAATCTTCTGTAAGCGGAGATTAGTGGGATGGAAGCTGAGGATCAGTGGGGTTCTATCCTTGCTGCAGTTGGTAGGATGAGTTTCAAGAGAGGAGGGAAATTGCGTCCTCTACCATGTGATCAACAATGCCCTCCAGCACATCGCCTTCACTTCTGCATCTCAAGCCTTGAACCCCATCCACCCACCTCGTCCATTACGTCTAATACTCTCGATGTGGTGTCCTCTATATCGAGGAGAAGGACGCTAACTCGCAGAACATTTCAAGTGACATTTCAGGGACACACGTACCAAACAATCCCACCGCCATGTACGCAACCACTTCAACAACCCCTCCCAAAACCCCAAGGATATGCAAGTCCTAGGCCGCCCCCCACCAAATCAAAGCCACCCGAGAACTGGAGTAAGAATACCTCATCTTCTGCCTTGGGACCGTTCACCCACCCAGCATCAACATCGAATGCAATAGTTTCCAATTACACACCCCTACTCATCTCATCCCAGATGAAACCCTCTAACTCGAAACCGCCCTCTTGTCCTGTTTATCTTCCTTCTCACCTATCTGCTCCACCCTCCCCACCGACTCATCACCTTCACCCCCCCCCACTTGCATCCACCTTTCCAACCAACTTCCCCCACCCCACTCCCAGCACACTCTATTTATCTCTCAGATCCCTTCCCGTCCAGATTCCTAATGAAAGGCCTTTGTCCGAAACAGCGACTCCGCTTCTCCTCGGCTGTTGGCTGACCTGCTGTGCTTTTCCAGCGCCATATATTTCGACTCTGGCTCTCCAGCATTTGCAGTCCTCCCTTTCACCCACTGCCATAAGTGCCTTGCGAAGATCAGGATATGTATCGCAGCTTAACGGAAGACTCAGCGAGCGATCATTGGGACAGCATATTCAAAGTCCATCTTACAGCTAGACATTTGTCCTTTATTTCCTGAAATGTGTCATTTCGGTATTAATCAAAAATACTGTTTCCAGATCTGTAAGCGTGAGATGACAAGGTGTTTCTGAGTTGAGATTGCTCTTTCATCTATGATGAGGAGCTCCTGAAGGAGAAGCTGAGCTGCTGCATTGCCACCATTGTTCGAATCATGCAACTTTACGGGGGATTGGAGATAACTCAGACCATCTCACAATCATAGAATGATCCATACAAGAGAGGAGGCATTCTACTTTTTCGTGACTGGGCTGGGCTTTGGGGGAGTTTTCCAATTCTCCTCATTTCATGGTTTTGTTCCTGAATCCAGTTCTTTTTAGGAAGTTGCTATTGGGCCTGTTTCCAATTTCCTTCCTTGCAGTGTTTTCTGGTTGACAAGAGCTCACTGTGTAAAATATTGCTCTTCTTTAGGAGTTTGAATTCTTCCAGTAAATCTTTCTCTGTTCTAAACAGAGCACCCTGACATTCCCTGAAATCCCAAATCTCTGAAATCGTTCTCATCATTATCTTCTCTAACCTTCTCATGGATCGTGATATCTTTACTCATAACAAGGAAAGAAATAACATTCCAATGAATGGGCTGTAATCAGCATTTTATGCAATTATACAGTAAATTGTATATACTCGACCTGTCCTACCTGTTTCATGTTTTGTTCGAACAAGTGAAGGAAATGAGTTTTGCTGAATTGGCCTTTGCAAAGGGTGTATTTCTGGGATGCTGTTACACTGGAACAGTTCTGTATAGCAGTTAAATCACACGTTATTTTGCGAATTCTCCTTTGTTTGCATTTGACCTGCAGTATAAGTATAAGCTTAAGCCCAGTAGTTTAACCAATCACATCACATCTGGAACGCAGGACCTGACACTTGCTTTGAAATAAAATAAAGATTAGAGTCCAGACTGACTCCTTGAACTGTTTTGAGGGGGTTTCATTTCGTCCTAACATTCTCTGAGAGGTGTACTAATCCTGTCAAATCTCCCGAATGCTGCATTTACTTTGTTGTTGTGTCATTTACTTTCAGTTCACTTATCAAACTCGAAAGAGTAGTGCTGGAAAAGTACAACAGGTCAGGCATGATCCGAGGAACAGGAGAATCCGAGGAACAGGCCTAAGACCTTCATGAGGTCTGAAACATCGTTTCTCCTGTCCCTCGGATGCTGCCTGATCTGCTGTACGTTTCCAACAACACACTCTTGACTCTGAGCTCCAACATCTGCAGTCCTCACTTTCTCCTACTCAGTCATCAAATAGCCTGATTAACGAAGCATACAATATGCCAAGCACTCTGAGACACATTAACCTCTCAACTCGGGCTCAATTAACAACACTCAGTTCCCTGGAGTTGGAAACTAGCTTCTGCTCCTCTTCAGGGTGGCACAGTGTCTTAGTGGTCAGCACCTGCTGCCTCACTGTGTCAGGAACCGGGGTTCGATTCCAGCCTCAGGTGACTGTGTGGAGTTAGCCATGCTAAATAGCCCATAGTGTCCAGGGATGTGGAGGCGTGCTGCATTAACTACCTGAATTCAGGATTACCGGGAAATTGGTCTGGGAGTGATCCTGTTCGGAGGATCAGTGTAAACTGGGATGGGCTAAATGACCTGCTTCACACCATAGAGATTCTTTGAAAATAAACATTGAAGAAATGGCTCAGGAAATTGTGACCTAATCTGAGCTCAGTTTTTCTTGATCTGTGTCAGTTCACTGTTTGCTACACACACTGATCTGACCTCACTGTCTCATCTTCGTAGTTGTATCTGAAAGTGCTGCCAACTGCTGGGAGAGATATTTCAGGACTGTGTGATTCCACCAGACCGCAGAAATGTTCAAAATCCAACAGGCGTTCGACAAGTAAAAGGAAGATGAGTGGATGAAGGAGGGTGGAGCAGAAAATAGGACCATAAAATAACACTGGGAGGAAAAATAATGCAGCACAGCTCCCAATTCCTCTGCATCCAAATAAACAGGTTGTCAATAAATCCCCTTTCGAGCAATGACGACCCAAATGACAAAGAAAAAATTGTAATTTGAGGAGCATGTATTTTATAAATGCTCACGACGGGCTGTGTCACAGGGTATTCATATCAGACAGGGCAAGGTTATTCTAACAGTCACGGTTATCATTTGAATGTGATGAATTGACTGAAAACCACCCTTGGTGCAGCTCCAATGATTGGAGAAGTTAAACTGCTGGGCACTGCTTAGGTCCAGTCAATAACTGAGTAGCTCAGACATTGCTCTGAAATTTCCAAGAGGTTTCTCTGGAAATCTGTGACTCTGGCTCACCTGTCCATCCTCCAAGCCTCAGATGCAATGTGGCAGCCTCTCGATTGGAGAATGTTGCATATTTCAAAAACGGTTTTGTCGATGTGCAGGAACTTAGATGGAGACCTCGGTGACTTTCCTGATGAAGCAGTTGACTTTGGATCTGCTAAAGTGTCTGTTCAAAGAGACACAATGGGAAACAATTATTCCCCAGCACTCTGTGAACCTGCAGCTGGTTGTCCCACCACAGACTGTGAGGAAGTGCATTCCACACCAGCTCCTGCCTTGTAATATCATTCTGTCTATGCACAGGGGAGAGGCAAGAGGGAGTTTCTGGAAAATATCTCCTTTTTGTAAACCAGCCATGTAGGTTCAGCAAAAGTAAAGTGCCTAAGATAATCCAGACTGGGAGATTGTTCAGGAGCATGAAGAGAAGTCAAGATAAAACACACTTCTTAAACATAAAAGATAAAACACACTTCTTAATAATAAAAGAGAAATAATTCAACTTCCACTTCGAAAATGAGCAGAACTGATCAATCTGCTTTTCTACTGAACCGCTCACTTCCCTGAATCCCAGCCTGCGTGCTGTACATGAGCTGCTGAGAGACTCTCCTCGGAGGTAGAGAGGTCACACTCACTGGAAACATACGGCCTGAATCTTCCTGTGTTGCCTCATACTAAAGGCTGCACAAAATAACCCATCTGTCCTTCCCTGGGTTGGAAGTTTCCAGAAAAAGCCCTCTCTTCTTGCTGTAGGAGACCGAGATTGGGAACATGTCACATGGTTTCCCTCCAGGCAAGACTCCAGCCCTGTCGTTGTCCCTAGTTAGACACATGCTCCTTCAGGGCAATGTCCATCCCAATACAGGTCAGATTTTTACTATATATAATTTTTAAAAAGATAATTTTGGGCACTTCATTGCAGCATTAACTTCACATTCCCGATGGCCCCTAAACCACTTAGCTGGGAATACCTTCAATGACCCATTCTCTCCTGCTCTCTTGGGAAGAGAATTTCACAGCCCCACAACCCTGCAAGGGAAGGAATTGAGCAAGTATGGGCTGGGTTACGAAACAGGAAATGAGAGGTCACCCTGTTCGGAGTTTTCAATAGCCCTCCAAATAGATCCAGAAATGTAGAGGAAAGGACAGTAACGATGTTTCTGGAAGGAGCAAGAGAAAAAGGGTAGTTGTTATGGGTTACTTTAACGTTCCAAATATTGACAGGAAATACAACAGTTCGAGCACTTTAAGTGGGTCAGTTTTTGTCCAATGCATGCAGGAGAGTTTCCTGACACAGTATATAGAAAAACCAACAAGGGGCGAGGCCATATTGGCTTTGGTACTGAGTAATGAACCAAACCAGGTGTTAGATTTGGTGGTAGGTGAGCACTTTGTTGATAGTGACAATTCATCTGTGTTTGGTTTAGCAATGGAAAGGGATAGGTATTTAAACAAGGCAAGAGTAATTGCTGGGTAACAGACAAGTATGATGCAATTAGACAAGATTTAGGATGTACAAGATTTAGGAAATGAAACTGTAGAGGATGGTCACAATTAAAATGTGTAGCTTATTCAAGGAACAGCTACTGCGTGTCCTTGTTAAGTATGCACCTGTCAGACAGAGAGGAAGTTGAATCTCTTTTCAAGAGGAAGGAGAAGGCTTATGTTAGGATGAGACGTGATAGCTCAGTTGGTGCATTTCAGAGTGACAAATTAGCCAGGAATGAACTGAAGAGAGAGCTAAGAAGAGCCAGGAAGGAACAAGAGACGTCGTTGATAGCTACGATCAAAGAAAACCTTATGGCTTTCTATAAGTATATCAGGAATAAAAGAATGACTACAGAAAGATTCGGGGCAATCAAAGATGGTAATGGGAAGTTGTGCGTGAAGTCCGAGGAGATAAGGGAAGCGCTAAATGATTTTTTTTTGTCAGTAATCACACAGGATAAAGACAATGGTGTCGAGGTGGATACTGAGTCTAGACTAGACAGGATTGAGGTTCACAAGGAGGATGCATTTGCAATTCTCGAGTGTGTGAAAATGGATAAGTCTGGGCCAGCTGTGATTTATCCGAGGATTCTCTGGGAAGCCGGGGAGGAGACTGCCGGATCCCTGGCTTTGATCTGAATGTGGTCATCGTCTACAGGAATAGTGTCAGAAGACTGCAGAATAGCAAATGTTGCTCCCTTATACAAGATGGGGAGTCGAGACAACCCTGGTAATTGATGACCAGTGAGCCTTAATTCGTTTGTGAATAAAATTTTGGAGAAGAGATAGGATTTATAATAAATGACAGAGAAATACTTTGCTTGAGGATAGTCAACACCATATTGTGAAGGGTAGGTCATGCCTCACACATCTTATTGAGTTCTCTGAGATGATGACAAGACAGGTGGATGAGGATAAAGCGGTTGATGTGGTGTATATGGATTTCAGTAAGGCGTTTGATAAGGTTCCTACGGTAGGCTATTGCACAAAATACAGAGGCATGGGATTGAGCGTGGCTTAATGGATAGGATCAGAAATGGGCGAGCTGAAAGAAGATAGTGGATGAAGGGAAATCTTCATCCTGGAGTTCAGTTTCTAGTGGGGTTTTGCAAGGATACGTTTTAGGGCCACTGTTGTTTGTCATTTATATAAATCCCCTTGATGAACGCGTAGATTGGGTGAGTACATTTGTCGGTGAGACTAAGGTTATTGGAGTTGTGGACACTCCTGAAGAAACTTGCAGAATACAGAGAGGCATAGATAAGCTGCAGAACTGGGCTGAGAATTGGGAAATTGGGTTTAATGTGGAAAAGTGTGAAGTGATTCACTTTGGAAGGAGTAACAGAAATAAAGAGTACTGGGCTAAAGGTAAGATTTTTGGTAGCGTAGAAGAGCAGGGAGATCTCGGTCTCCATGAACATAGACCCCTGAAAGTTGCCACACAGATTGATAGGGTTGTTAAGATGACAAACTGTGTATTTGCTTTTATTGGTAGAGGGATCGAATTTCAGAGCCGGAATTTCATGCTGCAGCTGTACGAAACTCTGGTGCAGCCGCATTTGGGAGGATTGTGGACACATCTGGTCACTGCATTATAGGAAGGATGTGGAAGCTTTGGAAAGTTTGCATGCATTTACTGGCATGTTGCCAGGTATGGAGGGCAGGCCTTTTGAGGAAAGGCTGATGAAATTGAGGTTGTTTTTGTTAGAGAGAAGAATATTGAGAGGTGACTTAATTGAGGCATATACGTTAATCAGAAGGTGAGGTAGTATGGACAGGGAGAGCCTTTCTCCTCAGAAGGTAATTGACAGCACGAGTGGATATAGCTCTAAACTGAGGGATGATAGATATAGATCAGATGTCAGAGGTAGTTTCTTTACTCAGGGAGTAGCATGGGAGTGGAGTGAACTGCCTGCAACAGTAGTAGACTTGCCAATTTTCAGGGCGTTTATCTGGTCATTAGTTAAACATATGGATGATAATACCATAGTGTTGGATAGATAGGCTGCGGACCCGTTTCACAGGCCAGTGCGACATCGAGGGATATTGGGCCTGAACTGCGCGAGAATATTCTATGAATTTTCGCTCTTCCCTGTCTTTGATGGGAGACTCCTTACTCTGAAGGTGTGCCACCTTGTTCTGGATTCTCCCACTGGGGACACAACCTTTCAGCATCACCCCTTTCTCATCCTCACTGAATCCTAGGATGTTCAATCAGGGCACCTGCTCTTCTGCAACTGTCCAGTGAAAACACAGTCTGAATGTGCTGGATCCATCCCCACAAGGGAACCCCCAACAGTCTGACACTGAGCGTGACATCATTGATACACTTCCCAGAAAGTATGATATTACTGTAAGCAGTCTCACAGTGAGTCTGGCCTCAACTACACATTCTCAGTAACTGTACGGTTAATGTAAACGGTCTATCAGTGACCGTGGCCTCATCGACACACCCGCCAGTTAATATATTGTGATTGAAAACAGTCTCACAGTGGCTCTGACCTGATCTACAGACCATCCAGCAACTATGTGATGACAGCAAACAATCTCCCACTGACTCTGCTCTCAATTCCCAGTAACCATGCAGTCACAGCAAACAGTCTCATAGAGAGCCTGTCCGTATCTATACACCTCCCAGTGACTATACAGTTACTGCAAACAGTCTCATATGGAGCCTGCCATAAGGCATAGTGATATACAACATGTAAAAAGATCATTTGATACAACCCGCCCATGCCCACCAGATATTCCAACCCATTCTCTTCCCACCTGCCAGCACCCGGCCCACCTGCCTCCAAACCATTCTTATTCATATAACCATCCAAATTCCTCTTAAATGTTGCAATTGTATCAACCTTTGCCACTTCCAGACACGTACCACCCTCTGTGTGAAAAGGTTGCCGCTTAGGTCTCTTTTATATCTTTCCCCTCTCACCCTAAACCTATGCCCTCCCGTTCAGAACTCCCCGACCCCAGGTAAAAGACTTTGCCTACTTAACCTATCCATGCCCCTCATAATTTTGTAAACATCTATAAGGTCATCCCTCAGCTTCCGACGCTCCAAGGAAACCAACCCCAGACTATTCAGCTGCTCCCTATAGCTCAAATCCTCCAACCCTGACAACATCCTTGTAAATCTTGTTTGAACCCTTTCAAGTTACACGACATCTACCGGATAGGAAGCTGACCAGAATTGCATGCAATATTCCAACAGTGGCCCAACCAATGTCCCGTACAGCCGCAACATGACCTCCCAACCCCTGTACTCAACACTCTGACCAATAAGGGAAAGCATTCCAAACGCCTTCTTCACTATCCTACCTACCTGCGACTCCACTTTCAAGGAGCTATGAGCTTGCACTCCAAGGTCTCTTTGCTCAGCAACACTCCATAGGACGTTACCATTAAGTGTATAAGTCGTGCTAAGGTTTCCTTTCCCAAAATGCAGCACTGCACATTTATAGGAATTAAACTCCATGTGCCACGTCTCAGCTCATTGCCTAAATCTGATCAAGATCCTGTTGTAATTTGAGGTAACCCTCGTCGCTGTCCACTTCATCTCCAATGTTGGTGTCACCTGCAAACGTACTAACTGTACCTCTGATGCTCGCGTCCAAATCATGTATGTAAATGACAAAAAAGTAGAGGACCCAGCACTGATCCTTGTGGCACTCCACTGGTCGCAGGGCTCCAGTCGGAAAAACAAGCCTCGACCACCAACCTCTCTCCTCTACTTTTGAGATAGTTCTGTAACCAAATGGCTCTTTCTCCCTGTATTCCATGAGATCGAACCTTGCTAATCAATCTCCCATGGGGAACCTTGTCGAATGCCTAACTGAAGACCACATAGGTAACATCTATCGCTCTGCCCTCATCAACCCTCTTTGCTAGTTCCTCTAAAAACTCAAACAGATTCGTGAGACATGATTTCCCAAACACAAAGCCATATTGACTATCCCTAAGCAGTCCTTGCCTTTCCACATATATGTATATCCTTTCCCTCAGGATTCTCTCCAACATCTTGCCCAACACCAAAGCCTGACTTACTGGTCTATAGTTTGCTGGCATGTCCTTACAAATCTTCTTAAACAGTGGCACCACGTTAGCCAACCTCCAGTCTTCTGGCACCTCACCTGTGACTATCAATGATACAAATATCTCAGCAAGAGGCCAAGCAATCACTTCCCTTGCTTCCCACAGAGATCTAAGGTACACCTCATCAAGTCCTGGAGATTTATCCACGTTTATCCATTTAAAGACATCCAGCACATCCTCCTGTTGAATATGTACATTCTGCAAGATGTCACTATTTATTTCCCTACAGTCTCTATCTTCCATATCACTTTCCACAATAAGTACTGAGGCAAAGTATTCATGTAGTATCTCCTCCATTTTCTGTGACTCGTCACAAAGGCCGCTTTACTGATCTTTTAGCGGCGCTATTCTCTCTGTGGTTATCCTTTTGTCCTCAACTACATACCTCCCAGTAACCATACAGTCACTGCGAACAGTCTCATAGAGAGCCTGTCCTCATCTCACATCCCACAGTGATCATAGAATCACTGCAAAAAGCTTCATAGAGAGCCTGTCCTCATCTATAAGCCTCCCAGTATCCGTACAGTCGCAGCAAACTCTCCTCAGCTACAAGTACCTCAATAAATATGAGCACACTGTTTTCACGGTGAGGTGTAGTGTTGAAGGGTCAGCGGACTTGATATGTTAATTCAAATTATTCTTCACAGATGCTGCCAGACATGCTGAGGTTTTCCAGCAATTTCTGTTTTTTGTCTCACACTGAGGCTTGCGTGATCTACACACCTCCCAGTAACGATACACTGAGTGTAATGAGTCTCACAGTAATTCTGCTCTGACATGCACAGCTCCCAGTAACTATTCACTGACTGTAAAGAGTCTGGCCTGATGTGGACACCCCCCAGTAACTGTACACTCACTGTAAAGAGTCTCACAGTGAATCTGGCCTGGTCTACACACGTCCCAGTATCTATACACTGACTTTAAAGAATCTCACAGCGATTCTAACCTGAACTCCACAACTCCCAGAATCTGCACGGTGTCTGTAAACAATCTCACACTGAGTATGACCTCATTTAACACGTCACTATCACTATAGAGTGTCTGTAGAATGATTGTGGCCTCATATACACACCTCCCAGTCAGTATAATATCAGTGTAAAACAGTCTCTCAGTGAAACTAGCCGCATTAATGCGCCACCCAGTAACAATATGTTGACTGTAAACCGCCTCATTCAGAACCTGGCCTCATCTGCACACCACCCAGTAAAGACATGCTGATTGTGAACAGTCTAACACTGAGCATGGCTTTTCTTTTAATTACAAAATTATATTTTATTCATCAGAAATAATTTTCTGTATACATATAGTCACAAATGCAGTTTGGCCCTTTAAAGTTGCATGTCATGTGACACTAAAGGATATTACAATAAAGAATATTCTGTTCAAGTAAACAAACAAAATATTGGAAATGACTTGAACCAAAAATCAAAAACGCTCTCTTATACGCACATAATTACACCGACGGGAATCACTGGGAGGGTCTGAAAACTGAGCAAAACCCCATAGAACATAGAACATAGAAAAATACAGGGCAGTACAGGCCCTTCGGCCTTCGATGTTGCGCCGATCCAAGCCCACCTAAACTACACTAGCCCACTTTCCTCCATATGCCTATCCGACGCCAGTTTAAATGCACATAAAGAGGGAGAGTCCACAACTGCTACTGGCAGGGTATTCCATGTTCTCCCAACTCGCTGAGTACTGAATCTACCCCTAACGTCAGTCCTATATCTACGACCCCTTAATTTAAAGCTATGCCCCCTCGTAATAGCTGACTCCATACGTGGTAAAAGGTTCTCATGGTAAACCCTATCGAAACCCCTAATAATCTTGTACACCTCTATCAAGTCACTCCTAAACCTTCTTTTTTGCCAATGAATAAAGCCCCAAGTGCCTCAGCCTTTCCTCATACTATTTTCCTACTATACCAAGCAACATCCTGTTTAGCCTCCTCTGCACACGTTCCAGTGCCTCCACATCCTTCCTATAGTATGGCGACCAGAACTGCACACAATACTCCAGATGAGGCCGCACCAGAGTCTTATACAACTGCAACATGACCTCAGCACTCCGGAACTCAATTACTCTACCAATAAAAGCCAGTACACAATATGCCTTCTTCACAGCACTATTTACCTGGGTGGCAACTTGCAGAGATCTGTGTACATGGACACCAAGATCCCTCTGCTTATCCACACTACCAAGAATCCGACCATTAGCCCAGTACTCCACCTTCTTGTTACTCTTACCAAATTGAATCACTTCGCACTTAGTGACATTAAACTCCATTTGCCACCTTTCTGCACAGCTCTGCAGCTTATCTATATCCCACTGTAACCTGCCACATCCTTCCTCACTGTCAACAACTCCACCGACTTTCGTATCATCCGCAAACTTGCTCACCCAGCCTTCTCGCCCCTCCTCCAGGTCATTTATAAAAATGACAAAGAGCAATGGTCCCAAAACAGATCCTTGCGGAACACCGCTGGTAACCGCACTCCAAGATGAACCTTTATCACCAACGATTCCCCTCTGTCTTCTTCCAGACAGCCAATTTCTCATCCAAACCTCTAACGCACCCTCAATGCCATACCTCTGTATTTTTTGCAGTAGCCTACCATGGGGAAACTTATCAAACGCCGAACTAAAATCCATATACACCACATCAACCGCTTTACCCTCGTCCACCTCCTTAGTCACCTTCTCAAATAATTCAATAAGGTTTGTGAGGCATGACCGGCCCTTCACAAAACCATGCTGATCCTTGATCACATTATTCCTATCCAGATGTTCATAAATCCTATCCCTTACAATTCTGTCTAAGACTTTGCCCACAACAAAGGTAAGACTCATCGGCCTATAGTTACTACGGTTATCCCTACTCCCCTTGTTGAACAAGGGAACCACATTTGCTATCCTCCAGTCTTCTGGCACTATTCCCATAGACAACGAGGACATAAAAGTCACGGCCAATGGCTTTGCAATATCCTCCCTTGCTTCCCAGAGAATCCTAGAATAAATGCCATGAGGCCCAGGGGACTTATCTCTGTTCACCCTTTCCAGAATTTCCAACACCTCTTCCCTACATATCTCAAAGCATTCCATTCTAATTAATTGTGACTCAATATTCACATCGGCCACACTGTCCTGTTCCTGAGTGAATACTGATGAAAAGTATTCATTCAGTGTCTCCCCAAATTTCTCAGCCTCCACACACAACTTCCCACTACTATCCTTGACGGGACCTATTCCTACCCTAGTCATCCTTTTATTCTTGACATACCTATAGAAAGCCTTTGGGTTTTCCGAAATCCTATCAACCAAGGACTTTTCATGTCCCCTCCTTGCTGCTCTTAGCTCTCTCTTTAGATCCTTCCCGGCGACCTCATAACTCTCAATTGCCCCAATTGAACATTCACGCCTCATCTTTATATAGGCCGCCCTCTTCCCTTCAACAAGGGATTCCAATTCCTTATTAAACCACGGCTCCCTCATACGACTCTTTCCTCCCTGCCTGGCAGGTACATACTTATCAAGGACACTCAGTAGTTGTTCCTTGAACAAGCTCCACATATCGATTGCACCCTTCCCTTGAAGTCTACTTTTCCAAGCCACGCCTAAGTCATGCCTCACCGTATCATAATTTCCCTGCCCCCAGCTATAACTCTTGCCCTGTAGTGCACACTTATCTCTCTCCATCACTAGAGTAAAAGTCACCGAATTGCAATCACTCTCCCAAAAGTGCACACCTACGTCCAATTCTAACACCTGGCCTGGTTCGTTAGCCAGAAGCAAATCCAGTATGGCCTCACCTTTTGTTGGCCTGTCTACATATTGTGTCAGGAAACCCTCCTGCACACATTGGATAAACACCGACCCATCTAACGTACTCGAGCTATAGCTTTCCCAGTCAATATCTGGAAAGTTAAAGTCATCCATAACAACCACCCTTTTACTTTCACTCTTCTCCTGAATCATCCTCGCAATCCTTTCCCTTCAGCAGGAAGACCTGAGATAGTGGTCTGCAGATGCTGGAATCCGAAGAAGTAAGGCAGGAGGCTGGTCGAACATAGCAAATCGGCAGCATGAAGAGTGGAGAAAAGTTCTGCGGCATTACATCTGAAAAGTTGACTTCTCCACTTCCTGATGCTATCTTGTTTGCTGTGTTGTTCTAGCCACCTGCCTAACTAAGACCACTGTTCTCTGTGCAATAAAAGAGATTTAGCTGGCCGACCTCTACTTCCCCTAATCTTAAAACCATGTTACAGAGCCAGAGTCTCAACCACAACCAGAAACAAATTTCCTGCCTCTCTCTCATCTATCCCTGCCAAAATTATGTATGTTTCTGGAAGACACGCTCTCATTCTTCGAAATTTTAGTGACAAAGTGACAGGCGGCTGAACCTCTCCTCATACGGTAATGCTCTCATCGGTGGAATCAATCTGGTGAGCCTCATCTGCACCACTTCCAAAGCCAGTGCATCTTTCCTAAAGTATGGAGGTCAGAATTTACAGAATATTCCAAGCGTGGCATCAGAAGTATCCCCTTTAATTGTACGAAAACCTCGCTGTTTTTAAATTCAATCCCTCGTGCAAGGAAAGCAGATATTTAGTTTGTCTTCCAGATTACCTGTTGCCCCTGCAAAATCAACTTGCAGCAAATCATATACCAGAACTACTCAGTCCTACTGCATAACAGCATGTTGCAAATTTCGCCATTAAATAGTGCTCTTATCGACGATTTTTACTTCCGAAGTGGATAACCCGATATTTACTCCATCAGCTACACACTCGCTTATCTATCGAAATCTCTCTGCAGTCCTTCGACATGCTCTGCACTGTTTGGCTTTCGACTCAATTTATTGTCTTCAGCAATCTCGTCCTTCTATTCGAAATCATTTACATGAATCATCAAAATGTGTGGACACAACATCGATTCGTGTGGTACCTCACTCCCGACAGATCTTCAATCATCAAAACAACCACTTACCCCTGCTGTGTTTTCTCTTGCTTAACCAGTCCCCTATCCTTGCTAGTACATTCTCCGGAACTCCATGTCCACCAAGCTACTTTTTTTTTTATTTACACAGAAGGGTTCAACAGGCCTGAAACTCTCGACTATCTGAGGTGATAGAAAATGATAAGATAGCAACATCTAATACACATTGAAACATAAGTATGTACAGACAGAAAATAAAGGAGTATGGACCATGCTCGGACAGGCAGGATTAATTTCAAATGTTATCCCGTTTGGCAGAGGCATGTTGGGCGAAGGTTCTCTTTCTGCATTGTACTGTTCTATGCTCGATGTGTGAAGTAACTGCATTGATATTATTGTTGCATTTTTGCTGTGCTTTTACAGCACCACACTCTTTGACTCCTATCTGCAGTCTTCACACTCTCCACAATGAAGGGAACCGTTAGTTACAAAAATTGTTGACTTGAAATATTCAATTTTGCTATGCAGTAGAATCCGATCTGATCACAATTGGGACATGTCAGGATAAGCAACTTAAATGCAACAAACTGGGAGTGACGGTCAACAAAAATTTAAGGCAAGGAATTCGCAACAATGCATGAATTGCGTCCTTACAATTAAGTCTACTGCAAAAAGCCAAGCCCAATTTGAAGTTTCAAAACGATAAGCTTGTTCCCTTGCGCTGTGGTGTTCAAGCTTTGTGTTCACCGAATAATTAGAGAAGTTCAATTAATCCAGAAAAAAATATTTCCAATTATATGACTTAAGAGGTCATGGAACTGCTCAAATTCTCCACTGAAGATTTGATAAGATAATTATTGGCAAAATGCATCAAAGAACAATCAATGGGAAACCGTTCAGAGGGGAAAAGACCAGAATCTGAGTTGCCCTTGGAGCAGTGAATGATGGAATGTTTCTTGTAATGCATTTTCAAGGTTGGAAAAGAAAAAAAACGGAAAGATTATGATTGTTCATCTCTCTTGGTGAGATTCGATGACTTGCTGTCCAACTTATGAGAGGTGGCACAAGGAAAGTTAAGTGTGTGGATTGGTGATAATTCAACAGAACATCTGTTAACCATCAATATTTGCGGTACTTGTTTTGTTTGCATTTTAGATTTGATGTGCAATCACATAGTTACACAAAGTTAACTGACTACACGTCACTGCGCGTTATTGAAACTCCAAATTAACACTGTCTTCTATTCTGATGGATTTCGTCCCAATGTTCTCCAAAGGAAGATTAAGTAAGCTTTCTGCAGATCTTTTTTAGCTTTCCAAAACTAATTAGAACTTTAGTGTAAGATATCTTTGGATTGTTAAACACATAATGTGAATCACTTATTCATTAATACCTGCAGAACGTGCAAACACCGAGCATTTGCATTAACCTCTGCTTTGTGAAAACTTTAGAAGCCTTAATACTAAAGGCCTTGTGATTGGGCACTTGGGTATGATCCAGGTTTATAGACACAATGAACATGGTTTTGTTAATTAAAATCATAATCAACTAATTTATTGGACTTATTTGAAGAAGTGCTAAATGGGAGTAAGATGATATATTTTACACCCCTTTTCAGAAAAAAATCACGTCAAAAAATCTTCAGATAAAAAGCTATTGCGAAAATGAAACGTTATTTGTATTCCCAATAAAATATTGCCATTTTAGGAAGGTTGATTGGCTGCACGAAAACGAGGAGAAGAATAAATTGGCGTTTTTATCGAGCTGGTGGGATATCAGGCATGTTGTGAAAACAAAGATCAGCGGTGTGGGTTCAAACCTTTTCAGGTGCTTGCAAATATTTGAATAAAGAACGGAAGTTATTGTTCGTAGATTTCATGACATCCTAAAGATTTTCCGGAGAGTGCATTGTGAAAAAGAAATATGTCGAGTTAAATGTAGTGTCGGCAAGTAATTCCTTTTTATTGGAGCCAAATTGGATTAGCCAGCAAGCACACTGAAGGATGCAAATTCGTTGGAAGAATTTCAACGAGATTTATAAAACTAACAACGGCAATAAGGTGATTGGCTTTTTGTGGAAAAGTTTGTTCACCAAGGCCTATATCCTCCTGATATTTTGAATCGTCATGGTTGATTCACTGTAAAACAAAATATCCTGAGGAGTCTCAAGCGGCAGAATTTGTGAATGATTTTCCTGTTGTGCGAGAGTCCAGAGTTTGTGTCCTTACCAGGAGCAAGAATATCCCATGTGGCCTTTCATGCCGACTCTGCCATTCAGCAATATCATGATGATCTTTCTTGGCCTCAGCTTCATTTGCATGCCATCGGACCGAAGTAATTAATTGCCCAGTGGTTCAAAAATATAAAGGTTAATAATTTAAGATTTTAAGTCATACAAGAGCAAGTCAGTTTTTGATGGTGAGAGATGAGAGGATATGAAATTCAAAAGTAATATTGTCAGGAGAGATTGGAACATAATGAATTCATGATGAGAAGAACGTTGTTCCATTCTGTAAAGTGACGTTTCAGAGTTCAGTGAAAAGTGTTGTCTGGGGGTCCGTGTATGTGAGAAATGTTTGGTTCGAGGTATGTAGTTGATCCTTGGCTACACCACAGTTGGGAATAACAATTACTCTCGTCTGAAAGCCACACGAAATGCGGCGACTTTGGTATTACAGGAACAGAAGATCAAAGTGCATAACAGAAGTAAAGCACAGGAAGAGGCCTTTCGGCTATGCAAGCGGGAAGCAATCATCATGTCCTAATAAAAGATAAAGAAAGCCTTCGGCTCTCACTGTATCATTTTCCCTCCATTACCCCTATTCCCTCCATCTTCATGGAAATATTCAAATGCCTTTTAATTGCCATTAATGTGCCTGCTTTCACAAACCTCTTCTCCGAGTTAATTCCAAGCACCTAATACTCGGCATAAAAAAAATCACTCGCAAGTGTCCCTTAAACATTCCCACTCTGAACTTGAACCTGCGCCCCCTCGTAAATCAAACTACAACACGCAGAAAAGCCTTCTTTTACCCACTTTATGTATGGCTTTCATAGTTTTGTGGACAGCTATCTGATCTCCTTTCAGCAGCCACCTTTCCAGGTAAAATAATTCTCACCTATTTCAATCTTCTACTCAAGCAATGGCCTTAGGATTCGCCAACATTGTGCTGAACGTTATCTTCAATCTCATTAAGGTCCCCACTCATTCTCATGATGTGGCGACCAAAGCAGCACATCATACTCAAAATTGGGCCTAATAAGTGTTTTATGTCGCTGCAGCCCGGTTTGACTTGTCCTCTATGCCCCAGACAAAGAAGGCAAGCGTTCTGTATGCCTTCTAAATCATATTGGTCACATGCCTTTTCACTTTTAGGAAACTGGGGAACTGCACATCGAGATCCGTCCAGATGATAATGTCCCTAACGGTTCTGCTATTTACAATACAAATCACGCCTAACGTTGAGACTACAAAATGCATCACTTTGCATTTGTCTGGAAGAAAATCTATCTCCGATTTATGTGCCCAAGTCGCCAATCTATCTATATATTGTTGAGTCTATCATAATCGTTGGCTCGATCATCAGCTCTAACAAGCATAGCATCGACTGCAAACTTACTAATCAGACAGCCCACACTTTCTTCGAGATCTTTTATATTTACTGCAAACAGCATGTGAACTAGAATTGATCCTTGTGGAATAGCACAAGTTGGTCGTGTCAATGTCCTTCCACTGATACCGTCTGTCTCAGATCCCTAAGTCTGTTTTGTATCCGTCCTCGCTCAATTTCGTGTGAAATTAGTTTTTGAACAATTCCACTGTGGGAGACTTTATCAAATGGTGTACAGATTTCCATATAAATTATATCCACAGTCCTTCCGACATCAATTATCCTTGTCATCTCTTCCAAAACTCCAATCATGTTGGTGAGAGATGACCCTTCCCATACTGCCTATCAGTAATTAGTCCATTTTCTTCAAAACGTTTATATACTTTATCCCTCTGTATTTTTACCAAGTGGTTTCCCCAAGATTGACTTCAGCATCACCAGCCTATAATTTCCGACATTATTCCTAATTATTGTCTTGAGCAAGTGAACAACGTTGGCTGGTCTCCAGTCCTCTTGAAACGAGCTTGTTGTCAACGAGGCGATGAAGCTATCTGCTTAGATCTAAACTATTTCTTCTTTCCCTTCTGGCCTTGGGTAATTGTCTGTTTTGATGCATTTTCAAAGAACCAGAACTTCTTCTTAAATGTATAGCCATTCTCTCGAGTCTTCCCACAATCATCGCTGACGTCCACATTGGTAATGCACTTCCCCTTGGTGAATACTGACAACAAAGTATTTTCGAGGATTTCTCCCACAACCCGTGGCTTGACACATAACGTGCCTCATTTGCCTTTGAGGTGGGATACTCTTTCAACAGCTATCTTCTTTCTTCCATTATAAGGGTCAGAAGTCTTGGGATTCTCCTTGAATCTGTTCAACCTCACCCGTGGCTCAACCTTGTTCATATCCTCGCTTCGTAATATCTTATGGAGTTTGGTCACTTTGTATATCCTGGGAGTTTTCCGCGCTGTATCACAACAAGGCGAAAAATAAAATCAAAGAGGAAAGGCAAAAATGTTGAAGTACGGAGTCAGAGTCTATGCTTGACCAAATAGGTAATAAACAAAGGTGGAGAACAAGTTTGATATTTTCCTTCAGAAGCATTAGTTGTTGTTCAACAAAAAGTAAAAAATCTGAAAGAGTTGGATCAAAAAGTATGAGCAGAATGAATCTGTGCACGCCTCCCAAAATGTGACGAGCATAAAAATGAAGTCTTGGTGAGAAAACGGAGTTCACACATGGAGACCACGAGGACGATGAAAACTTGGTAGAATTTAACCAATTTGCATTAATGATGGGTTACATAAAGAAGGCTTTGCAAAAACATTTGAATTACCATAAGGATGTCAATTAGGAGGAATGAAAATTTAAGCTCAAAAAGAAATAATTTTATTATTTTGTACTGCAAAAAGACTTGATTAAATATAGTGGGCACGCCATATGTGTGAGGTATTTCGAAAACTACAGCCAGTGATACAAAGGACATGTTTGATACACATTGCTGCATTTGTGAAAACCTTTTGGAAAAAGGCTTAATTAATACAGAGGACTTTATCAGAAAGCAACCTGTGACAAAAAGATTTTTCACCATAGTGGACGCATGTACTACATTTCCAGGGAACATTTCATTACACAGTATCATGCCTAAATGTATTGCAGGAATGGTGTTCAAGATTCTGTTTTATTTTAACTTGATATTGACTACCCACAGAAATACAAGCGGATCTTGGGCCAAATTTTTCATCGAAGTCGTAAATCTACTGTATGCCATCCAGAAACGAGACAACAGTAGAACAATTTCACTGATGATTCTGAGTCCTTATATTAATTATTAACCATTCGATTGGGTCAAAGTGACTTAATTTGTAAACCTTGCAACTGGGCATGCACAGAATGAAACAGCTTAATTCAGTCCATTTGAATTGTATGTTGGAGATGATTTGAAGTTTCCATAACAAAGAATTCAGAAAGTATCGATGAGGTAAGTTTATGATATCACATATTTAGACTTTGTGTCAAATGATTTGGAAAGATTAAATAAAGTAGATGACTTGGTCAGACGGCATTAGAGACTATTAAATCATGTGATGAAACAGGAAGCAAAAACGAAATCGTATTTTCGAAAGTTATCTCGTGTAAATACAATATTAGCATTGTCCCATCATCAATCATAAGGTTCAGACTGCCTTATAGACTTGAAAGGAAATTGCGTGCGTTAAATTATTTAATGAGAACGCCATTACAGAAAAAACATCTATCTGAGTTTCTTACGTGAATATGCCCAAATTTTCTTTGATCGCGAAGGAAATCAAAATGAGAATGTTGGATTGGTTACAACACAGGCTAATATATGAAGTTCACATGGTAGTAAATTCAACATTGCTCAAATTAACGTGGACAAGATAGAAGCTGTCAACAAATGCGACACATTATCGAGCCGCCTTCCAGATGAAGACCAAAATGACCTGAGACATTTATGTCAATTGCATTATGACATATTGGGAACAAGCTGGGAGGTACTAGTCTGATTACGCATAGGTATATATTACACATTGGAAAAGCTTTTTCAATTAAGCAGCATTAGAATAGACCTAACCCTCCACAGTTTTCACTGGTTCAAATAGACAGTGAACACATGCTGAAAGACAACAAAATGTAAGTTAGACACAGCAATTTGAGCTCACCAAGTTAATGGCTCCAAAATCAGATGGTGCCCAAAGATTGTAGTTGGACTATGGCCAGTAAATGCAACTACAATGTCTGATTAATATACTGTACCAGGTTTGGAAGACTGTATTGAGAAATTAAAACACCTAACTTACGTTGAAATTTTGATTTACTCAGCGGATACAGTTGAGTCCTTCTATTTTGAAAGAATCAAGGACAGTTCTGTTTTCATGGTACAGAATGGACTATACGAATTCGAAACAATACCAAATTTGAAGAATTGCCAGCCACATTCCAAACATTAATCGGTATAGTCATTTCTTGATTACCTAATTGCGTGGTATAAACTGATGGCGATTTTTAGTCACACATGGAAGGAAGATTTGGAACATCTTACATAAGACTTGATGCATCGTGATAAACCTGAATGAGAATAAAATTTTAAAAGCCCAAACTCTATTCCTCGTCCATGATTTTTTTTTGCATGGACAAATGTGCAAATGAGATGTAAACATGAAAATCTCTATTTGGAGTTCACAATACTATCGATGAAGAGGTAAATGTGACGATTCCTGGGATTGAGTGATTTTCTTCACTGGATGTTTAAACCAAATTTGAACAGTGTGGTTGGTCCACTAAGAGTGCTGTTGAAGAGGTGCAGAAACTTTCAGTGGATTGACAATTGTCATAAGACATGAGACAGCCTAAAAGCTGCCTTGTGTATCTCTGCAATGTCATTCACAGTGATTTATGATGTAAGTGATGCGGGTGTCGCTGATAAATCCTTGAAAGAAGAAGTAGAGAAACTAGAAAGAACGTTTGGCATTGTTTCCAGAAAATTGAACAATTAGCCACAGAAAAATTCAAAATAGAGAGGGAGGTATTCCCTTTACATTGCATTGCATATTTCCAACATATGTCTTGGCAATAATGTGTCTGAGACGTGTGTATTTTCTGATCGCAAGGACTGAAAGTATTTGGGGAAAAACGTAAGTATGGAAATCCTCGACTGTTTTAATGGAACTTATTATTGCAGCTATTCAATTTTAAATTTATACACCTAACAGGATGAGACAATATAATTGATATCAAAGATGGAGGCGTTTGGTGCTGGGGAAAAGAGGAAAAAAAAGTCTGTAAGAGTAAATGCTTGTATACTTAGAGTCAAATAAAGTCATTGTTATCTATTGATTGCTTATTTTCATTCAGTGAGGCATGCATCGATATTATGGAGTTAAGAATTAAGTTTTTTTTAAAATTAAGAATGCTTCATAAAGAGTGCGCAAACAATCTGCTTAAATCCAAGTGAGTAAATAACTTGGGAGGCTTGGGCCACTTATATTCTAACAATAGACGGAGCCTCTTTGCGTGAGGTCAAGCACAGAAAAAGCCAAGTAATTGTACATCTTGAGGTCTTGAAACTGGATGCAGAAGCAAGTATTTCTTACTGTGTTATAGGCAAACGTTTGGGTTCTCTTCCTGCCCATTCAAATTATGTGCAAGATTATCTGCTTTCATAAATTTGACTTTGCCAAACGTGTTCTTTTGGGATATTACGATATTGGAACAGTTGATCAACAGTCGGTCATATATCAATTATCCTGTTAAGGGTGTTGTAGTTGATACCAGTACAAACACTGTTTTAACTGAGTTCTGTTGGAAAATAAATTCAACATTAATTGACTGATCAAAATATTTCTTTTTTGAGAAATAAACGCTCAAACCTGTATGGTTAATGGCTGCGCATAAGGATAGATATGAGTCATTCGCTACCTTCCAAGTCCAAATCATTCTGAATAGAAGCAATTCTTTTTTCCCGTTATGCCTGTATCCTTTGTTCAGAAGTACTGCTGACTAATCACGACGCTGTTAATTTTCCCACTTTCCAAATGGACTCCACATTTTCTTTAAATATTCCAAGGCTGGGCAATTCACTGAAGTGTTAATGTTGGAGGACGTTGAGAACAGTGATCATAATTCCTTTCGTTTCGTTGGAGGTGATGGCCTGGCGACATTATTACGAGACTATATTTTCAGCGATGTACTGAAATAATATTTCACTTTTTCATCAGTAATTTTAACGTGGACAAAGAAATTGTATCGAACGAGCCAGGCTAATAATTTTTCATGTCTTGAAAACAGTTCACTTTACAGATGAGGAGGTTCTGGATACGTTACATCAACCATTAAGTTAATACACTTCGAGGCACTGATCAGCTGTATGGCAGAACATTGTGCGAAGATATGCAAGAAGTTAAGGGGTCCTGGCATAGAAGCATGTACCATTTACAGCTAGAAGTGACTTGCGTGAAATGTTCAGGGTGGCCAATCTAGTGATTTTCAAAAAGAAGATGGACAGGTGACATGTCTGAAAATGCCAGCAAGGCTAAATTGCTGACTTTATTTTAAAAATGGCAGTAAAGAACATCCTGTTGACTATGGATCACTGGGATTGACATCAGTGTTGGGCAATTTATTGTTGCGGGCTCTCAGAGATATATTTGCATGCAATTAGATTTGTAAAGACTGTTCAGGTGTAGTTGGCATTAGTTTGTTAGCTGGAAATTATGTTGCACAAGGTTGTTGGAACATTTGTTTTGAGGACAGAAACAAAACGATTCTTGAGGACAGAGTAGTAGCCGTTGACCACATTCGTTTTAGTGCAAGCTTTGACTGGGGTATGCAATGATAAACGGATTCCTAAAATTAGATCACATGGGCTTCAGGGAGAACTTGCCAATTTGTTTGAAAAGTGTCGAGGTTGTAGGGGGCAGACGGTCATGTGGAGTATTGTTTTCAGTACTGGAGGCCTCTGATTAGCGATTTATACAGGGATAGGTATTTTTATTATCATTCATATCAACGATTTGGATGAAAACTTAGAAAACATCGTGAACAAATTTGCAGTTTACAGTAAATTGTTGGTATTCTTAACAGTGAAGAAGGTTATCAAAGATACAAAGAGACCTTGAACATTGGCCTCATGAATGAGCCAACAGTGTATCAATGCGTGGTTTTGCGTGTCTGTAAAAACAACAAGGGTAACATATATATAGTTACTCTTTGAGTTACGACACGGGGTTAAACCCCTCTCTTAATGTAAACAGCAACATAGAAATGATGCAACTCTTGCTGTAGTCTTTTAAAATTCGAGAAGCAAAGAACTATCCACGTTTTAATCATTTAATGTAAAAAAATGAAAGTTTTATTCTTGAAGTCAAATAAACAATATTAAAACGAACAACTATTTCCAAGTTCTTTCTCTTACATTGACCTTTTACCTCCCAGTCTTCAATCCTGATCCGATAAAAAAAAATGATAAAGATTTTCAAAAAAAAACAATCAGCTTTATCGATTCTCCTGTGCAGATATTGCTCTGTAGGTTCTCCCCAGTTCAGTTCTGATGTTCTCCTGTTCAAACTCAGAATGTTATTGCGGAAAGCTCTTCGACAAGCAAGCTCAATTTGTTGGTCATTTGGCAGTTTTGTCCCCAGCTCTTCAAAATATCCGGATTTATGCCACCCAAAAATCGCAACGGTTCATTGGTTTTAACATTATCAAAATAATAAATGCAAATTTGTTTGGATTTTGGTTCCTTGGTGCACAATTTAAACTGATTGTTTGCATTTGAATTTGAGTTTGTTTCATGGCAACTCAGCTGCATATACTTGTTTCAATAAACTGTAACAATCTTGCTTTTTCAGGACTCTGCTTTGTCAGAACTTGCCGGCTTTTCAATTCTCTAAAATGCAGGGTGTTCAATTCTCTGACATGTACAGTCCCTCTACACATTCTTCACACTTTCTGCCATCCACCCTTCCTCCCAACACTCTCTCTTGCCATTAACACTCTCACTGCACCTCCCCAATTGTCTCTCTCCCACCGCTTCTCTCTTTCTCCTAATTCTCTCTGTCTCACGCTCTCTCGCTCGCACCCTCTCACTCTCCATCTAATCCTCTCTTTCTTTCACTCTATCCCGCCTTTCCCTCTATTCCATCTTCTCTCTCTCTACATTTTCTCTTTGAACATGTCTGTCCTCGTCCCCTTTTCTATGCCGTCCCTCTCTCTTTTCTCTGTCTCTCTCTCACCTCTCTCTTTCACCCGCTCTGCCTCCCTGTCCCAGTCTCTCTCCCCAGCACTCTGTCTCCCCAACTCTCTCTACCCTCACTCACTCTCTCACCCATGGTCTCTCTCCTCCCACTGTCTCTCCCTCTCTTTCTCCCCTCCCGTTCTTTTTCCCACTGTCTCCACTACACTGCCTCATGCCCCACTGTTTTCTCTCACTCACCGCTTCTCCTCTCTTCCCCACCTCACACACCACACCCTCTCACCTTTCTCCCTGTCTCTGTCTCTTGCCTCCTCTCTGTCCTACTCATTCTCTCCCCTTTCGCCTCTTTCTGCGTTTCTCTTTCTCCCCCACTATCGCTCTCCCCCCTCTGTCCCCATTCTGTCTCATCTAGCCCACACTCTCTTCCCCACTATCTGTCCTTTAACACGTCACAATCTCACTCTCCCTCTGCACCTCCATCTCGCTCCCAATGTCTCGCATTCTCCAATCTCCCTTCCTCTCTCAGTCGCTCTCCATCTCTCTCTCTCTCTCTCTCTCTCTCTCTCTCTGGTTACGTGCATCTCTCACTCTGCTTCTCTGACTCTTTCTCTATCCCTCTGGAAATCCCTCTCTACCCGATATCTATCCCCATTTCCCCTCTCTCTGTCAACATCTCTCGCTCCCCCACCCTCCTTCTCTCTCCCCATTGTCGCAAGTCTTCTATCTCTCTCCCCTCCCACTCTCACTGTCAACTTCTGCTCCTCGCTGTCCCTCTCTTTCCAAACTCTCCCTCTCCCACTCCCAAAAATATTTCCCTGCCTTCGACGTTCTTACTCCAACCCTCCCATTGTTTCCCCAATCCCACTGTATCCCCTTCTTCCACCCCTCACTCACTCTATCCCACCACAGTCGCTCAGTCTCCCGACACTCTCTGTTCTTCTCTCTATCTCTCCATCCCAATGTGACTCCCACTCTCTTGTCTCCATTCTTCTATTTCCTGCCCCTCCTATCATATACCCCTTCTCCTTCCTCCCTTTCTTCTCTCCCTTGTCTCCCCGCTCCCTTTCTTCCTCTCTGGTCCTCAGTCTCTCTTTTCTCCCTCCGTCTCCCCGCAATCCGTTTCGCACATGCCCCATTGTCTCCCCCTCTCCACATCCCTACCCTCTATCTACTTCTTTCTCTTTCTACTTACATACCCCTCTCGCACCATATCTCTCTCCGCCTCTTCCACGTTCTGTCCCCTCCCTTTCACTCTCTGTCCACTTCTCCTCTCTTACCTCCGTCTTCCTCTCGCCCACATTCCTCTCGCTTTCTCCTCAAGTCTTTCTCTTTCATCCTTCTCACTGCCGCCTCCCAGTCTCGGTCTATATCCCAGATTTGCTTCTCTACGACTCCCTCTCTCTCCCACCGTCTCCCTCTTGCGTCGCTCTTCCCCTCAATCTCTCATTCTGTCTGTCGCTACCTGATGTATTTCAAATAAGTCAAATGTGATTTCATCAGCCACAATCATATCGAGTGACATAGCAGAATCGAAGGAAAAAAGTAACTTTCTTTTGTTCCTTGTTTGCATTTTAAAGATAAACTTAAGACGAATGTCTGACAGCAGGAAATGAATAATAAATTTCATGAACGTTTCTGATTTGATAGACTGTCAGGAGGAAGTAAAAGAAGATTATTAGGTTTTATGATTTTTGAGATAATACACAACTCGGCATAAAAGTCAAACAAAAATGTAGAGTGGAGGTTATTTGTTTTTTGAAAGGGTTGACACGCCTTCACATGTTTTCATGTTTTTACTTCAAATCCAGTGAATTATGTTTTTTGTGAAAGACCAGCATTGCGACAATTCCAGGTGAAATTCAACATGTCATAGTTTGGGCTTGCAACTTTGGACACGCCAAGTCATTGCATTTTAGAATATCTAATCAGGCGTTTAGGAATTCAGATTAAAATGACATACTTCTAGAATGTCTGTCAAAGTTTATCCCATTTAAAGTCAGTGCAATTGATTTTGAAGCAATCCTTTTAGTCTCCTGAGTTGCTAAGTTAAACGTATTCATAGCAAAATTGACGAAGTAATTGCTAACTATGCATGGCTTACATTTGCTGAGATAGATGTGGTGACTGCTTACAACTTTACAGAAGGCTTTGTGCTACATCCACATACACGCGAATAAATCGCTTATATCTTGAACTCGAGCTGAATGTCGACTCACTTATTTACTATTGTCTAGTCAGCCTTTCAGTTATGAAACACGCTGTGAGAATGTGTCGTAGTTCAGGGGATGAGCTGACGACTAAACTTAAATTTCATTCAAGAACGAATCTTTGTCTCTTATCCTAAATACCAGGAATTTGACAGGAATTGAAACTCGTTCAATAAGCGGACTGCACAATAACGAAGGATAAAGCACTTTTGATTTACAAGCCAATATTTGAATGCTATGAATTTTAAATCTCTCATTTTGTCGGGTGAGACAGGTGAAACACCAATGCACAACACCCAGGCCTATGTTCCAATGCTAGGCTATTTTAAATTTTGAGCACTGAAGGAAAAAAAAACTCACACTTATGATACCTTCATCAAATTCTTTCTACATATTATTGGTGGCCATTATCACCACGGATCAAATATGCACTTTACATTATTCTATATTTTTATTATCCTACCCTGGCTATTGTTGGCGTCCCTGGTAAGTTTCATTTTCCATTTATTATTTGCATTAACAATGTGCGACTGTATTACTCTTCTATTCAATTACTCTACTCTGCAAACATTCACTCTCCAAACCATCAGGAACAACGACAGTGAACTTCTTTCATTCTTTCTTTCCTTCTTTAGTTCTGACACTGCGCCTTGTGGGGTTAACTACTCAATTTCAACTATGAACCAGGATTCATCCGAAAATGAGCAAAGAATTGCAAAGTTGCATAGTAAAAATATGCAATATTCAATTTATCTATTGTTTTGGCACTATAGTATCGACTAGAAATTACACTTCGGTGATATTAATGTTCAAAAACCTTTGGTTTTCATTCCCCTTAGTAGTAACGTATGAAACACAACTCCCTGATCTGTATTGCAGATTGCTCAGATTTAGCAAACTTGGGGTTTGGCAAATGTGGATGGTATTTATCCAAATGGAAGGAGTCGGTTGCAAGTGATAGATTAGCGACAATCACTAAATAAGCAATGATGGGTTCATGTGGTTAGTGTCATTCTGTCATAATTGAGAAAGAGGAGAGTTTGCAAGAGAAAATTCAAGGTTGAATGGTTTTAGTCGAAATAATGTGGAAGTGAAAAAGGAGGTTGCAAAATTCTGATGAGAACGTTTATTGGAGCAAAAAGAACAATAGTGCTATAAAAGTTTCCTCAATTGCTACTGACTTAGTAATATGAAAGAAAAAGATATGACGTTGTAGTGAATGCCCTATTGAACCGTATGTATGCTCACAAAATAGAATAACGATTATGTATACAAAATTGAGTCATGTCTAACAGTGAAATGTTCTTCAGAGTCGATTATTTCAAGCTTGCAACTTTAACTGCGCCGCCACAGTGAGGAGACATTATAGAGAGGATAATTTTCAAATTGTTACTATCTTCCTTCGTGGTCCTGCCCCTTGCGTTTCCTTCCTCTTTCACTGCGATTGCTCGATTTGTGTTTCCTCGGATCTAGTACCTACCTAACTCCTCTGTTCCTCATATTTCTTATGTTGGTTTCAAAACCTTCAATTTGCTTTCACCATCCGGCTCCTCTCCAACATGCATGATCAGTGCCACTTACACTTCCATTCCCCATAATGATGATTTTTGAGCTATCAACTTTTTTTTCAGAAATGAAGGCCTGAAGCATACTCATCCTCTAGCACAGCCGCTATGGCATGGACAGACGCTGTTAGCATACAGTGCAGGTTCATTCACAAACAAACAGGCATCAACTGATGAAAGAGAGACAAGATGTATCCACACAGGCAGAACAACACGTCTGTCCACACACACATACATACACAAACTGGTGGATCATCCTCGACTGGCTCATTGGTCGATTGGCTTGCTATGCCTTGTAAGTTTATCGAATAAAGTCAGTCTCCAGAGGAGTTTAAAGGTGGGAGGAATACACTCGTGGGAAACCAGGAATATGAAACAACTTTGGAAAATAGAATTCAGAAGAATCATAAGAGATTCTCCAAATACGTTAATGACAGTAGAGTAACGAGGCACATAACAGGTGCCCTTAAACGTCAACGAAAGCGTCAACGGAAGCGCAGAAGGTGTGGGAGATACTATTTGAGTATCCCGTGTTGGTTTCTGCTGGAGAAGGAATTGGAACCTAGAGGTTTTGAGAAAATAAGTAAAGATACCTTGCAAAGTGTTCCTTTTACAAAGAAGGATGTGCTGGATGTCATAAAAACACAAAGCTGGATATGTCCCTCTCAGCTGCTAAAGAGTATCATGAGGAATTTAATGGAAAGTGATTGCTGTGCTTCTGGATGAGATATTTGTATTATCAATAGCCAGAGGTGAGGTGCGGAAAGCCTGCTGCCATTATTTTAGAAATGTGGTAGGAAAGGTGAGGGAATAATGGACCAGTGAGCCTCACGTGAGTATGAGTGATTTGTTGGAAGGGATTCTGATGAAGAAGATTTACATGTATTTAGAAAGGCAAGGAACGATTAGGAATAAACAACGTGATGCTGTGCGTGGAATTTATGTCTTCCCAACTTGATTGACTTTCTTGAAGAAGTGAGAAAAAATATTTGTGAAGGCAGAGCTGAGGACATTATCAATGTGGACTTCAGAAAGACGTTCAATTGGGTTCCACATAACGGACCGGTTAGTAAGTTTGGACAACATGAAATACATTCCTGAAGAAGGGCTTTTGCCCGAAATGTCGAATTTCCTGTTCCTTGGATGCTGCCTGACCTGCTAGGCTTTAACCAGCAACACATTTTCAACATGAAATTTAGGAAAGATTAGCCAATTGGATTGACTTGAAGGCAGGAAACATATGGTAGTGGTGAAGGTTTGCTGTTCGGACTGGGAGAATGAGAGGAGCAGTGTGCTGCAAAGATGGATGCTGAATGCACATCTATTTTTGTCATTATCATAACTGATTAGGATGTGATCACAGGAGTTTTGACTTCCAGGTGATACGAAAACCGGAGGTGCAGTGGATCGCAAAGATTACTTCAGAGTACAATGGGACTTTGATCAAATGAGCCAATGGGCCAAGGAGTATCAGATGGCGTCTAATTTAGATAAGTATGATGCTTGGAAAGGCAAATTTACGCAGGTCTTATATATTTTATGATAATGTCCTCGGGAGTGTTGCTGAAAAAAGAGAAGTTGAGATGCCGGTTCACTGTTCCTAGAAAATGGCGTCACAGGTACATACGAAGGCATTTAGTACACTTGCCATCACTGGTTAGTACACTGAGTTTAGGAATTGTGATATCACGTTGCAGCTGTACAGGGCATTGTTTCAGCGACTTCCTGAATTCTGCTTTCTGTTCTGGTCTCTGTGCTATAGGAAATATGTTGTAAAATTTGGAAGAGTTCAAAAAAGTTTTCAAAGATGTTGCCAGAGTTGAAGGATTGGAGCTACAGCGAGAGGCTGAATAGGCTGGGACTGTTTTTTTTTCCCCTGGGGCATCGATGACTGACGGGTGACCTTATTGAAATTTAAAAAACCATGACGGGCGTGGATCACCTGAAGAAACAGTGTCTATTTCCCGGGATGTTGTATTACAAAACGACAGTGCATATATTGAAGTGGGAATAGGTATTAAAATGATCTAAGGGACAATGTTTTAAAGCTGAGGGTGGTATGTATATGGAATGAGTTCCCAGAGGAAATGGTGAAGGTGTACAGTTCGGCATCTGGTTGATTTCATGACTAGGAATGGTTTTAAGGGGTATGCACCAAATGAAGGCAAATAGGGCTGCATTAATTAAGGATATCGAATTGGCATTGAAGAGTTGAACCAAAGCGTCTGATCATATGCTGTATATTTCTATAACCCCAAGAAATTAAAACTATGATGGGTTCGTCTTTTCTGGAGAGGTAGCAGAAGGTCAGATAATTGTTATTGGAGCTGAGAAAGTCAATCAGTGATCTCGTCTCGGTGCAGATTTGTTTCCAGAGGATTTAATTTGAGAAATAATTTTGTCACCATTTTGACAGCCATTTTCTGGTATTTGAGAAATAATGCAGGATGACATTGTAAAGATATTTTTTACGTAGTAGGTCCTGACCATCTGAAACAATGGCAGCTGGACACAGATTCAACAGTTATTCTCAAAAGAGTTTTGGAATTTTACTTTCTCAGGAAACATTTGGAGGGGTATCGGCAAACAGTTGGAATAATTTGCAGCATCTGTACGATAATTATGGAGAGTGATAGGAGCAGATGGTGTGGGAAAGTATTTAATTGTTGAATTACAATGCTAGTTGGCAGGATTTGGGGCGGCTCAACAAGGAACAGATGTTCTCAGGGAAATGCACAACTGAAATTTGGAAGTTGTTTCAGAAGCACTCGTTAATCGTGCTGAAGAGGTCTTTCCCACAGAGAGAAGGAAGGTGTATTCTGGTGAATAAACTTTGGGTGAGAGGTATAGAACATCGAGTCAGTAGGAAGAAGGAAGCTTCCTAAAGTTTGAGAAGGCAAGGATTAGATCGGATTATAATGAGTAATAATGTAGCCAGCAAGGAATTGAAGAATAGAATTCGAGAGCTCGAAGAGCATAAAAGAGCTTTAGAGATTAGGATAAAGGAAAAACTAAACATTTCACACTGATGTGAGGAGCAACAAGATTGCCTGAATGAGGGGAGGGCCGATTAGAGATAATGGAGGGAACTTGTACCTGGATTCGGAGGAGGTAGGGGAAGTTCTCAATCGATACTTTGCTTCAATATTCACTAGTGAGAGGGAGTTTTGGTTCGTGATGTCAGCGCGATCCAGGCTGATATGCTCGAAATGGTTGCATTTAAGAAGGACAATGTCCAGATAATATTGGGGGGGAAAAAAAAGATGTGTAGACATGTCCACTTGACCGGACTTAATATAAGCAGGCTTTCCACAGCAAATGAGGGAATTACAGAGCAGTCGGTTTTGCACCAATAGTTTGAAAATTCTGAAGAGTTTTCTGCGATACAGGATTTATGATTAATTGGAAAATCATCGCTCGATTTGAAAGAGTCAGCATGGCTTTGTGAGGGGCAGTCTAACTTCACAAGCCTAATTGAAGTATTTGAGATTGTGACAAAGCATATTGATGAAGACAGAACAGTTAATGTGATGTACATGAATTCTAGCAAGGCGTCTGATAGGATTCCCTATGGTAGGCTTATTCAGAAATAAAAAGGAAGCATGGGATATCTGGCTGTCTGTCTACAGAATTGGCTGGCTCATAGAAAGTAATCGGACTGGAGCTCCATGACCTGTGATATTACGCAGGGCTCTGTTCCAGGAACTCTGCTTCTTGTGACCTCTGTAAATGACCTGGATGAGGAAATAGAAGTGTGGCTTAGTACGTTTGCCAATGAAACGATGGTGGGGGAGAAATGGTGAATTTGGAGGGTTGTTGTCGGTTGCAATGGGACATTGACAGGATGCAGACCAGACTTAGAAGGGGCAGATGAAAATTCAGCCTTGGAAAAATATGAAGTGACTCAATTTGGATCTTAGAATGTGAACACAGAATATAGTGTTAGGCAGTGTGGACGAACAGATGGATCTTTGTGTACACTTCCATAGATCCCTCAAATTTGTCACACAAGTTGATACAGTTGTTTAAATGGGTTTCATAAGCAGGTTGATTGAGTTCAAAAACCACGAAGGTACGTTGCAGCTCTATAATGCCCTGGTAAGACAACACTTGTAATACTGTGTTCAGTTTTGGTCGCCTCATTTCCTCATTAGTGGAAGGATGTAGAATCTTTGGAGACGGTGCAAAGGAGATTTCTCACGATGCAGCCTAGATAGGAGGGCATGAAGTCTGAAAAGATTCATGGAACTAAGGCTTTTCTCACTGGAGTGAAGAAGATTGGGAGGTGCATTGATAGAGATATGGTGAAGGGCATAATTAGTGAGAACAGTCAGAGTCCTATTTTCAGGGAGGAGGTATGACTATCAAAGGGACATAATTTTAAGGTTTTGGAGAACGGTATAGCGAAGATAGCAGATTTAGATTCTTTACACAGAGAATGATGAGTGCGTGGAACGCACTGCCAGCGGTGATAATATGGTCAGATACATTAGCAGTATTTAATTAACTCTTGGATAGACACGTAGTTGACAGTATAATGAAGGATATGTACTTACTTTGATATTAGCATACGATAAAAGGTAGGTATTATGCCTGTACTATGCTGTTCTATCTCCAGTAGGAGAGATTACAGCCACAATAGGTTGATTAGACACCAGCCCCTGTGCTCTCTGATACTGCCCCATGCACTGTAAATGATGAAGCTCATGACAGAGCAGAGAGAGGGAGGACACTACCACTCGAATCACAATGGGGCCCGGCTGTTTGATGATATCTCCAGGGCACTATGATGAAGGTCGCTGTGGTCCTCCAGCCAATGGGAGTGAAAGAATGCCGAGGCCAGCATGCGATCGTGTATTGCAGGCACAGTGTCACTGTAAAGGGGGACTCAGTGAGTTGAAAGCAGCGACAGAGACAGGGAGAAACATGGAGTTGGTGTGGACTGGGAGGACTTATAAATACACAGTGTAGGTTTCTCGACCCAAGTTTGAAGCTTCCAGTAATCTAAATGTGGGAGACTTGCGGAGGCTGTAAATCTGAAACAGAAGAGAAGCTGTTGGCAAACCGTAGCAGGTCTCGTAGTAACTGTAAGAGCAGTCAAACGTAACGTTTTGGGATTAATGATGATTGCACAATTCTGTGATTTTATTTTTCTGAAAAGCAATTCATGATGTCAGAAAGTGGCACTTTGTACAGACATTGAAAAGAGAGAAGCGTGCACAACATTAATGTTTGAAAATGTAATGAGTACTTCAGTGTGATCAATATTGAGGAAAGGCAAGGCTGGTCTGATGGACAAGATCACTGGAGTCAGGGATATAGTTACAGCAGTCAGAGCTGATAAGGGCACATATGTCTTCTTTCTTGGCCAAAGGTAGTTAAGAGATTTTGGAGACGAACGATCCAGACAGCGAACATCTCTGCACTGAGCAGGCCGAAGGCTGGAAGAGTGGCATGGCAATTTCTTTCACAGTGGTTACAATACAGAAAACCTCAACCACAACCTGGAGGGTAACGTGTTGGACGGGGGAAAGATAACTAAATGGTGCTGAAAGCGAGGGAGGGCCTTCTTAATACAACGTTTCGAAATCATGTAAGGTGAAGTGTGGGAGTGGAAAAGGAAAGGGCCAACATAACCTAAATAAGTGCTGCAGTCCAGGAGGTCATCAACCAGGGGTCGGCCTTTCGGTCAAAACTGGAATAAGTGCCGTTGAAGGCCAACAAATGATTGCATTGAATCCCAGTCCAAAAGGTGGTAAAAGAGAAATTAATGGCCGAGTTGTTGGGAACTCTGAGGTTAAGCTGGCTTCTATGCACAGTGGACCGATAAGCAGATTAAGAAAGAAGGATGCAGTGACAGCACTTACTGAAGGCAGCTTCCCATGCTGAAGGATGTTTTCTTTTAATGCAAGTACTTCCTCGGGGTGTAATCATGGCCGTGTAATTGGTGAGAAATACGGTGGGGGTGTGTGTGAGCGGGATTACGCTGATTGCAATGGAGGCAGGTGACGGAGTTGAGGCACCCAGCAACCGAAGGAAACTAAGAGGATGAGAAAAGTTGTGACTGCAGCAAAATGACTCCGATGCGATCGCCATTCATCAGTGTCAGATTCATTAAAACGTATGGACCTCAGGGGGACCCCTACATTAGAGTCGATGGAAATATGTGTGGGAAGCGAGGATCTCGTTTGGTTGACGTTTTGAGCAGAAAGGGATGAAATGTAAAGCAAGTGTTGAAATGTAATTCCCTTTTGTTCGAGGTCATTAGGCTATGCACAGGGCCCCAGTCAAAAATAGTTATTGAAAAAAAAAGAAGGAATAGCGCTGCGAAAAGCAGAACAATCAGGCTCAGCAATGTAAAGATAAAAGTTAAACCTGTGTCTCTGCCGGGGTCTTCTGGTGTTTCTCCAGGGTAGTGCTCTTTTCCATTGTGTCTCGTGTGTCCTTCACATTGACTGCTGTGCGCGTGTCCTGCAAGACGAGGAACACACCTTTCGCTCTAGGCTCCAATATGCCCTACTCCTAATTCTTAGGTTTGGCGTACCTGAGAATGTGAACATTGAAGAGTTTTGGTTAATTATTGAGAATGTTTCTCACTTGTCAAACACTATAGCGGCAGCTGTATCAGTCATTGGGATTGTTTTGATTCATCTACTAAATATATCTCCTATTATTAATTAGTATTCATTACAATGTGAGCGAGGTCATTCTGTAAAAGCAAGTCGTCAACATTCAAACAAAAAAAGGCTCAACTGGCAAGGAACGATTCAAAAACCTCATGCCGTCCCTCTGATAGCAGGTGTCCTTTTTTATGCAAGTTAAACATGCGTCAGCACATTTCCAGCTGTTTTCTGCATATCTGGCTGGCACCAAGTTTGTGATATACTCACCATTCTCTCCTTACACAAATGTGTAAAAATATGCACATAATCAACTAAGTAAGGCAGCTGAAAAGAAGGAACACAAAATTTCCAGCAGGGGTCACCCAAATTTTGGTTTGAATATCGATGGTGAGCCCTATTTGAGATCAGAGTTTGTGCTGTTCAGCCGCGGTCTTTCCCTGTGATTTCTGTACCTAACCCAGGTCTGGAATACCTGGCCCCATATTGTCTCTATTCAGGTTTTCCGGGTGACCCAATGGGACCAGAAGTTTGGGATGTAAGGCTGCCTGCTTGGAATCAGTATCTGTCGGCTCTTCCTTTGGAGACTGTACTGATTGTATAATACAGCATTACTAGTAGGCTGCCCCCTGGAGGTTTAAAACCCTTTCTGTTCCCACAAAGCTTCGTAATCACATCAAAAGCAAATGAAGTGTCAGTGCATATAAACGGATTTCCTTTGGCTCAGTTGCAAGCATGTCGCTCCCTGTGTTCGCTCCAAGGTAACATTAAGGACACATCAGTCACTAATGACCACATTTCCACAGTTAAAGCAAAGACTAGCCATTTATCCCCACGGGATTTCGCTGTCATGATCCCAGTCCCAAAGTTGCAATCCTTGTGCCTGCCTCTCCCCATCTCCAGGGTCCCATCCGGCAAGTCTTGCTCAGCATGGTCGCTGGGTGGGCATCTGAGTTAGGACCCACCCCGGTTGGTATCCTGGTCCCAGAAAACCCTGTCTGGACTGGCATGCAGCATATGGGAGCGATGGACATAATCGTTTCTTTCCAGTAACTTGCATCGTGGCTCATTCTGGTTCGGGCCATCCCAATAGAAAATCACCACTCACATCATTGGCAACTGGAAGTTTCTGGACGAATTCATATTGTTTGTCCGAATCATGTCAGTGGCACCACGAGGTGCATAGCATATGCATAGCGTTAAACAAAGGTGAAACAGCATTTCAATTATTTTCAGTTGTGGGCTGTATATAACTTCCATCAGGCAGGTTGTCACTTATTTCAATCTTGTAACATAAGTCATTCCTATTCAGATCTAGATGATCATATGGACGTGTTGAGCAAATTGGGCCGGATTGTTCTTGCAATCAGAAGCAAAGTAATGAACATTAATCTGATTCCTAGGATGAACCCTGGATTAGGATGGTTCAGAACATTCATCGCCCATGTTGTTGGCAATAAACACTGGACATTTCATTTTCAAAAGAAGGAAGGGCTTGTCAGAAGGGTGTGTGTGCTGGGGAAAATCCAGAGATGCTCGGGGTTCAACAGTTCTCCAGGAGCAAAATCTTAATCCGTATCCCTATCAGCGGCCTCCCCATCCTCAAATAGGTCGGCATGGTAGACATAGATTCGAGATTCTCAGGAGATTCAAAGTTTTTTTATTTTTTACGATTGTTGTTTTAACCTTTTTATATATATTTTCGACCTTAGTGGCCTTGCACTGCTTCTCTTGTTCCTTTTCTTTCATCTAACCATTCACAGTCAGCTATGAATATTTCCCAGCTTTTGGGAGTTCCATCTGCTGTACATACCTCTGTCCCCCAACGCTATGCAGAATTCCTTCATAGGGCCCATTCTTAAATTAACAATGAATTAATATAGCCATGCTTCAATTTGACCATGAGGCAATAAGACAGGTCACTGACAATGTGTAAAGGAGTAAAACGAAAAGACCTGCTAAGTAATTCTGCTTTTGTGAGTCAGCGTTAATACAATTGGTCATTAAAATACTAACTAAAATAATAATTATATGTAATTCGAAGTGGAAGCTGAACAAGTGAGTAAGATATTTTGAATGGCATCGACATAAACTGGAAATTAATTTATTCAAAATACACTATGTAAAATGAAAAGAAAATGTACGCAGTTTCCTACTCTGAAATCCATTATGAATACCTGGTTCTCGTTCCTTACTCTAAATGCCAGATTAACTTCATCCAGCGGTCTAACCAGTCGTTAGTCTTTTAAAATGTTATAGGCCATAAATTGACTACAGCTGCATGAAAATGTCTTGTCTTCTCACATGGTAACAAAACACTTCTCATTCACAAATGATGGCCGAAACTATAGACGCAGCTGTTAACAATAGGATATTAATTTTTGCATGACTTTCTTTCGCAACATAATGTTGAACTGAAGCTTCAAATCTCAGAGAGGGAGGGAAATTGATGCAGAATAAAGCTACGACCAGTCATTCCAGAATCACCAATGAGATGCAGCTGCCTTAAAATTTAGCAGAAACAAAAGAATGCAAAACAAAACAAAAAGATAAGTGCTAGCATCTTTGTGGAGAAAACAATACCGTTTGTTTGGGATATTTTGGGTATATATTTAAATTATATAAAGTTCATGCAATTCTTCCACTCAATGCGCAAATATTGAGGGCGGAAGTGATTTCTGCAATATTATTAGATCACTTCTCGTGTGGAAACAGGCCCTTCGGCCCAACAAGTCCACATCAACTCTCCGCGAACCAACCAACCCAGACTCATTCCTCTATACTTACCCGTTTACCAAACACTACGGACAATTTACTATGGCAAACGTCCTAACCTGCACATTTTTGGACTGTGGGATGAAACCGACGCAGACACAGAGAGAATGTGCAAGCTCAACGCAGCAGTTGCCTGAGACGGGAATTGAACGTGGGTCTCTGGCGCTGTGAGGCAGCTGTGCTAGCCACTCTGCCAGCGTGCCGCCCATAAATTTCTACATTACAATTAGAAATTGAGCAAAAACCTACTCTCATCCTGAAACAAACTAATTTTCATTGTGAGGCCCGCATTTAGTGTTCCCGCTTTTACTTTCGTCAATTCTTTCATTAGTCCAACACGTAGGGTTGAAAGGGGCGAAATTGATCTTTGCAGTAGCATGAAATTACGGGAAGTTTGAGAATAAGTTTATACTGATATCAAATGGCGCAGAATGAAAGGGATACTTTTTATAAAACATTTTAATGTCATCTTCCTCCAAATTAAATTGATTAGGATTTTAAAAAGATTGGCTTTCATATAAACATTAAAACTGATCGGTTAGAAATTGACACCAGTACATTCCGTACAAAGAACGGTCAGTTAATATTACAATTCACAATCACTGATGGTTCCTTAAACTTAAAATAAATCATCATAACTTCCCAAAATGTAAATCAAATTCCAAACACTCCCGGATATCGAGCTCCAGGTAACAAAACACAAACATTCAATCACCAACTAAGCAAATACATATTCAAACCATATTACAAAGGGTTAATCTTTCTGCAAGTTGCTTTGGTCTTGTTCCCTTACTTGTAAGGGAATGAGGCAATCACATCACAGAACAGTCAAAGTTAGGGAGGACAGCCTCATAAATCCTGGCTGTGATACATAGCTGCCTAAACAACTATGCAAAATATGAATTCCTCTTAGTCATTTCATTTGCAATTCGAACAATATTTTCAAGGGAAGTTGTTCGTGTCACTGCATTAGTCCACAACACAGGGGATACACAAGTGAGTTTTTAAGAGTTGCCCAACGTCACCGGAATGCAAAATTCCTTCGAGTCTGAACATCCTGAAGTAAGAAAATCTAAATACTGCAGATTTGTATTAGGCAATTAAAAGTAATGTTGGGATCTTAAACGAATCGGGCTGCATGGTGGCACAGTGGTGAGCACTGCTCCCTCCCAGCTTCAAAGACCCGCGTTCATTTCCTACCTCAGACAACAATCTAGATGTTGATTCAGCGATTGCAGCAAAGTTATACAGTTCCCTACATATAGATCTCTTAACTGCATACTTTGCTTTAGTTCTGCACTTGACCTTCAGCTGTTGACTAGTGTGTTCTTCTTTGCGGCCACCCTTGGAGTAGTACGTACAGCTCTGGTCACCGCATTATAAGAAGGATGTGGAATCTTTGGAAATTTTTCAGAAGAGAATTACTAGGATACTGTATGCTATGGAGAGAAGATCTTATGAGAAAAGGCTGAGGTACTAGAGGCTTTACTCGTTAGAGAAAATAATGTTGAGAGATGACTTAAATAAGATATAGAAGGTAATCAGAAGGTTAGATCGATTGGAAAGCGAGCGCCTTTACCTTCGGGTGGTGATGGCTCGCACGAGGGGACACAGCTTTCCACTTTCGGGTGATAGAGATAGGACAGATGTCAGAGGAAATTTCTTTACTCAGACAGTAGTACAGGTGTGTAACCCACTGTATGCAACAGCAATAGACTAGCCAGGTTTTAGGCATTTAAATGATCTTTGGATAGACACATGCACGAGAATCAATAGTGCAGCTTCGATGAGCTTCAGATTGGTTTCACCGATCAGTGAAACATCGAGGGCCAAACATTACCTACTGCACTGTATTTGTTTTATGTTCTATGTTCTCTGCTGGAGTCATGTCATCATTGGCTTTTGTAGACTATGCCCAGGATTTGTTTCATGGACGTTTCAGCAATTTTTAGCCCAAATATCGAGTAACAATTATTAGATTATATTTGAGTGTTTTGGAGTGGGTACGTTTTGTTCAAAAGTATCATCTCTCAATATTCGAATACTTCTTTGAAGTTTTATGACTGTTTCTGTGTTAATCAAAAACTAAGCTGCATTAGAGTGATTTGTGGAATATAGAGAGAACTAGCCATTTGGATATAGAAGTGGCTCAAAACTAGAAGACAGGTGGTGGTGGTGGAGCGTTACTTTTCAGACTGGAGGCCTGTGACCAGTGGAGTGCCACATTGTTCGCTGTTGAATCCGCGAATATCTGTCAGTTACATAAGTTATTTCGATATGAACATAAGAGGTACAGTTAGTAATTTCGAAGATGATACCAATATTGGGAATAAATTGGACAGTGAAGAATGCAATTTTAGGTTGCAACGGGATCTTGATCAGAGGGAAAATGGGCTGACGAGTAGTAGATTAAGGTAAATGTGAGTTGCTGCATTTCAACAAGCAAATCATGCAGAAATTATGCACTTAATAGTACGTTCCAAGGAGTTTTGCTGACGAAGGAGACCTTGGAGAGCAGGTTCACAGCTGCGAAAGTAGAGTCGCAGTTGGACAGGACAGCGAAGAAGGCGATTGGTACGCTTTCCTTTCTTGGTCAGAGTATTGAGTAAATAATTTGAACGGTCATGTTGTGGTTGTACAGGACGTTGGATCAGCTCTTTTTGGAATATTGCGTGAAATTCTGGTCTCCCTCCTATCAGAAGAATGTTGTGAAACTTGCAAGGATTCAGAAAATATTGATAAGGATGTAACCAGGGTTGTAGACTTTGATCTATAGGGACAGGTTGAGCAGGCTGCGCTGTATTCCTTGGAACGTCGGAGGCTAAAGCATCACCATGTAGAGGTGTATAAAATCATGAGCATCATGCATAGTATAATTTGGCAAAGTCTTTTTACTGAAATGGGTTTAGTGCAGAACGGAGGGCATAGGTTTATGGCGAGACCGGAAAGATGTAAAAGGACCTAAGGGACAGCTTTTTCACGCAGATGGTGGTGCACACATGGAAGGAGCTGCCAGAGCCTAGTCCAATTGCTGCATTTAAAAAGCAACTGGATTGGTATATGAATAGGAAGGGTTTGGAGGGCCACGGGCCGGGTGCTGACGAGTGAGACTAGATTAAGTTGGGATATTAGATCAGCATGGATGGTTGGACGGAAGGGTCTGCTACATCCTGTACATCTCTATAATTCTACGACTGGATGATGTTAATTCTAGTTTCCTGGATTCTAATTTCTCCGTGTGCCTTGCTGTTCCTGTCGCACTCTCTCTTTCTTTCTATCTGTCACTAATGTTGCACCGTACACATTCTGACCTGCGTAATACACAGATTGACCCTTTCAAAGTCACCCACAATAACCCAGATATGAATTTTATCTTCACGCAGTGTATTTGTATTCACGAGTTTTGTGTGTCATGCAGTGAAGTGAATGGATAAATATCAATGCAAGTGTGTTCAAATACTGAGTGGAAACTGAAATCTCAGAGGGTGTATCTGAAAAACTTATAAAGGAAGCGCCATTTTAAATAATCAAGTGAAAGGACCACAATGCTTTTGTGCTTAATTAAACCAACTTGGGAATTGTTGGGTATGCCATGTTGATGTTGGCTTAACAACCAATTACATAAACGGGAGAATAATTTCTCAGGCGTGGACTTTAGTAGGAGTAGAAGGAGCCACAATTAAACGATTTCACAAAAGAACAACTATCAAGAAATCAAGCATCGCTTCCCGTTCACGCAACTAAGCTGTTTTTTTTTCAATTTTGAAGTGAAGGAGCCGTTGATGGACTGGGGTAGTAAAAGTCCAAAGTCACACGACACGAGGTTATATTCTGACTGGTTTATTTGCAAGTGCGAGCTTTCAGCGCTGTGGCTCCATCAGCAGGCAGCAAGTGACAATGCATTGGATCCAGAATTTATAGTCAATTATCAAAGATTGTTCATAATGATAGTGCAATTCTAAGATTTTCTTTGGTTTTTCCTAATTCATTCTGAGTCTTTGCAATGTATGAGTACAATTCCTCTCAGCCGTTGATATTTCTCTAGCCAGGATGCAGATGAGCCTGTGTCCGATTGTACAATGAAAACACACATGAATATATATGTACTTTTCCTCTGTTTTTGCTGTGCAGATACTTCCAGATGATGCTAACTTTGGTAATGGAATAAACAAGAGCAAGAAAATGAAAACGACTTCATTCTGAAAGACCCTAACGAGTATAGCCCATCTAATATGAATGATACCCGGATTCAGCAAAAGAAGATCGCCACTTTCTTTGTAAGTTTCAGCTGTAACGTGTGTGTTTTTGTTGGACTTAAAAAGTACCGCTCAGTATTGAAAACCCTGCAATATATGAATAAATTACCACGATTTCATTTCACTTTAAATTATTAGGCAATTTGGATAACAGCAATGACGTTGGACACAAAATACGTAGGCATGTGATTGAGGGTGATTTAGCGGTTTGGATCAGAAATTGACCCGCTGAAAGAAGACAGAGGGTGGTGGTTGATGGGAAATAACCATCCTGAAGCTCAGTTAATCCTGATGCACCACAATGGTCTGTTTTGTGTCCATTGATGTTTATTATTTTTACAAATGACCTGGATAAGGGCGTAGAGGTCGGGTTAGTAAATTTGAGGATGACACGAAGTTTGGTAGAATTGTGGATAGTGATGAATGACGTTGTAGGTTACAAAGGGGCATAGATAAGCTGCAGAGCTGGGCTGAGAGTTGCCAAATGGAGTTCATTTCGGACAAATATGACGTCGTTCACTTCGGAAAGAGTAACAAGAATAAAGAGCAATCGGCTAATGGTAAGATTCTTGGTAGTGAAGGCGAGCAGAGAGATTGCAGAGGAATTGATTTTCTGAACTATGAGGTCATGTTGCAGCAGTCTAAAATTCTGGTGCAGCAATAATTAGAGTATTGCGTACAGTTCTGGTCACCATGTTATAGAAGGAATTGGAAGTTTTGGGAAAAGTTTAGAGGAGATTTACCAGGATGTTGTCTGGTATGGAGGGAAGTTATTACGAGGAATGGTTGAGAGTGTTGAAGCTGTTTTCGTTGGAGAAAAGAACGTTGAGAGTTGACTTAGTTCAGAAATACGAGATATTCGAAGTGTTAGATAGCGTGGAATGAGAGAGACCATTTTCTCCGATGGCGATGGCGAGCACAAGGGGGCATAGCTTTAAATTCAGGGGTGACAAATATAGGACAAATGTCAGAGGTAGTTTCTTTACTTACATAGTAGTACAGGCGTGGAAAGCACGGTCTGCAATTGTAGTAGACTCACCAACTTTACGTATATTAAATGTTCATTCGATCGGCATATGGATCGGAGTGAAATAGCGTGGGTTAGTTGGGCTTCAGATTCGTTCCACACGTCGGGACAACATCGAGGGTCTGCACTGTGTTGTAATGTTTTATGTTCTAACTTGGATTACATTAACATTGGAATTTTCTGTGCAGTGCATATCTCTGCTTTCAAAACATCTTGCACATCATCTGATTTTTGCTGGAAAGCTAGAGAATTAAACACTGCCACCAGTCTTCCATAATGTCAAAAACTTGTTTTCATTGTTTGTAAGAAAAATAAACCTTTATGTATCAATCTTGTTGACCAATTACATTTGAATTTAGCTGGTTTCTTCCATGGTTGTGTGTTAACAGTGGCCAGCACTGTTGCCTCATAGCTCTACATACCGGGTTTCGTCCCAAAATTGGATTACTGCCCTTGTGAATTTTACAAATTCTCCACGAATCTTTGTGGGTTTCATCCCACAGTGCAACGATGTGCCTGTTCGGTGTGCTGATCATGCCAAATTGACCATAATGTGCAGGCTAGGCGGGTTAATCATGGGGAATACAAGGGTTGCGAGTGGCGCTGCGTGGGCTGATATTTGGAGTGATGATCCAACTTGACGGGGTGAATGGCCTGTTTCCAGAATGTGGGGATTGTATGAAACCTGCCGTTTGTGTAATCATTGGCAGGAGGATAACTCCACTGAAATGCTTGACTAGGCCTTTAAACTCTTCAACACACTGTTCTTGCTTTCAGTATGCTTATTTTTCCGCTGTTTCAAAATAATCTGGACATAGAACATAGAACATTACAGTGCAGTACAGGCCCTTCGGTCCTCGATGTTGCACCGACCTGTCATACCAATTTAAAGCCCATCTTACCTACACTATTCCATGTACGTTCATATGCTTGCCCAATGACGACTTAAATGCACTTAAAGCTGGAGAATATGCTACCGTTGGAGGCAACACATTCCATACACTTACTACTCTGAGTAAAGAAACTACTTCTGACATCTGTCCTATACCTGTCACTCCTCAGTTTAAGACTATGCCCCCTTGTGTTCGCCGTCACTATACATGTGAAAAGGCTCTCCCTGTCCACCCTATCAAACCCACTGAGTATCTATTATATCACCTCTCAACCTCCTTCTCTCTAACGAAAACAGCCTCAAGTCCCTCTGCCTTTCCTCGTAAGAACTTCCCTCCATACAAGACAACATCCAAGTAAATCTCCTCTGCACCCTTTCCAAAGCTTCCACATCCTTTTAATGCAGTGACCAGAACTACACACAATACTATAAATAGAGCCACACCAGAGTTGTGTATAACTGCAGCATAACATCATGGTTCCGGAAAGTGGTCCCCCAATACTAAAAACTAAAACACTGTATGCCTTCTGAACAACTCTGTAAACCTGGGTGGCAACTTTCAAGGCTCTGTGTACCTGGACGCAGAGATGTCTCTGCTCATCTTCACGACCTAGAATCTTACCATTAGCCCAATACTTTGCATTCTGGTTACTCCAACCAAAGTGAATCACCTCACACTGGTCCGCATTAAACTCCATTTGCCACCTCTCAGCCCAGATCTGCAGCTTATCTATGTAACCCAGCATTAACCCATTGACACGCCTTCAGCAAAGTCCAACTACCAGAAATACTAAAATTGTCTGTTATTGACAGTGAAATTGCATTTGTTCAGACTTCAATTGTTTTTGAATTAAAATTCAACCTTATACTATATTTATGTTGAATTATTTCGTGGAGTGTGTGCTTGTACGTATGTGTGTCAGGGAATATATAATTGTTAAGTGCAAATAGATGCCCCCCACCACGATCATACAGGTACACACACTACCCACCATCAAGCTCACTCCCAGTAAACTCAAACAATGTCATGCTCACTGATCTACCCATTCACCCAATGTCACGACAACTCCCTGTGGAACCCATCACCACAACACTGATTCCTCCACATACTTGTACACCTTCAAACTCACTTCCCCAAGCACTCCACCATAGTCAAGCTCACTCGTCCACATCATTATATTGACTATTATGCACACTCCTTCACTGTTACGCTCACACCCATGCAAGCTCCCCTGCTATCATGCCCACTCCCTTGCACACTCACGCACCATCATGGCAACTCTTCGACTTGCTCGCCGTACATTCTCATATCATCACTCTTACTGTCCTGAACACTTTCCCACCACCACGATGACTCCCTGTGCACCCATAATCTCAATCACTAACCACTGCGATATTCACTATGGCGAATTCTCCCACACCATTACACTCGCTCATCCACACACTACTTTAATGGCATGCTCAATCGCTAATTCTTTTCCACACACTCATTTCCCCACAATGCTTCCACCATAAGGCTCAATCCTCGTACTCTCCCCGACCATCACACTCACACCCCGTCACACTCCCCATCTTCACACTGACTCTCCCACACACTCCTTCACCATTATGCACACTTCCCTGCACACACACACCACAGTCAAGCTCAGTATCCCGTGAAGTCCACCACCATCAACCTCACTCCCTTTCACATTTCCCACCATTATGTTCACTCCCCTGAGCACTTGCCCCAAGGTCATGCTTTCTCCTCTGCTCACTCTCCTGCACATTCCTCCACCATAACACTCACTCTCCTGCACATCCTGTATTGTCAAACGCACTTCCGAGCACACTTGCACAGATTCATGTTCACTTCCCTGCACACTCTAATACCATCACGACCTCTCACCCACTTACTCCCCCAGTCAATCGCGAAGTCACTCCCATACACCTGCCCCCACCCTCATGCTCATTCCCCTGTACACACTCCCAGCATCACACTCACGGCCTAACACACTCACCCATTGTTATGCAAATTCTCCCGCATCCTGCCCAACATTCACACTGACTCCACTGCACCTGCAACAACCATTACACTCACTTGCCTGCAAACTCCACCTCTGTCACTCACTACCCTGCACACGCCCACATTGCCACTTGCATTCCCCTGCACACTCCTCCACCATCATACTGACTCCCCCACACTGTCTACACTATCAAACCCACTTCCCTGCTCACTGCCTCCGTTCTCACACACCGTCATGCCATGCTTCCACATACTCTCACAACGTCATGCTGACTCCTCTACACACTCCCACACCATCACGCTTACTACACCACACACTCTCACTCACACTCCCACACCGTCACTCTCACTACCTCTCATGCTTCCCACCGCCACGCTTATTATCCTGCACACAACCCAGCGTTGTGATCACTATCCCGCATATTCCAGAACCATCGTGCACACTCCCCCACAAACACACCCCACTGCCACAGAAACTCCACCACATATTACCCCAACTTCATGCTCAGTTCCCCGCACTCTCTTCCAGCATCACTCTCAATCTCCCATGCATTCTCCCACCGTCAGTCTGACTCCCCCACACACTGCCCACTGTCCCCACACACTGCCCACTGTCACAGTCACTCCCCACACATTCTCCCGCCATCACACTCATTCCATCTATATTCCCCAATCGTCACTCTCACACCTGCACACACTGCCTTACAGTCACCCTCACTCCCCCACACACTCCCCAACCATCACACTCACTAATGTGCACACACCCTATCATCGTGCAAACTACCATACACACTCGCTCACTGTAACGCTCACTCCTCTGCACACTCCCTCACAGTCACCGTCACTCCCCCACACATTCCCTTACAGTCACGCCCACTCCTCTGCACACTCCACCGCTGTTTTCTCGCTCTTCTTGCAGACTTCCCAAACATCATGTTCACTTCCTTCTGCACTCCCGCACTGTCAGACTCACTCCCCTGAATGCTCTCCCCACCATCATGTTCACCACCCCCTGCACAGACCCCCGATGTACCTGGACACCGAGATGTCTCTGCTCATCGACACCGCCACGAATCTTGCCATTAACACAGTTCTCTGCACTTCTGTTACTTTGTCCAATGTGAATCACTTCATTCTTTTCCTATAGGACAAACAGGAAGACAGCTAACAATCCGCATCCATGAACATCAGCTAACCACAAAACGACACGACCAGCTATCCCTAGTAGCCATACACTCAGACAACCAAGAACATGAATTTGACTGGGAAAACACTACCATCATAGGACAAGCCAGACAGAAAACAGCCAGGGAATTCCTAGAGGCATGGCATTCATCCACAAACTCCATTAACAGACACATGGACCTGGACCCCATATACAAACCACTAAAGCTGAAACTGACACCCGGAAGCAGCAAGAACATCCATCAACAGACACATCGACTTGGACCCCACATGCAAACTACTACAGCTGAAACTGACACCCGGAAGCGGCAAGAACAAACCACTATACATACCGGAAGAAACATCAAAGCAGCGCTTCACAGGAGGCTCCAATAGCACTGATGATGTTCCCTAGCAGCAAAAACTTCCAGCTCGGCGAACAGAACCACAACAAGATTCTCCAAATGACAATCGAGTAACGATGCACATAATAGGTGCCCTTAAACGTCAACAAAACCGTCAGCGGAAGTGCAGAAGGTGTGAGAGATAGTATTTGAGTATTTCGTGTTGGTTTCTGATGGAGAAGGACGTGGAAGTTAGAGGATTTGAGGAAATAAGCAAAGATACCTTGCAAAGTGTTCCTTTTACAAAGAAGGATGTGCTGGATGTCCCTCTCAGCCGCTCAAGAGTATCCTGAAGAACTATATGGAAAGTGATTGCTGGGCTTCTGGATGAGATATTTGTGTTAACAATAGCCAGAGGTGAGGCGCCGGAAGCCTGCTGCCATTATTTTAGACATGTGGTTAGGAAAGGTGAGGGAATAATGGACCAATGAGCCTCACGTGAGTGAGTGATTTGTTGGAAGGGATTCTGATGAGCAAGATTTACATGTATTTAGAATGGCAAGGAATGATTAAGAATAAACAACGTGATGCTGTGCGTGGAATTTATGTCTTCCCAACTTTCTTGAAGAAGTGAGAAAGAATATTTGTGAAGGCAGAGCTGCGTATATTATCAATATGGACTTCAGAAAGACGTTCAATTGGGTTCCACATAACAGACCAGTTAGTAAGGTTGGACAACATGAAATACAGGAAAAAATAGCCATTTGGATTGGCTTGAAGGCTGGAAACACATGGTAGTGGTGAAGGATTGCTTTTCGGGCTGAGAGACTGTGAGGTGCAGTGTGCTGCTAAGATGGATGCTGAATGCACATTTATTTTTGTCATTATCATAACTGATTAGGATGTGATCATAGGAGTTTTGATTTCCAGGTGACACTAAAACCGGAGGTGCAGTGGACAGTAAAGATTACTTCAGAATACAATGGGACTTTGATAAAATGAGCCAATGGGCCAAGGAGTGTCAGATGGCGTCTAATTTAGATAAGAATGAGGCTTGCAAAGGCAAATTAAAGCAGGTCTTATATATTTTATGATAATGTCCTCAGGAGTGTTGCTGAACAAAGAGATGTTGAGATGCCGGTTCACTGTTCCTAGAAAATGGAGACACAGGTACATACGAAGGCATTTAGTACGCTTGCCATCACTGGTCAGTGCACTGGGTTTCGGAATTGTGATATCAAGTTGCAGCTGTACAGGGCATTGTTTCAACGACTTCTTGAATTCTGCTTTCTGTTCTGGTCTCTGTGCTATAGGAAAGATGTTGTAAAATTTGGAAGAGTTCAAAAAAGTTTTTCAAAGATGTTGCCAGAGTTGAAGGATTGGAGCTACAGCGAAAGGCTGAATAGGCTGGGACTGTTTTTTTTTCCCTGGGGCATCAATGACTGAGGGGTGACCTTATTGAAATTTATAAAACCATGACGGGCGTGGATCAGCTGAAGAGACAGTGTCGATTTCCCGGGATGTTGTATTTCGAAACGACAGTGCATATGTTGAAGTGGGAATAGGTATTAAAATGATCAAAGGGGCAATGTTTTAAAACTGAGGGTGGTATGTGTACGGAATGAGTTCCCAGAGGAAATGGTGAAGGTGTACAGTTCGGCATCTGGTTGATTTCATTACTAGGAATGGTTTTAAGGGGTATGCAACAAATGAAGGCAAATAGGGCTGCATTAATTAAGCATATCCAGTTGGCATGGACGAGTTGAACCAAAGCGTCTGGTCATATGCTGTATATTTCTATAACCCCAAGAAATTAAAACTATGATGGGTTCGTCTTTTCTGGAGAGGTAGCAGAAGGTCAGATAATTGTTCTTGGAGCTGAGAAAGTCAATCGGTGATCTCGTCTCGGTGCAGATTTGTTTCCAGAGGATTTAATTTGAGAAAATAATTTTGTCACCATTTTTACCAACCATTTTCTGATATTTGAGAAATAATGCCGGATGACATTGTAAAGATATTTTTACGTGGTAGGTCCTGACCATCTGAAACAATAGCAGCTGGACACAGATTCAACAGTTATTCTCAAAAGAGTTTTGCAATTTAACTTTCTCAGGAAACATTTGGAGGTGTATCGGCAAACAGTTGGAATAGATTTGCAGCATCTGTATGATAATTATGGAGAGGGATAGGAGCAGATGGTGTGGGAAAGTATTTAATTGTTGAATTACAATGCTAGTTGGCAGGATCTGGGGCGCCTCAACAAGGAACAGATGTTCTCAGGGAAATGCACAACAGAAATTTTGAAGTTGTTTCAGAAGCACTCGTTGATCGTGCTGAAGAGGTCTGTGCCACAGAGAGAAGGTAGGGGTATTCGGGTGAAGAAACTTTGGGTGAGGGGTATAGAACATCAAAACAGGAGGAAGAAGGAAGCTTCCTAAAGTTTGAGAAGGCAAGGATTAGCCAGGATTATACTGAGTAACAATATAGCCAGGAAGGAACTGAAGAATAGAATTAGGGGAGCTAGAAGAGCCATAAACGAGCTTTAGAGATTTGGATTAAGGAAAAATTAACATTTCACACTGATGTGAGGAACAACAAGATTGCCGGAATAAGGGTAGGACCGATTAGAGATAATGAAGGGAACTTGTGTCTGGATTCGGAGGAAGTAGAGTAAGTTCTTAATAAATATTTTGCGTCAATATTCTTTTGGAGAGGGACTTTTGGTTCGTGATGCCAGCGTGAACCAGGCTGATATGCTTGAAATGGTTGATGTTTAGAAGGACAATGTCCTGATAATAGTGGAAAAAAAAGGAAGTATAGACATGTCCACTGGGCCTGACTTAATATAGGCAGGGTTTCCACAGCAAGAGAGGGAATTACAGAGCAGTCAATTTTGCATCTGTGGTGTGAAAATTCTGGAGAGTTCTCTGCGAGACAGGATTTGAAATAGTCAGCAAGGCTTTGTGAAGGGCAGGTCTAGCCTCACAAGACTAAGTGAAGTGTTTGAGATGGTGACAAAGCATATTGATGAAGACAGAACAGTTGATATGATGTATATGAATTCTAGCAAGGCGGTTGATAAGTTCCTCTATGGTAAGCTTATTCAGAAAGAAAGGAGGAATGGGATATCTGGTTGTCTGCATGCAGAATTGTCTGGCTCACAGAAAGTATTCAGCCTGGAGCTCCATGACCAGTGATATTTCGCAGGGAACTCTGCTTCTTTTGACTTCTGTAAATGACTTGGCTGAGGAAGTAGAAGTGTGGCTTAGGACGTTTGAAAATGTCACGATGGTGGGGGAGAAATGGTAAATTTGGAAGGTTGTTGTAGGTTGCAATGGGACATTGACAGGATACAGACCAGACTGAGAAGGGGCAGATGAAATTCAGCCTTGGAAATATATGAAGTGACTCAATTTGGATCTTAGAATGTGAACACAGAATATAGGGTGAGGCAGTGTGGACGAACAGAGGGATCTTTGTGTACACTTCCATAGATCCCTCAAATCTGTCACCCAAGTTGATAGAGTTATTTAAATGCGTTTCATTAGCAGGCTGATTGAGTTCAAAAGCCACGAAGGGACGCTGCAGGGCTATAGTGGCCTGGTAAGTCCACACTTGTAATATTGTGTTCCGTTTTGGTCGCCACATTCCCTCTTTAGTGGAAGGATGTAGAAGCTTAAGAGAGGGTGCAGAGGAGATTTATCACGATGCAGCCTAGACAGGAGAGCATGTAATCTGAAAAAGTTTCAGGGAACGAAAGCTTTTCTCACTGGAGGGAAGAAGATTGAGAGGTGAATTGATAGAGATATGATGAAAGGCATAATTAGGGAGAACAGTCAGAGTCCTATTTTCCCGGAGGAGAAATGATTATCAAAGGGACATAATTTTAAGATGTTTAAGAAGGACAGGATAGGGAAGATATCAGAGTTAGGTTCTTTACACAGAGAGTGATGAGTGCGTGGAACGCACTGCCAGCGGTGATAGTAGGGACAGATACATTAGCAGTATTTAAGTAACTCTTGGATAGACACATAGATGACAGTATAATGAAGGGAGAGTACTTAGTTTGATATTAGCATTTGATAAAAGGTAGGTATAATGCCTGTACTATGCTGTTCTATCACCAGTCGGAGAGATTACGGCCACAATATGTTGATTAGACACCAGCCCATGTGCTCTCTGATACTGTGAATGATGAAGCTCATGACAGAGCGGAGAGAGGGAGGACACCACCACTCGAGTCACAATGGAGCCCGGCTGATTGATGATATCTCCAGGGCAATAAGATGAAGGTCGCTGTGATCCTTCAGCCAATAGGAGTGAATGAGTGCCGAGGCCAGCAGGACCATACGCGATCGCGTATTGCAGGCACAGTGTCACTGTGAAGGGGGACTCAGTGAGTGTGAAGGCAGCGAGAGTGACAGCACAGTCAGGGAGAGACATGGAGTTGGTGTGGACTGGGAGGATTTATAAATACACAATGTAGGTGGCTTGACCCAAGTTTGAAACTTCCAGTAAATTAAAAGTAGAAGACTTGCGGAGGCTGTAAATCTGAAACAAACAGAGAAGCTGTTGGTAAACATCAGTAGGACTCGTAGCATCTGTGAGAGCAGTCAAAGTTAACGTTTTAGGATTCATGACGATTGCACAATACTGGGATTTTGTTTTTTGTTGCAAAGCATGATGTCAGAAAGTGGCATTTTGTACAGACCTTGAAAACAGAGAAGCGTGCACAACATCAGTGGTTGAAAATGTAATGATAGTTCAGTGTGATCAATATTGTGGAAAGGCAAGGCAGGTCTCATGGACCCGATCACTGGAGTCAGGGATGTAGGTACAGCAGTCAGAGCCGATAAGGGAACAAGTGTCTTCTTTCTTGGCCAAAGGTAGTTAAGGGCCAGACAGCGAACATTTCTGCACTGAGCAGGACGAAGCCTGAAAGAGTGGCATGGCAATCTCTTCCAGAGTGTTTACAATACAAAAATCTCAAACACAAGCAGGAGGGTAGCGTGGTGGACGGGGGAAAGATAATTAAAATGTTGCTGAAAGGTAGGGAGGGACTTCTTAATACAAAGTTTCGAAGTCACATAAGGTAAAGTGTGGGAGTGGAAAAAGAAAGGGCCAACATAACCTAAATAAGTGCTGCAGTCCAGGAGGTCAGCAACCTGGGGTCGGCCTTTCAGTCAAAACTGGAATAAGTGCCGTTGAAGGCCAACAAATGATTGCATTGAATCCCAGTCCAAAAGGTGGGAAAAGAGAAATTAATGGCAGTCTTGTTGGGAAATCTGAGGCTAAGTTTGCTTCCATGGACAGTGGGTCGATAAGCAGACTAAGAAAGAAGGATGTAGTGACAACATTTACTGAAAGCAGCTTCCAATGCTGAAGGATGTTCCCTTTTAATGCAAATACTTCCTCGGGGTGCATTCATGGCCGTGCAGTTGGTGAAAAACAGGGTGGGGGTGTGTGTGAGAGATTATGCTGATTGCAATGGAGGCAGGTGTTATCCCTGTAGGAATTTGAGGCATCCATCAACCTAAGGAAACTAAGAGGATGCGAAAAGTTGTAACTGCAGCAAAATGACTCCGATGCAATCACCATTCAGCAGTGCCAGATTCATTAAAAGGTATGGATCTCAGGGGGAAGCCTCCGTTGGAGTCGTTGGGAAGAGAACAGCTATTGTGGTTGACGTTTTGAGCAGAAAATTATGAAATGTCAAGGAAGTGTTGAAATGTAATTCACTTTTTTCCGCGACCATTGGTCTGTGCACAGGGCCCCAATCAAAAATAGTTAGTGAAATAAAGATAAGGAAGAGCGCTGTGAAAAACAGAACAATCAGGCTGAGCAATGTAAAGATAAAAATTAAAGCTTTCTCACTGCCGGGTTTTTCTGGTGTTTGTCTAGGGTAGCGCTCTTTTCCATTGTGTCCCGTGTTTCCTTGACCTTGACAGCTGTGCGGGTGATCTGCAAGGCTAGGAATGCACCTTTCGACCTAGGCTCCCATATGCCCCACTCCTAATCATTAGGCTTGGCTTACCTGAGAGTGTGAACATTGAAGAGTTTTGGTTGACTATTAAAAATGTCTCCCACTTGTCAAACACTATAGCGGCAGCTGTTTCAGTCATTGGGATTGTTTTGATTAATCTACTAAATACATCGACTATTATGAAAAAGTATTCATTACAATGTGAGCAAGGAGATTCTGTAAACGCAAGTCGGCGACATTCAAACAAAAAAGGCCCAACAGGCAAGGAACGATTCAAAACCTCATGGCATCCCTCTGATAGCAGGTGTCCTTTTCATAATCAAGTTAAACACGCGTCAGCACTTTTCTTCGCTGTTCTCTGAATGTCTGGGTGGCACCAAGTTTGTCATATACTTTTCACCATTCTCTCCTTACACAAACGTGTTAAATTATGCATATTATCAACTAAGTTAGGCAGCAGAAAAGAAGGAACACAAAATTATCCAGCAGGAGTCACCCACATTTTTGTATGAATATTGATGGAGAACCCTATTTGAGGCCAGAGTTTGTGCTGTTCAGCAGGGGTCTTCCCCTGTGATTTCTGTACCTAACCCAGGTCTGGAATTCCTGGCCCCATATTGTCTCTATTCAGGTTTTGCTAGTGACCCAATTAACTAGACGTTTGGGGTGTAAGGCTGTCTGTTTGGAATCAGTATCTGTCGGCTCTTCCTTGGGAGACTGTACTGATGGGATAATACAGCATTACTAGTAGGCTGTCCCCTGGAGGTTTAAAATCCTCTGTGTTCCCACAAGGCTCAGTCATCACACCAAAAGCAAAACGAAGTGTCAGTGCATATTAAAGGATTTCCTTTGGCTCAGCTGCAAGCATGTCGCTCCCTGTGTTAGCTCCAAGGTTACATTAAGGACACATCAGTCACTAATGAACACATTTCCACAGTTAAAGCAAAGACTAGCCATTTGCTCCCACGGGATTTCGCTGTCGCGTTCCCAGTCCCAAAGTTGCAATCCTTGTGCCTGCCTCTCCCCATCTCCAGGGTCCCATCCGGCAAGTCTTGCTCAGAGTGGTCGCTGGGTGGGCATCTGAGGTAGGACCCACCCCAGTTGGTATCCTGGTCCCAGTCAACCCTGTCAGGACTGGCACGCAGCATGTGGGAGCGCTGGACATAATCTCTTTTACCTGTAACTTGCATCGTCGCTCAATCTGGTCCAGGCCATCCCTATAGAAAATCACCGCTCACCTCATTGGCAACTGGAAGTTCCTGGACGAATTCATATTGTTTGTCCGAATTATGTCAGTGACACCACGAGGAGAACATTGCAAAAGCATAGCGTTAAATAAAGGTGAAACAGCATTTCAATTATTTTCAGTTGTGGGCTGTATATAACTTCCATCAGGCAGGTGGGCACTTATTTCAATCTTGTAACATAAGTCATTCCTATTCCGATTTGGATGATCCTATGGACATGTTGAGCAAATTGGGCAGGATTGTTCTTGCAATCAGGAGCAAAGTAATAAACATTACTCTGATTCCTAGGATGGCCCCTGGTTTAGGATGGTTCAGAACGTTCATCCCCCATGTGGTTGGCTATAAACACTGTACATTTCATTTTCAAACGAAGGAAGGGCTTGTCAGAAGTGTGTGTGTGCTGGGGAAAATCCAGAGATGTTCGGGGCTCAGCAGTTCTCAAGGAGCAAAATTCCAATCCGTATCCCTATAGGCGTCCTCCCCATCCTCAAATAGGTCGGCACGGTAGACATAGATTCGAGATTCTCAGTAGATTCAAAGTTCTTTATTTTACATGATTGTTGTTTTAACCATTTTATATATTGATCGACCTTAGTGGCCTAACACTGCTCCTCATGTTCCTTTTTTTCATCTACCCATTCACAGTCAGCTATGAATATCTCCCAGCTATTGGGAGTTCCATCTGCTGTACATACCTCTGTACCCCAACCCCATGCAGAATTCCTTCATAGGGCCATTAAGGCATTTTTCCATTCTTTAATGAACAATGAATTAATATAGCCATGCTTCAATTTGACAATGAGGCAATGAGACAGGTCACTGACAATGTTTAAAGGAATAAAAACAAGTGATCATGCTAAGTAATTCTGCTTTTGTGAGTCAGGGCGAATACAATTGGTCATTAAAAATACTAACTAAAATAATCATTATATGTAATTCAGAGGTGGAAGCTGAACAAGTGAGTAAGATATTTTGAATGGCATCAACATAAATTGGAAATTAATTTAATCAAAATACAATATGTAAAATGAAAAGAAAATGTACACAGTTTCCTACTCTGAAATCCATTATGATTACCTGGTTCTCGTCCCTTACTTTAAATCCCAGATTAACTTCATTCAGCGGTCTGACCAGTCGTTAGTCATTTACAATGCTATAGGCCGTAAAATGACTCCAGCTGCATGAAAATGTCTTGTCTTCACACATGGTAACAAAACATTTCTCATTCACAAATAATGGCCGAAACTATAGACGCAGCTGTTAACAATAGGATATTAATTTATGCATGACTTTCTTTCGCAACATAATGTTGAACTGAAGCTTCAAGTCTCAGAGAGGGAGGGAAATTGATGCAGAATAAAGCTAGGTCCGTCACTCCATAATCACCAATGAGACGCAGCTGCCTTAAAATTTAGCAGAAACAAAAGAGTGCAAAACAAAACAAAAAAGAAAAGTGCTAGCATCTTTGTGCAGAAAACAAAACTGTTAGTTTGGGATATTTTGGGTATATCTTTAAATTATATAAAATTCATGCAATTCCTCCACTCAATGAGCAAATATTGAGGGCGGAACTGATCTCTGCAATGTTAGTAGATCACTTACAGTGTGGGAACAGGTCCTTCGGCCTAACAAGCCCACATCGACCCGCCAAAGCGCACCCACCCAGATCACTCCTCTATATTTAAACATTCACCAAACACTACGGACAATTTACCATGGCAAACGCCCTAACTGCACATTTTTAGACTGTGGGATGAAACCCACGCAGACACAGAGAGAATGTGCAAACTCAACACAGCAGTTGCCTGAGACAGGAATTGAACCCGGGTCCCTGGCGCTGTGAGGCAGCTGGGCTAGCCACTCTGCCAGCGTGCAGCCCATAACTCCCTACATTGCAATTAGAAATTGAGCAAAGACCTACTCTCATCCTGAAACAAACTGATTTTGCACGTGAGGCCCGCATTGAGTGCTCCTTCTTTTACTTTCATCAATTCTTTCATTAGTCCAACCCGTAGGGGTGAAAGGGGCGAAATTGATCTTTGCAGTAGCATGAAATTACGGGGAGTTTGAGAACAAGTTTATACTGATGTTAAATGGTGCAAAATGAAATGTATACTTCTTAAAATAAATTAATGTCATCTTCCTCCAAATTAAATTGATTAGCATTTAAATAGGATTGGCTTTCATATAACCATGAAAACTGATTGGTTAGATATTGACACGAGGACACTCCGTACAAAGAACGGCCGGTTAATATTTCAATTTCTGGATAAGTGGTGCTGGAAGAGCACAACAGTTCATCCAGCATCCAACGAGCAGTGAAATCGACGTTGCGGTGAAGTGGCCATGCAAAATTGCCCGTAGTGTTGGGTGTAGAGGAAGGGGTATGGTGGGTTGGTCTGCAGAGGGTTGGTGTGGATTTGTTGAGCCGAAGGGCCTGCTTCCACACTGTAAGTAATCTAAGAATGTAGCGGACCTCATCATGGGTCCACGGGACTTCACTAGTAAGGACCCTGCAGCAAGCAAATTGTTTATTACAAAATTTGTAAAGTGTAAGATGCTTTATCTTGTTGCTTCAGTGAGGGCACTAGGACCCTGTTGAGTACTCACACGACTCACTTGTGACCGAATATCGAGAATTGCATCAGCATTTCGAACAGCGTTATTTAATCTCCCAAACAAAATCGGCCAGTAACGGGGATGGACCAGGTTATCTCCTACATTAATTTGGATACGAACATGACACGTCTGTGTTTTCCTCGATACACCAACCAGAAGCACGGAGGCCCTCTCAGAGAGAAAATATTTACTTGCCCCCAGGGGGAACCATTCTCTTGCATTTCTCTTGCGTATCTCGTGGCTCAACATACGCCAAAGTAAAACTCCACCACTACCTGATCACTAAGGATCAATAACTAAACATTACTGGCCTTTATTGCCACAATCAAATTCGTGACACAGGAAAGCCAACTACATGAGTTTCTGTCCCCCACTGCCCAACCCCACTCACTCCAGCTCGTGTCTCAAGGTAACACCACCCGCACCAGTCACTTCTCCGCTCCAGTCTTGCCGCAAAATCTGCCGAATTAGGGAGGCATTACACACGGTCGGGGACAAAATTGAAAAGGATCCGGGAAACGTCACGAAATCGAGGTCCAGCTGGCTCCACCAAATGTTCGGGATGGAAATGAACTGTGCGGTGGGTGACCTTCTCATAGCGGTCCAATTTAGATAAGTAATCACAATCCATAAACCTTGCGTTATTGAAGTCACGGGGAGAACATGTTGATCAATTGGTCAAAAGCCACTCCGATGAGATTTAGAGTTAAGTGATTAAAGCAGTTGCAATCGTTTAACAATTAACAAATTGTTAACTGCATAATAATGAGCAGTCACGAGCTTCAGTCACATAGTGTTTGGACAGTGTTGGTTCATAGCTGTTAGGCACGTGTTAGTCCATAATAGGGCCTTGCAAAGAGAGGAATAGCCCGTGCAAGGAAGGAATTCGTTTATCAGGTATCAATACAGCTGCAGAGCCAATCATCTTCCGGGCCCTGCGAAACACTTTTTTTGAGCAAGTAGGCACTAAATGAGATTCAAAAGAGTTTCCAGGCTTGTAATATGTGACAAAATGGCTGCTCCGAATCTAACAATTCTGCCATACTTCCTTTCAGAACGAAGGCAAGATAGCTGCAATTCCCAACAAATGTGAATCCTTGTGCTGGTGCCTGAAGCATCTGATTCCAGGGAAAATATTATTCGCTCGTGGAGCGGGCACTGACCTCTCTTTTCAGAATTACAGGTTTGCATTGTTTTGCTTAAATGCTTTATATCAATCTTACAAGCGTACAAAGGAAGGGCTGCATATCATTTTTTAAAACACTACTCACAAAAATACATTATAGTTAATTATTAAGTGCATAGTAAATTATTACATGGTACATTTTAGTGCACGTGGATATCTGCAGAGGCTAGAAGTGCACAGCCCACATTAAAAAAAGAGCACTTTGGTGCATGTTATCTCGATGTCTATTCAGCGATTGCAGCAAAGTAATACAGTTCCCTACATTTAGACCGCTTAACTGCATGCTTTGCTTTAGTTCAGCACTTGACCTTAAGTTGTTGACTCGAGTGTTCTTCTATGCGGCCACACTTGGAGTATTACGTACAGCTCTGGTCACCGCATTTTAAGAAGCATGAGGAATCTTTGGAAAATTTTTAGAAGAGATTTACTAGGATGTTGTATGCTGTGGAGAGAAGATCTTACGAGGAAAAGCTGAGGTAATAGAGGCTTTTTTCGTTCGAGAAAATAATATTGAGAGATGACTTAATTGAGATATAGAAGATAATCAGGAGGTTAGATAGATTGGAAAGCGAGCGCCTTTACCTTCGGGTGGTGATGGCTCGCACGAGGGGACACAGCTTTCCACTGTCTGGTGATAGAAATAGGACAGATGTCAGAGGAACTTTCTTTACTCAGAGAGTAGAAGGGGTGTGTAACCCACTGTAGGGAACAGCAGTAGACTGGCCAGATTGTGGCATTTACACGTTCCTTGGATAGACACATGGACGAGAGTCAATAATGCAGCTTAGATGAGCTTCAGATTGGTTTCACTGATCAGTGTAACATCGAGGGCCAAAGATTACCTACTGCACTGTATTTGGTTTATGTTCTATGTTCTCTGCTGGAGTCATGTCATCATTGGCTTTTGTAAACTATGCCCAGGACTTATTCCACGGACGTTCCAGCAATTTTTAGCCCAAGTATCGAGTAACAATTATTAAATTATATTTGGGTGTTTTTGAGTGGGTATTTTTTGTTCAAAAGTATCATCTCTCAATATTCGAATCCTGCTTTGAAGGTTTATGACTGTTTCTGTGTTAATCAAAAACTAAGAGCTGCATTAGGGTGATTTGTGGAATATAGAGAGAACTAGCCATTTGGATATAGAAGTGGCTCAAAACTAGAAGACAGATGGTGGTGGTGGAGGGTTACTTTTCAGACTGGAGTCCTGTGACCAGTGGAGTGCCACATTCTTCGCTGTTGAATCCTCTAATATTTTTCATTTACATAAGTTATTTCGATATGAACATAAGAGTTTCAGTTAGTAATTTCAAAGATGATACCAATATTGCGAATATATTGGACAGTGAAGAATGCAATTTTAGGTTGCAACGGGATCTTGATCAGAGGGAAAATGGGCTGACGATTAGTAGATGAAGATCAATGTGAGTTGCTGCATTTTCAACAAGCAAATCATGCCGAAATTATGCACTTAATGGTAAGGTCCAAGGAGTTTTGCTGATGAAGGAGACCTTGGAGAGCAGGCTCACAGCTCCTTGAAAGTAGAGTCGCAGTTGGATAGGATAGTGAAAAAGGCGATTGGTATGCTTTCCTTTCTAGGTCAGGGTATTGAGTAAATAAGTTGAACGGTCATGTTGTGATTGTACAGGACGTTGGATCAGCTCTTTTTGGAATATTGCGTGAAATTCTGGGCTCCTTCCTATCGGAAGAATGTTGGGAAACTTGCAAGGATTCAGAAAATATTGATAAGGATGTAACCAGGGTTGGAGACTTTGAGCTATAGGGACAGGTTGAGTAGGCTGCGCTGTATTCTTTGGAACGTCCGAGGCTGAAGCATCACCATGCAGAGGTTTATAAAATCATGAGCAGCATGCATAGGAGAAATTGGTAAAGTCTTTTTACTGGAATGGGTGTAGTGCAGAACGGAGGGCATAGGTTTATGGCGAGACCGGAAAGATGTAAAAGGACCTAAGGGACAGCTTTTTCACGCAGATGGTGGTGCACACATGGATGGAGCTGCCAGACGCTAGTCCAATTGCTGCATTTAAAAGCAACTGGATTGGTATATGAATAGGAAGGGTTTGGAGGGCCACGGGCCGGGTGCTGGCGAGTGAGACTAGATTAAGTTGGGGTATTAGATCAGCATGGATGAGTTTGACGGAAGGGTCTGCTCCATGCTGTACATCTCTATAATTCTACGACTGGATGATGTTACTTCTAGTTTCCTGGTTTCTAATTTCTCCGTGTGCCTTGCTGTTCCTGTCGCACTCTCTCTTTCTTTCTATCTGTCACTAATGTTGCACCGTACACATTCTGACCTGCGTAATACACAGATTGACCCTTTCAAAGTCACCCACAATAACCCAGATATGAATTTTATCTTCACGCAGTGTATTTGCATTCACGACTTTTGTGTGTCATGCAGTGAAGTGAATGGATAAATATCAATGCAAGTGTGTTCAAATACTGAGTGGAAACTGAAATCTCTGAAGGTGTATCTGACAAACTTATAATGGAAGCGTCATTTTAAATAATCAAGTGAAAGGACCACAATGTTTTTGTGCTTAATTAAACCAACTTGGGAATTGTTGGGTATGCCATGTTGATGTCGGATTAACAACCAGTAAACATACACGGGAGAATAATCTCTCAGGGGTGAACTTTAGTAGGAGTAGAAGGAGCAACAATTAAACGATTTCACAAGAGAACAACTATCAAGAAATCAAGCATCACTTCCCTTTCACGCAACTAAGCTGTTTTCTGTAACTTTGAAGTGAAGGAGCCGCTGATGGACTGGGGTGGTAAAAGTCCAAAGTAACGCGACACGAGGTTATATTCTGACTGGTTTATTTGCAAGTGCTAGCTTTCAGAGCTTTGGCTCCATCAACAGGCAGCAAGTGACAATGCATCGGATACAGAATTTATAGGCAATTGTCAAAGAGTGTTCATAATGATGGTGCAATACTAATATTTTCCTTGGTGTTTCCCAATGCATTCTGAGTCTTTGCAATGTATGAGTACAATTCCTCTCAGCCATTGATATTTCTCTATCCAGGATGCAGATGGGCCTGTGCCCGATTGTATAATGAAAACACGCATGAATATATATATGTACTTTTCCTCTGTTTTTGCTGTGCAGATACTTCCAGATGATGCTAACTTTGGTAATGGAATAAACAAGACCAAGAAAATAAACACGACTTCATTCTGAAAGACCCTAACGAGTATCGCTCATCTAATATGAATAATACCTGGATTCGCCAAAAGAAGATCGCCACTTTCTTTGCAAGTTTCAGCTGTAACGTGTGTGTTTTGTTGGATTTAAAAGTACAGCTCAGTATTGAAAACCCTGCAATATATGAAAAAATTACCACGATTTCATTTCATTTAAATTATTATGCAATTTGGATAACACCAATGACGTTGGACACAAAATGCGGAGGCATGTGATTGAGGGTGATTTAGCGGTTTGGATCAGAAATTGACTCGCTGAAAGAAGACAGAGGGTGGTGATTGATTGGACATAAACATCCTGTGGCTCAGTTTATCCTGATGTACCACAAAGGTCTGTTTTGTGTCCACTGTTGTTTATCGTTTTTACAAATGACCTGGATAAGGGTGAAGAGGTAGGGTTAGTAAATTTGAGGATGACACGAAGTTTGATAGAATTGCGGATAGTTGAATGACGTTGTTGGTTACAAAGCAGCATAGATAAGCTGCAGAGCTGGGCTGAGAGTTGGCAAATGGAGTTCATTTCGAACAAATATCAGGTAGTTCACTTCGGAAAGAGTAACAAGAATAAAGAGTATTAGGCTAATGGTAAGATTCTTGGTGGTGTAGGTGAGCAGAGAGATTGCAGAGGGATTGAGTTTCGGAACTATGAGGTCATGTTGCAGCTGTCTAAAATTCTGGTGCAGCAACAATGAGAGTATTGCGTACAGTTCTGGTCACCACGTTATAGAAGGAATCGGAAGTTTTGGAAAAAGTTCAGAGGAGATTTACCAGGATGTTGATTGGTATGGAGGGAAGTTATTACGAGGAATGGTTGAGAGTGTTGAAGCTGTTTTCGTCAGAGAGAAGAACGTTGAGAGTTGACTTAGTTCAGAAATACGAGATATTCAAAGTGTTAGATAATGTGGACAGTGAGAGACTTTTTTCTCGGATGGCGATGGCGAGCACGGGCGGACATAGCAACAAACTGAGTGGTGACAGATATAGGACAGATGTCAGAGGTAGTTTATTGACTGACATAGTAGTAGGGGCGTGGAAAGCACGGTCTGCAATTATAATAGACTCACCAACTTTACGGGTATTGAAATGGTCATTCGATTGGCATATGGCGCGGAGTGAAATAGTGTGGGTTAGTTGGGCTTCAGATTCGTTCCACGTGTCGGGGCAACATCGAGGGCCTGCACTGTGTTGTAATGTTTTATGTTCTAACTTGGACGACATTAACTTTCGAATTTTGAGTGCAGTGCGTGTCTGTGCTTTTAAAACATCTTGCACATCATCTGATTTTTGCTAAAAGGCGAGAGAATTAAATAATCTTCCATAAAGTCAAAAACTTGTTTTCATTATTTGTAAGAAAAATAAACCTTTATGTATCAATCTCGTTGACCAATTACAATCGAATTTAGCTGGTTTCTTCCAGAATTGGATGACTGCCCGTATGAAGTTTACAAATTCTCCACGCATCTTTGTGGGTTTCATCCCACAGTCCAACGATGTGCCTGTTCGGTGTGATGGTCATGCCAAATTGACCATAATGCGCAGGCTAGGCGGGTAAATCATGGGGAATACAAGGGTTGCGAGTGGCGCTGCGTGGGCTGATATTTGGAGTGATGATCCAACTTGACGGGGTGAATGGCCTGTTTCCAGAATGTGGGGATTGTATGAAACCTGCCGTTTGTTCAATCATTGGCAGGAGGATAACTACACTGAAATGCTTGACTCGGCCTTTAAACTCTTAAACGCCTGTTCTTGCCATCAGTATGCTTATTTTTTCCGCTATTTCAAATGAACCTGGACATAGAACATAGAACATTACAGTGCAGTAGAGGACCTTCAGTCCTCGATTTTGCGCCGACCTGTCATATCAAATTGAAGCCCATCTCACCTACACTATTCCAAGTACGTTATTATGCTTGCCCAATGACGACTTAAATGCACATAAAGCTGGCGAATCTACTCCGTTGGAGGCAACGCATTCCATAGCCTTACTACTCTGAGTAAAGAAACTACCTCTGACATCTGTCCTATATCTCTCACCCCTCAATTTAAAACTATGCCCCCTTGTGTTCGTCGTCACCATACTTCGAAAAAGGCTCTCCCTGTCCACCCTATGTAACTCTCTAATTGTCTTATATATCTCTGTAATGTCACCTCTCCACCTCCTTCTCTCTAACGAAAACAGCCTAAAGTCCCTCTACCTCTCCTCGTAAGACCTTTCCCCATACCAGACAACATCCGAGTGAATCTCCTCTGCACCATTTCCAAAGCTGCCACATCCTTCTAATGCAGTGACCGGAACTGCACACAATACTCCAAATACAGACGCACCAGGGCTTTGTATAGTTGCAGCATAACCTCATGGTTCTGGAACTTAGTTCCTCTATTAATAAAAGCTAAAACACTGTATGCCATCTTAACAACCCTGTCAACCAGGGTGGCAACTTTCAAGGATCTGTGTACCTGGACACCGAAATGTCTCTGCTCATCTACACTATCAAGAATCTTATCATTAGCCCAATACTTTGCATTCTGGTTACCTCCACCAAAATGAATCACCTCACACTTGTCCGCATTAAACTCCATTTTCCACCTCTCAGCCCAGCTGTGCAGCTTATCTATGTAACCCAACATGAACCCATTGACATGCCTTCAGCAAAATCCAACTACCAGAAATACTAGAATTGTCTGTTATTGACAGTAAAATTGCACTTGTTCAAACTTCAATTGTTTTTGAATTAAAATACAACCTCAAACTAAATTTATGTTGAATTATATCGTGAAGTGTGTGCTTGTCTGTATGTGTGTGAGGGAATATATAATTGTTAAGTGCAAATGATCCCAACCCACCACAATCACACTGGTGCACACACTATCCACCATCACGCTCACTCCCAGTAAACTCAAACAATGTCATCCTCACTGATCCACACACTCCCACATTGTCACCCCTACTCCTGGTGGACCCCACCACCACCACACTGACTCCCCCACGTACTTGTGCAACTGCACACTCACTTCCCCAAGCACTCCATCATAGTCAAGCTCACGCCCCCACACCATGATATTAACTACCATGCACACGCCCTCACTGTTACGCTCACACCCATGCAAGCTCTCCCGCTCTCATGCCCACTCACCTGCACACTCCCGCACCGTCATGGTAACTCCTCCACATACTCGCCACACATTCTCATATCATCACACTCACTCTCCTGAACACTTCTCCATCACCACGCTAAATCCCCACACACTCGCAACCACCACGATGACTCCCTGTGCACCTATCATCTCAGTCACTAACCACTGCGACATTCACTATTACAAATGTTCCCACACCATTGCACTTGCTCATCCGCACATTACTTTAATGCCATGCTCAATCCCTCATTCTATTGCACACATCCCCACTGTCACACTCATTTCCCCACAATGCTCCCACCATAAGGCTCAGTTCTTGTATCTCGCCGACCATCACACTGACACCCCGTCACACGCCCCATCTTCACACTGACTCTCCCGCACACTCCCGCATCATTATGCTCTCTTCCCCGCACACAAATCCCACCATCACCCTCACTCCCCTTGAAATTCCCCACCATCATGCTCCCTCCCCTGCGCACTTCCCCCACCATCACCCTCACTCTCCTGCACATCCTCTATTGTCAAATTCACTGCCGAGCACATTTGCACACATTCATGTTCACTTCCCTGTACACTCCAACACCATCACGCCCACTCACGCACGTACTCCCCTAGTCAATCGCGCAGTCACTCCACTACACATTCCCCCACCCGCATGCTCATTCCCCCATGCACACTCTCAGCATCACACTCACTGCCAACACACTCACCCATTGTTACACAAATTCTCCCACATATTCCCCAACATTCACACTGACTCCACTGCACCTTCAACAGCCATCACGCTCACTTACCCGCAAACTCCACCTCTGTCATCGTCACTCCCAAACTCACTCCCCTGCACACTCATCCACCGTCATACTGACTCCCCTACACTCTCCATACTATCAAACTCACTTCCCCGCTCACTGACTCCTTTCTCCCACACCGCCATGCTACGCCTCCACATGTTCTCACAACGTCATGCTGACTCCCCTACACACTCCCACACTGTCACGCTTACTACACCACACACTCTTACTCACACTCCCCTACGGTCACGCTCACTACCTCTCATGCTTCCCCACCGTCACGTTTATTATCCTGCACACATCCCATCGTTGTTATCAATCTCCCGCACATTCCAGCACCATCATGCACACTCTCCCTCACACATCCCCACCGCCACAGTAACTCCACCACATATTACCCCAACTTCATGCTCAATTCCCCGCACTCTCTCCCACCATCACCTTCAATCCCCCACCGTTAGCCTGACTCCCCACACACTGCCCCACCGACACAGTCACTCCCCACACATTCTCCCGCCATCACACTCACTCCCTGTATATTCCCCAATCGTTACTCTCACTCCTGCACACACTGCCTCACAGTCAACCTCACTCCTCCGCACTCCCCCAGCATCAAACTCACTGATGTGCACACAGCATATCATCGTTCATACCACCATGCACACTCGCTCACTCTCACGCTCACTCCTCTGCACACTCCCTCACAGTCACGGTCACTCCCCCACACATTCCCTCACAGTCACGCCCACTCCTCTACACACTGCTCCACTGTTTTCTCACTCTCCTTACAGACTGCCCAAACATCATGTTCACTTCCTTCTACACTCCCGCACTGTCAGACTCACTCCCATGAATACTCCCCACACTATCATGTTCACTCCCCCGCACTGACCCCCGATGTATCTGGTTACCGAGATGTTCTCCTCATCGACACTACAAAGAATTTTGCCTTTAGCCCAGTTCTCTGCATTCCTTTTACTTTTTCCAATGTGAATCACTTCACACATTTCCGCATTAATCTACATTTGCCACATTCCAGTCCAGCAGTGCAGCTTATTTATGAGCTACTGTAACCTACAACATCCATTGTCACTATCCACAACTGTACCAACTTTCGTGTCATCTGTATACTTACTAACCAAATCTTCTATGACCTCCTCCGGGTCATTTATAAAAATGACAAACAGCAGTGGACCCAAAACAGATCCTTGTCGTACTCCATGAGTTACTGAACTCCAGAAAGAATATTTTCCATCAACCACCACACTCTATCTTTTTTCATCTAGCCAATTTATAACCCAAAACGCTAGTTCACCCTTAATTCTGTGCCTCCTTATTTTGTGCAGTAGTCTACGTTGGGGAACATTATCAAACGACTCACTGAAATCCATATACACAACATCAACCTTCACGGTTCTCCATATACAGGACATCAACACTCCCCACCGATACACTCGTTCCCCTGAACATCAGCTATCATCATGCTCACTGCCTAACACACTCACTAACCATCACACTGACTGTCTCAAGTATTCCGCTAAACTCACACTGACTCCCCCAATCTCTCCCTGTAGTCATGCTCACTCCTCCTTACACTGCCCCACCATCACACTTACACGCCCACAATCATCCGGCATCATGGTCACTCACACGCTCACAAATTCCGCACTGTCATCCTTACCCCTCTACACACTCACACGCTTTCACGCTGGTGTTCCTGCACACTCCCACAGAGGCATGCTTACTCCGCCATGCACTAGCCCACTATTATCCTGTCTCCCCCACACTCACCCACCATCATGCTCACACCCTACACAATCCCCCACACTCTCCCCCACCACACTACACGTCACATTCACTTCCCCTCACATTCCCTACCTCACAGTCACTCTTCCCCACTCTCATGATCATTACCTCAAAAACCTGCTTACTCTCCCCTACACTCCCCATTGTCATCATCAGTCCCATGCACACACTCACCCACCGTCATGTCCACTCCACTGTACCCAGCCACGCCATCACACTCACTCTCCTGCACACTCACGTGACATCACCTGTCACTCCCCTGTTCATTCCCCTGCACACTCCCATACCATCACGTTCAACTCTCCTTCTCACTCCACACCTCACACTCCTCCGCACATTCCTCCAATGTCACCTCAATACCCTGCACACTCCACAGTCTCATGCTCACTCCCCGTACACTCCACGAATATCATCCTCAGTCGCAGACAGATTCAACCACAGTCACACTCACTCCCTGGCACACTCTCACACCTCACACTCCCTGCCCCACACACTCCACCCCCATCTCACAGATACTCTTATACACTTCCCCACCATCATGGTCACTCCCCCGCACATTCCCTCACCATCATACTCACTCTCTAGCACGCAGACCCGCCATCACACTCACTCCCTCGTGGGGACACTGTCACACAACTCCCCCTCTCATTCCCCCGGACACAACCACACTGTCACGCTGACTCATCACAAATTCTCTCATCATCACGCTCACTTTTTTGCATACTCCCCTACAAAACTTCCCACCATCCCACTATATCGCACTCTACCCCTGTAAAGTTCAATCCCCTGCTCACTCACGCACCGTCATGATTACTGCCACACACATTCATCCTTTGTCACTCACACAACCATGCACATTCCACCATCATTACACTCACTTCCCCGCAACTCCCATATCATTATACTCACTCAAATGCATGTACGTCCACCGTCACACTCACTCCCCCACACATTCTCCCACCGTCGCGCTCAGTCCCCTGCACATACCCCTACTGTCACACTCACCCTCCTGAACATGCAGCCCAATCATGCTCAATCCTTCACACTCTCCGTTCCCATCAAATTCACCCTCCAGTTCTTCACATTGTCTCGCTGGCACAGTCCCGCACCGTCATTCTCAATTATCTACACACTCAACCACCATCACGCTCACACCCCTGTACACACTCCACTGTCTCACCCGCTCGCCCACAAACCCACCATCATGTTCACTGCCAAGCACACTCACCCAACATCACTCTGAATGCAGAATACTTCTTGGTGGTCATGTTGACTCTCCCACACACCGTTATCCTCACTCTGCATATGCTGCCCCCTCATCACACTAACTCCCGTACACGCTAAATCACCGTCAATGTCACTCTCTCGCTTACTCACCCCCACACACTCCCCCACCGTCATCCTCAGTCCGATGCACACTCCCCCACTGTCTATTCACTCCCCCACATATTCCCCTGCGCAATACCCAGCCATCACGTTCACTATACCGCTTGAAGCCCCGCACACTACACCACTGTCATGCTCACGTCTCCGCACACACCCTCACCATTATGTTCAATACCCTGCTGGTTCGCCTAGAGTCGGCGTCCCTGCTCCACAAACTTCCAAAATGTCACCCACACTCCACCACATTTACGCTCACTACCCGCACATTCCTGCTTCTTCATGGTCACTCCCACACACACTCCCCCACTGTCATGATCCATCCCCCGCAAACACAGCCAACATCATTCTCTATCCTGCACAGGCTCCCCTACCTTCACACACAATCGCCTGAACACCTGCCCACCCTCACACTGACTCTGTTATATTCTCCCCTATCGCCACACGCCCACACACAAACCCATTGTCTTATTCAGTCAATCGCTCATTCTCCCAAATACTATCTGAACATCACAATCAGTCCAATGCATACCCTGCAATGGTCATACTCCCTCCCCGTAGAATCCTCGATTGTTATGATCACTCCCCTGCACAATCCACCACTATCACCGTCACTCCCGAGTTCACTTCCCCATCTCATGCTCATTACCCCGCATACTCCCCTACCATCAACTTACTCCTACACATATTCCTGCAACGTCATGGTCACAGTCCACGCACACTCCCCCAAATTCACACTCAATCCCCCTCACACTCACCCACTATTACGTTTACTCCACTGCACATTGTCCCACTGTCACACTCACTACCAAGTACAGTTCCTCAGCATCACACTCACTTGCCCAGACAATCCATCATCACAGTCATTTCCCCGCTCACTCCCCTGGTTACTCTCACACCATCACACTCATACACTCACACACTCTCGCGCTGATACACTCACTGCACAAAGCACTACTACACTGTTACCCTCACTACTCTGCATGCTTCCACACTCTCAAGTCCACCCCCTGGCACACTTCCCTAAACTCTCGCTCACTCCCCCGCACACTTCCCCACCATCACGCTCACTCTGCTGCACAGACACCCCGACATGCATTGTCCTTCTGCACTTCTGCACAGTCGTGCTTGCTGCCCCACACACTGCCCCATGATCACCCTCATTTCACTGCTCCCTTCCCCAAACACTCCCACACCATCACGCTCACTAACCCACAAACTCCATCGCAATCATCCTCATTCCCCTGCACACGCCCCCCACTGCCATGCTGAATCTCCCGCAAACTCCCACATCACATTCATTCCACCGCACATTCCCCAACCCTTAATCACTCCTTTGTGTGCTCCGGCACCATCACCTCAATTTTGTACACACTCGTGACCTTAATACTCACTCCCCGTTATCTGCCTCATCTTCACACTCCCACGCCCACTCACCTGCCAACAGGGTCACTTCCCCACTGCCTCCTACCCATACTCTCAAAGAATCATGTTCAATTCCATGCCTACTCCGCTGCCATCATCCCCACTCTTCCACTCAGTCACTCTGCACAATCCCCTACTGCTACACTGACATGTCCACACACTCTCACTCAATTCTGCGCGCACTTCCCTACCTTCACAGTCACTCCCCAGATACATTCCAGCCTACACACTGACTGTTCTGCATAGTCACATGGCATCAAGCCCACTCTGCTGTACTTCCCCCATCGTGACAGTCACTCCTCTGCAGACTCCGCCACCATCAAGTCACTCCCATTAACATCCGCCAATGTCACGCTCACTGCCCAGCATGCTCACCCACTGTCACGCCGACTCACCTGCATACACCCCAAGGTCAAGCTCCCCTTACCATCATGCTCACTCGACCATACACTGCTCCACCATCAAACTCATTCCCTGCACAGTAAAAAAACCGTCATTCTTAGTCCCTCGCTCACTCCCTGACACACTTACCCAGCATCTACATCACTCCTCTGCTCTCTTCCATGCGCACTCCCCACCATCATCAGTCCCACGCACACTCACCTACCATCACATTCACTCACCCGCACACCACCTCACCGCAGGCTCCTTGCCCTACACTTACCCCCAACATCACGTAGACTTTTAACCACACTTGCACACCATCACCTTGACTCCCCTCCACACTCCTTCACCATCATGCTCGCTTTCTGTACACTGCTACACCGTCAGGCTCACTCCCCCACGGACTACCCTGCATCATGGTAACTCTCCACGCACGCCCCTGGGCTCTCTAATACCGAAATGCTCACTCACCCGCAAAATGCCTCACTACTATGATCACGTCTCTACACATTCTCCAACCATGCGCCTCACGCCCCTGCACACTGACATTGTCAAGATCACTTCACCGCCCTATTGGCTAATGTCATGCTCACTCCACTGACCACATCCGTCACTTTCACGCAAGCTGCACTGCTCAATCCTCTACCGTCACACTCACTCTGCCTCACAATACATCGCCACAACGGTCATCCCCATCACTCGCCAACCGTCATGCTCACTGCCCTGCACATTTTCCCTTCTCACCTCACTCACACGCACACTCCTACATCATCGTGCTCACTCCCATGCACACTCTCCCATCAATGCATTAACAATTTTGCACTCACCCACACCAATTCCCTCTCTCCCCTGCGCGCTCTCAACATCACATTCACAACTTTGCTCTCTCCCACACCACTGCACTCACGCCCCTGCACACACTCACCTTCACGCAGACTTGCCCACGCACTACACAATTATCACAACCCACAGACAACCCCACTGTTCCACTCAGTCACCCGCTCACTCACCTACACTTCACTGTCACTCTCACTCCCCACACACACCCCTACCATCACTCTCAATCCCTGCTTTCTTAAATCACACTTCCCCACTCACTCATCCACCATCACACTCATCCCCCCGCACACTGCACGAGTTATGATCACTCCCTTGCACACTCCACCGCTGTCATTCTCATTGTTTCTCACACTTCTGCATCATGCTGACTCCCCTGCTCATACCCACACACACTCCCGCACCATCATGCTCAATCCCCCACACACTCCGATACCACCGTGGTCATTCCCTCTCATACTATGCTTTCCTGTTTACTCCATTACTGACTCCCAGGCATACCTACCCACGGTCATTCTCACACAGCTACATATTCATCACCATCGCAGTCATTCCCCCTCACAATGCAACACCGTCACATTCACTACCCCACACACTCCTCCACTATCACCCTCAGCACTGTGCACACTTCCCGCGCAAACCCCACTTTCAAGTTCTCACCCAGAAAACACTCCTCCTCATACTCCCCCAACGTCATGCACTCTCCCTCACCCCTCTCCGTCCATCACGCTCACTCTCTCGCATGCTCGCCTTCTTCAGTCTCTCTCTCCCACACACTCAACTTCACTCCTCTGCACATGCCCCCACCATCACAGTTTCGCTCACATCCCTGCACAAACCCCATCATCACATTCACTCCCCCTGCATACTGCCCCCACCACATGCTCGCTCCTATACATAATCCTCAACTTTCACCTCACTGACCTGAGCACTCCCTCAACTCACGCTCACTCGCTATAATACTTGCCCACCTCACACTCATTCACACCTACACTCCGCCAAAAGCATCGTCACTCCCCCACACGATTCCCTAACATCTCATTCAGTCTCCCACACACTCAACCATCACATATTGCCTGCTGTGCATACTCCTCCATCATCACGCTGACTCTGCTGCACCTTTACCAACCGACACGCACACTGGATCACCATCATGCTCTTTCCACTGCACACTGTCCCAAAATAACACTCACTTTGCCATTCAATCCGCACCATCACATTCACTCCTCACAAATTCCACCACCGCATGCTCACTTCTGTGCACAGTCCCCTGCCCTCACCTCACTCCCCAGCACACTCCCTCATCTCACACTATCTCCCGTTCAGTTCCCAATTCACCCTCACTCTTCCAATAACACCTTCGCTCCCACGCACATTCCCTCACCAATACACTCACTTTTCTGCACACTCCACCAGGTCACACACACTCGCCTGCGCACTAAACTGTCATGATCCTCACTCCCACACACTCCACTCCCATTATATTCACTCCATGGTATACAATTCCACTGATTGCTTCACGCTTCTGCACACTACCACACTGTCAGTCTCACTCTCATACATACTCCTCCACTGCCATGCTCCTCCTGCTGCACTCTCATCACACTCGAACATCTTCACACGCAGTCCTCCTCACACTCCCCCACTGTGATGCCAGTTCCATCACACACGCTCCCACGACCATGATCACTCAGTCCCCCACACACTCATCCATAACACAGGTTCTCCCGCACATTCCCCCACCATCAGGCTGAGGCACCACTCATACTCACACTGTCACGCTCATGCCCCCGCACTACCCCGTAATACTGACTCTACTGCTCAATTCACCGAACACTCCCCCACCGTCCTGCTCGCACCCCCACACACTCCTCCACAATCACACTCCGTCCCCTCTCACAAACTTCCACACTTGCAACTTCTCTCCACCACACACTCCTCAATCTTCACAAGCACTCCTTCTCACTTACCCCCAACGTCAGGCTCTCTCCATCACACACTACACCACCATCCCATTTACTCCCCCATGCAAGGCCCCACCCTCACGTTCACTCCCCCACCATCTCACTCCCACATGAACATACTTCCCCACCACATACCACACATTTCCCGACATTCATGTTCCATCCCCCGCACATACCCACACTGTCAAGCACACACCCTGTGCACACACCCACATCATCACGCTCAATACCCCCAAATGCCACAGTCATGCTTACTCCCTTACACAATCCCTCACCATCATCGTCACTCCTCCACACACCATCACTGTCACGCTCATTACCCTGGACACCATCATCGTGCTTAATTGGCCAACATCACCTTCATTGCCCTACACACTCCACCACCATCACACGTATTGCCCATTATGCGCCCACGCCATCACGTTCACTCCATCCCACATTTCCTTTACCTCAAGCTACTTCTACTACACACTCTCTACCCTAATCAATACCTTGTGACCCCCATTCCAATGAATTCCTCCAAATTGACCTTTGACCCATCCCAATCTGTTCCCTGACTAACACAGTGGGGCCTACACAACCTGGTCCATGCGTAATAGCCTGCTGTCCGACCCCAACACTTTTGCCTGAGTCTCAGCGGAAGGTGCTACCCCCACAATTACCTCCTACTAACAGTCTGTGTTCGCAGACTCAGTGTGTCACTTAGCAACGTCATTTCACCCAAGGCCCATACTTTTACCCAAGCAAAACCTGGATATCCACACACCCCCCTTGTTGCTCAAGGAATGCTCTAAATCTCCACACCTCCCTCTATTCTCTTTGAAACATCCTGAAGCTCCACACTCCCCTCTGTTTCACAAGCAACAGGCATAATTTCCAACCTCTCCTCTGGTCCCCTAGCAATGGCTGGTACATCCACACTCCTTTGTTCTCCTAGCAGCGACCTGGTGCTCCACTGCCAGCTCTCTTCCCCTTGCAAGTGCTTGAGGAACGACAACCATCTCTGTTGCCTCAGCAATGGCTTGAAGTTTCAAACTCCTCGCTGTTCACTTAGCAAGGTCCCGAATCTCCACCCCCTCCTTTCTTCCAATGTTCACGGCCTGAAATTCCACATTTCTCTTTGCTCCCCAGACGATGGGCTGTAATTCCGCAGTCCTCATTCCCTTAGCGTCATACTGAATTTCATTACGCCCCCGTTGTTCCCCTAGCTATGGTCTGAATCTCCACTCTCCCTCTATTCCCTTACAAATAACCTGAAGCTCCACACTGCTCGACAGAAGGCGAGGCTGAAAGATTTGCAGAGAGCGAGACGGAGGAGCGGGGTGGGTGGGTGGAGAGTCGAAGACGGAGAGAGAGTAAAGGAGAATAGGGAAGGCAGCGATAGAGAAATGGAGTGTGTAAATGGGGAGAGCGAGTTTGGCCGCGTCAGTGTAGGAGGGCGAGATGGAGGGAGAGGAGGAAAGGGAGAGAGATGAATTCTGCCAACGGCTAGATCAGTTTGGGGGACCCAAAGATGAAGGCAAGGACGGCGAGACTTAAACCCATCTCCTGAGGTCGTGCATTGGTTCCCCTCCCTTTGCCCGAGGACTCTGAGACTATCTCTTTCAAGCTCAGCTTCTTCAACACAAAGAAATACAACCATGTAGATCGCTCTGTTACTTGGAAGCTTTTAATGAGCATTTTTATTATTTACAAATTGAAGTGATAGATATAGTCAATGAACTGGCAACATTTTTCACTGCCCGTCAGTTGAGAGAAAAATTGAACCGTGTCAATGTAACTCCCGTGCGGCAAGGTTGTATAAACCAACACTTCCCTCGGTCTATTGTGTTAGCGACACGCTGCTTCATTGCTGAAATATAGAATTGAAATGAGAAAATCCCGGACGGGCTGATAACTGAGTGAATTTGATTGATTAATGACTGTGGGTGAAGGGATATTTCAGCACATTCTTCAGCTGCTGTCTAAACTTAGTCTGGGTCACGGCATAAATTGTGGTGTTGGTGCAGCAACTGAGGAGCTGCAGCATGAAGCCCAATTCCTGCATAAACCATTCCAGATACATAGGGGAAACCATAATATACCTCATCCGATTCCATATCGAATACAATGTAAACGGTGACCATAACAGAATGAAATTGACCGAGATCACAAACAGTGAGATGATGGATTTTTTTCGATTTCTCATTTCTTTGTCACACTGAACGGCGCCATTAAGATCCCTGAGTCTCCGGCGAGCTGTGCTGGTCGCTAAAATGTGTCTGACCGTGAACGCATTGAGCACCAGAATCTGAAGAATTGGGAGAGCCGGTGTTAGAATGTGGTGGAGGGACTCAATTGTGATCCAGAAACGAGAGAAATAAACGGATGATGTTGCCAAACAAAACCAGGGTCCATGCCACAGCCAATACCGAGCTGTGAGCATAAAATACCAGAAAATGTTCATTAATACGTTCAGCACAGTCAGTGTTCCCAAAACCACAGCTGCTGTTTTCTCACTGCAATATTTACATTTGAGCTTTTGGCAACAAATAGCAACAAATCGATCAAAGGTGAAAGCGACGGTGAACCAGACCGAACAGTCAGTAGCTGCATAAAGCAGGACGGCATGAATATTACACACTGGGATTTTCCTCAGGAAATAAAAGTGTTCCATATAAACAATGGGGATGTGTCTCGACATCAGGTCGATGATAATGACCAGTAGATCCGTCACTGCCATGGCCACCAGGTAAAGTCTGACACATGGAGACAATCCACAATCTTTATAAAGCAGGACGTAGATCGTCACTACGTTAACTGTGAGGGAAGAACAAATTATCCATCAGTCTGGAGGGAAAATTGACAGTTTATTTGAGAATCCAATGAAATTCTCAAATGTATTCATAGATTTATTAACGTAATTGGAGCTGAAATAACAAATGAGACGGTCTGAATACTGACAAAAATGTGATGGAAACCACAACAAACCATCCCTTTCCAAACACACAGGCACATATCCATGAGAATAAACAGCTCTAGAATATTCCAATTGATCAAGTGAGAGCAGACATAAGTCACTTCTTCACAATTCCTATGACGAAACGGTGAATTTATTGCCGTCCTGAAGGATTCGCTTCCAGTTCCTTGAAAACAAGCGGAAATTAGAAATATCTGTCTTTTAGTAAAATCGTGGTAGATGAAGAAATGTAAAACCAAGGCAAACGTATTTCACTGCTAGAAGGGCCTTCAGAATAATGTCTCCTTATCCCTGGAGAGGAATCTCTTCCCTTGGGTTCTGCTTTTCTGAGCAATTCATTGACATCCAAGCATTCACAAATAATTTCGGATCTGGAATGTTCTGGGGAACGTCATGTATCGACTGTTCCAAGCAATGTTGGGTTGAGAATGTTGCGAGGAATACCGGGTATGAACATTCCAGCGAGTACCTGGTACAGAATATTCTGGAGAGTGTCGGGTATAAAATGTTCCAGAGAATGTCAATTGTAGAATGTTCTGCGAATGTTGAGGATAGAAAGTTCCAGGGAATGTCAGGTAGAGAATGTTCTGGGAAGTGTTGGTTATAGAATTTTCCAGACCATCCTGGTAAATGCCGGGTATCCAACTTTACGAAGAATGTCGAATCTGGAATGTTCCAGAGAATGTCAGGTATAGAATATTTTGAAGAATGCTGATGTACAATGTTGTGATGAATGCCAGGAATAGAATGTCCCGGGAGTGACTTATTCAGAATGATCCAAAGAATATCAGTTTTCGAATTTTCTAGGGAATGTCATTTGGAGGGCGTGCTGGGGAATGTCACGTGAATAGAATGTTCCAGGAAGTGTTGTGTATTAAATTTCTGGAGAATTTCTGGCAGACAGTGTCCTGGAGTAAGCAATGTTCTGAAGAATTTTAAATATAGAATATTCTGGTGAATGACAGGTTTAGAATGTTCCGGAGTTTGGCGGGTGCAGGAAGTTCCAGGGAATATTGGCAATAGACAGTTACTAGTAATATCTGAGAGAGAATGTCCCAGGAAATGTCAGTTACAAAACTTTACGAGGAAGGCCAGGTGCAGAATGTGCCAGGGAATGTCGAGTATAGTATTTTCCATGAATGTTTGGTTGCAGAATATTCCTGTCAATCACAAAATGATCCGGGGAAAGGCCGTATAGAACGTGAGAGAGTTGGAAAGACACATAGACAAAGACGCTTCTGCACAATAAGTTTCTTGAGATCCAATCAGCCTCACGGTGGCAATCTCTCTCCAAACCCAACTCAACTGGGCACTTTGTGCTCAAAAACCATAAGATTAAGACAACGCCTTGATCAGTTGATTCAGATCACCATTTTCATTTGGACAGACACCATCCCTGATTCAGAAACCACACTCACTCCCTTCTCAGTTTTATCTAACACTCCCAGCTGTAAAATGTTTTGGGTATTGAGTTTCCAGTGTCATTCACCCTGTAGCCCTGTCTCTCTAATGCCATTAAATCGTATTCATTTCCTTCAATGCATGCACAGAATTCCTCAGGTTGCAGAGGGATTTGGATTAATTGCAGAATTCGGCTGAGAATTGGCAAATGGAATTCAATGTAGATGAATGTGAGGTGATTCACTTTGGCAAGGATAACAGGAAAGCAGAAAACCTGACCAATGGAAAGATTATTGGTGGTGTGGATGTGCAGAGGGATCTTGGTGCCCATATACATCGAGTCCTGCAAGTTACACACAGATTGCTAGTGTTATCAAGAAGGCAGACGGTGTGTTAGGTTTTATTGGTAGAGGGATCGAGGGTTGTAAAAGGGAGCATAGCTGAAAAGTAATTTGAGACACATGTGAGATGCACATTCTTTATGCCGAGTGTGGTAAGGGCGTGGAAAGCCTTGCTTGCCAAAGTGATTTATTCAGCGACATTAGAGGTGCTTGAACGCCTCTTTGTGATGCGTTTGGATGATGATGGGATAGTGCAGGGCGATAAGCTTAGATTAGTTCACAGTTCGGCGCAACGTAAACGGTTCTGCACTTTATTGTTGTGTTTTCTAATGCACCTAACCTAGACATCTCTGAACACTATGGGCAATTTAGCATGGCTAATGCATCTTAATTGCACTTCTGTGGATTGGGAGACCAAATCACAGCAACCGGAGGAAACCCATGCAGAAATGGGGAGAACGGGCAAACTCCACATAGACAGTTGGCAGAAGTTGGAATTGACACTGGTTGCCTCGTGCTGTGACGAAGCACTGTTAACCATTGAGCCATGGTACCACCCAAGGTCCTGAGTTGTAATGCTTCATGAAGCCCCATCACGATACCAAGGTATAACAACTTCGACCGGCAAGACAGACCCACCAGTGTTTGATGCTCTGTGAGACCCAGTCAGGAAACAATTTACACTGGAATTTCCCAACATTAACTCCAGAACCAACGAAATCTCATGGCAACAGGTCAGAGATTGTCAAGGGAATCTCTTGATGATGGGCATCTACTGCCGTGCACACCACCCTTCTATGATAATTCCATTCCCCTCGATTTTGAAAGCAAATTGGAGGGAGCACTGAGGATAACAAGGACATAGAACATTCTCTGGGTATGAAAGTTCAATGTCCATCTCTGAGAGTTTCTCCACAGGTCGACCACTGATGGAACAAGGCGTGGCTCAGAATACACAACAGCCGGACTGTGCGACGTGATGGGAGATCCAACAAGTGGGATATATTTTAACCAAACTCATTGTCACAATTGGATCTGTCCCTAACAGAACCTGTAGGAGCACCCAGCACACAGTATTTTTTTAGGGGATGTCTCAACCTCATCGTGAAAATACTGCCCACTGCGTTATGCAGCACTACCTCCTACGAAATAGAGCATGCTTACTAAGGACAGAGCAAATGGAACCAGGGCATCCAAGAGGTGTAGTGGGCTATCAGCAGCTGCAGTATCAGTGGACTTCCCATGATCAAAAAATTCAGAATTCGGCTCTTTTCTGATGGTTCGAAGATGTTCTGCAACATTCGTAACCACACCAATCCTGACGCAGGTTATTAAGCCCATCAAGAGTTTTAAAAAAGGTCACACTTACGCCATTCATGTGTTCGTGGCTGCAATTCAGCAGTTAGAGCAGGTCTTTTGATCTCTCATGCCAGTTACACAAGAACTAGAAGAAAACATACAGCCTTTCAAAACTGAGACACTGGAATGCGGGGACGACTGGTTATTGAGCCTTAAGCAAGGATAAATTAGGGTTGAATTAGTCTCTATCAGTTTACTATCGACTGCAGTGACACAGAGACCAATGAAGAGACCCAAACTATATTTGCAACCAATATCAATGATTTAGATAAATATAACAAATGTATCCTGAGCAAAATTGTCACCAACTAAAACATAGTGAGGAAACGAAGTTATCAAGGAAAGTAGAGAATACGTAAATGGGTAAGCAATGGACATCAATTTGGCTGATGGAATATCATGAGAGAACTTGGAAGCTATGAATGTTTCAGGAAAATGAATGATTGTATATTACATAACTGGAAAGAGATTACAGGATTTAGTGATGCAGTGCATACTGGGGGTTTCACTCTGACCCATTCACACATCTGAAGCGTTGCTCCATCTCCATGATGGTCTGCTCCCTGTTGTTCCCAGGGAGCCTGTTTCTCTCAGTGCACGTTGGGAATTTTTATGTGGTTGGTTGGCGGATGTGGAATGATGAAAGAGAGGGTATTTCCAACCGTTATCAATGGCGTGGCCATGAACCGAGAGGCCATCATTTCTTTCTACGTGGAGACTGAAGACGATGGGAATGGCTGCCTGCTTTTGAAGGAAGAGGCTGTGGCTGCGGCCAGGAGAGTACATATTTACCAATATGCTGTGCTGTGCATGGGCAAACTGCTACATCAATGGAGTGATAGACCGAGGGTCAAATTACAAGAATGAGAACAAAACAAAGGCACTATCACGTCATCTGGAATGGTTAGTTGCATGAAATTCTCAATCCACCTCACAGAACCAGTCAAGACATCATGAATCGGGAGGACATATCTGTTCAGCAGGAGAACTCAGCAATCTGCCCAGTTCAGAAAACTGTGCAGATTACAGCAGTTCATTAATCATTAAACCAGAACGAGATATCTCTCCAACACGCCAACCGGATTGATCAGCAATGAGTGAGTGTGTCTGTGTGAGTGAATCTCTGTTTGTTTCTGTGTCTCATTCTGTGTTTCTCTGTGTGTAGTTGTGTGCATAGCTCTGTATGTGTGTTGATTGCATGTGCCTGTGTGTGTGGCTCTGTACATGACTGTGTGTGCCTGTATGCGGGATTATCTGTGTGATTCTCTGTGCATTTATGTACGTCGGTGCGTATTGAAAAAATATAACAATCAATATTTATCTTTCCATGTCCAAGCTATTCGTCATTTATCTTTTTATTAGATCTTGAGCATCATTGCTTGGTTGTAGTTAAAGAAATTTTGGTATTCAAGCTATTTACCTGACTAGTTCCGAATATTGAACCATATCTGCTCTGAGATCAATATCAGTGGTATATGTAAGACCTGGTTCTGTTTAAAATTTATAATGCCCAATAGGGCAGGAAGACAAGAAAAGCAAAGAACAATCCTCCAACTTCTGTCTGAACAGGGACAAGGAGAAAGATTCAAAGAGCCGTTTGAGTAGGAATCCTCATCCCCAGATATCTGTCGTTCCTGCGCATATGCATATTATTCAAAGCTGTGTTAGTTAGATATTTGACAGAAAAATGAGTCAAGGATAATGAACTACAGGTAGGGAAGTGTGGCTCAGATCACAACTCGGTAAGCCAAGATATTTCTGCGTGTTGCAGCAACATCCAAGTGTCAATTAAAGGACTGCTGTTGCTGAGTCCTATGTTGCTACTTTCTATTCGGCCCCCCAAATCTGTTAGATAGGACCACCGGAGGTCAATTGCACTGGACACAGAAACGGAAGAGACCATTCATTACTTCAACACTGTCACACACGATTTGATGTGGATGAGAAAATGCGTTTGGGGGTAAAAAGTGGGTGCTGATGTGAAACATGCCCTCCTTTTAACAGAATTCCCCTTGTCTCCATTTGTTGGTCACGTTGCAAACATAGAACATAGAACAATACAGCGCAAACAGGCCCCTCAGCACTCTATGTTGCGCTGACCTATGAACTAGGCAATGCCCATCTCCTGCGCAACCGATCATCAGCCATGTGCTTATCCAAGGATTGTTTAAATATCCCTGATGTGGCTCAGATAACTACATTGACCGGCAGGACATTCCACACCCTTATCACTCTCTGAGTTAAGAACCTGTCTCTGATGTCTGTTTTTAGTCTATCACCCCGCAGTTTGCAGCTATGACACGTCATACAAGCTGACGTCATAATCCTTTGTTCAACTCCTATGTCCCTAGCATCGATGACAACTAGTGTGGTGATTAAATTTGCTTTCAAATGGTTGAATGCCTCCTGGCATTATTCTGTTCACTGAAACGTTATGTTCTTCTTGAGGAATTCAATTAATGGTGCAACTAAACTGTTGAAGTTTGCAACAAAATCCCAATACAATTCACCGAGTCCTAAGAATCGAAGCGCCTCTTTCTTCGAGGTTGGGCGTGGCAAATCCTCAATGTCCTTCGTCTTTGCGTTCCATGTGGTCAACCTTCCATGACCGGTGTTGTGTGCCAATAACGTCGCCTCTTCTTTCGTGAATTCTGTTTTCTTTATGTTTATCACCAGATTTGCTTCTCGTTTTTGTTCAAACAGCTCTGCCAACTGTACCATGTGATCTTTCCAGAGCTTAACGAAGATAAGTCGTCTTCCAAATAGTCTGCACAGTCTGTTAACCCAGCCACAGCTCTGTTCATGAGTCTTTGGAAGGTGATGGCCACGATCGTCATTCCGAAGGGCACAACTTTGAATTGATGTAGCCCATTGAGGGGAACAAAAGCAGGACTTTATTTAGCCATGTCTGATAAAGGTACCTGCCTGTAAGCGCGCATTAAGTCCAACTTGGTGATGGAACTGCATTTTTCCCAATTTCTCGATACAGTTCTCCAATATTGGAGTTGGATGTCAGTCTGATTTTTGTAACTGTGTTGATCTTCCCATAATCCAAACATCACTGATTCTCAACCAGTTTGGGAACTAAGACAATTGGCTAACTCCACTCGCTCTGGCTTGGTTCCATGCTTTCCTCTTTCAGCATAGTCTCCACCTCCTTCTGGACCTGCCTGGCTTTGAAATGTTTAAGCTGATAGGGGTGCTGTTTTATCGGTGTAGTAGTCCCTGTGTCTGTTTCATTTACAATAGTGTCAACCGTTCCCATCTGATTTCTGCATATGTCCTTATCCTGAAGTGACAAACCTTTTCACTGCATTTTATCCTCATGACACAGCTTACTATCTATCTCACTCCTCAATGCCTTCTTCATTTTTAAATCTACCGTGAGGCACATCAAAATCCAAGCCATCTAGATTAGCTTCCTCACTCTGAAGGGCAGTAAGGAATACGTGTTTTTCCGGGTCTTTCTCTCTCGTATAATACGAGTTCAACATGGTCACCTGATATACCCAATACCTTTCTTTCCTCTCTGGCATCCTTACAAGATAGTTCACCTGGTTAAACCGTTTCTCAAAATGATAGGGACAACTATGCTTGTATGTTGCCTCCCAGGTGCTCGAGTCAGCGATGTCACAGATCGGCTGCAGAGCATTCTAAAAGGTGAGGGTGAACAGCCAGTTGTCTTGGTGCATATAGGCACCAATGATACAAATAGAAATCGAGACGAGGCCCCGAAAGAAGAATTCAGTGATCGAGAGAGAAGTCAAAGGGGAGGACCACAAAGGTAGTGATCTCGGGATTACTAGCAGTGCCACATGCTAGCCAGCGAAGAAATGAAAAAAAAAGGCAGGATGAACACGTGGCATGGGAAATGGTGTAGGAGTGAGGCGTTCAGATTTGTCGCGCATTGGGACCGGCTTTGGGAAGGTGGGATGATGACCAAAGGGCGGTCTACATCTGAACCAGAATGGAACCAATGTCATTGAGGGAGTTTTGTTGCTGCTGATGTTGGGGAGGTTTTTAACTATTGTGGCAGGGGACTGGGGACCAGAAGAGAGAACAAGTAGGCACGAGATGGAGACTGGAGATTGTAAGAATTATGAAGGGAAGAATAGGCAGATAACAGGTGAGCACAAAAGAACTGGTGGCCAAAAATGCATCTACTTTCATACAAGGAGTATAGTATGCAAGGCAGATGAACTTAGGGATTGGATTGGTGCCTGGGAGTATGACATTATTGCCATCACAGAGACTTCGTTGAAGGAAGTGCATGATGATTGGCAACTAATTGTTCCAGGATATGAATACTTAAGACAGGGCAGGGAGGGAAGCAAAAGTGGAGTTGCATTGCTGATCACGGCTGTGCTAAAGGAGGACTCTATGGCAGTGTAGGGTAGTGAGACATTATGGGTGGAGCTGAGAAATAAGAAGGGTGCAGTTACATTTTTGGGGCTGTATTGCAGACCTACCAAGATGGGAGGTAGAAGAACAAATAGCTAAACAGATTATGAATAGTTGTTAAGGCAATAGATTAGTGGTGATGGGAGATCTCAATTTCCCAACATTGACGGCGTTACACTGAGCGTCAGAGGTCTGGATGGATTAGAATTTGTACGAAGTATCAGGAGAGTTTTCTGAAGCAGTATTTCAAACGTCCGAGGAGGGGAGGACCATATTCCACCTGGAACTGGGGAACGAGCCTGGACAAGTCGTAGAAGGTGTGATGGGGGATTTCTTTGGGAAAAGTGACCAAAATTCTGTAAGTTTTAGAATACTCGTAGATAAAGGCGAGAGTGGTCCTCAGTGAAGGGTACTAACATGGGCCAAAGCCAATTATAGCAAAATTATGCAGGAGCTGGGAAATGTTGACTGGACACAGATATTTGAAGGGAAGTCCACATTTGTGATGTGGGAGGTTTTCAACTTTAGGTTAACAGTAGTGCTGGATAGGCATCTCCCGTTGAAGGCAAAGGATATGAAGGGCAAGATTCGTGAACCATGGATGACAAGAGAAATTGTACGACTAGAGAGGAGGAAAATGAAAGCATATTTCATGACCCATTGGTGTAGGGAGCCAAGAACAGAATGGGCCATGGAGGAATATCGGAAGAGTTGAGCAAGTCTGAAACAAGGAATCAGGCGGGCTAAAAGGGGTCATGAAATACCTTTAGCGAGCAGAATTAAGGAAATTCCCAAAGCATTTTATTCTTATATAAGATGCAAGCAGGTAACTAGAGAAAGGATTGGTTCACTAAAAAAAAATGAAGGAAGGCTGTGCGTCGAACCTGAGAGAATGGGTGAGATTCTGGATGATTACTTTGCATCAGTGTTCACTGAGGAGAGGAACATAATGAATGTTGAGATTAGAGATATGTTGGGTATGCTAGAGGTTATTAAGGTGGACAAATCCCTAGGACCTGATGGGATCTATCCCAGGTTGCTGAGGGAGGTGAGAGAGAAAATAGCTGGGACCCTGACAGATATCTTTATGACATTCTTAAATGCAGGTGAGGTGCCGGAGGACTGGAGGGTAGTTTATGTTGTCCCCTGTACAAGAAGGGTAGTAGGGATATTCTGGATAACTACAGAACAGTGAGCCAGACGTCGGTGGTGGGGAAGTTGCTGGAGAGGGATCTATTTATGTTTAGAAAGGAATGAGCTTATCAATGATAAGCAACATGGTTTTGCGGGGGAGATCGTGCCTTATCAACTTAATAGAGCTCTTCGAGGGAGTGATCAAGTTGTTAGATGAAGGATGGGCTGTTGATCTCATACACATGGAATTTATTGAGGCGTTTGATAAGGTTCGCCATTGTAGACTAATAGAGAAAGTGAAGACTCAGTTTGTTCCAGCTAGGTGGATGAAGAACTGGTTGAGCAACAGGAGACAGAGTAGTAGTTGAAGGGAGTTCCTTGAAATGGAGAAAGATTACCAGTGGTGTTCCACAGGGGTGAGTATTGGGCCACTGTCGTTTGTAATATACATAAATGATCTAGAAGAGAGCACTGTTGGTATGATCAGCAAGTTTTCAGATGACACAAAGATTGGTGGAGGAGCAGAAAGCATAAGGAACTGTCAGAGAATGCAGGAGGATATAGATAGACTGGAGAGTTGGGCCGAAAAGTGGCAGATGGCATTCAATCCCGACAAATGTGAGGTGATGCATTGAGATAAGTCTAATTCTAGAACGAATTATACACTGAATGGAAGAGCCTTGGGAAAAGTTGATAGGCAGAGAGATTTGAGAGTGCAGGTCCATAGTACCCTTAAAGTTGCTTCACAGGTGGAAAGAGTGGTCAAGAATACACATAGTATGTTTGCCTTCATTGGACGGGAATCGAGTATCAGAGCTGACAACTCATGCAAAAACTGTACAAGATATTGGTTCGGTCGCATTTAGAATATTGTGTACAGTTCTGGTCGCCACGTTACCGAAAGGATGTGGACGCTTTGGAGAGGGTGCAGAGAAGGTTTACGAGGATGTTGCCTAGTATGAAAGGTGCTAGCTATGAAGACAGGTTGAGTAGGTTACATTTAATTTAACTAGAAAAAAGAAGATTGAGGGGGGATCTGATTGAAGGTTACACAATCATGAAGGGTATAGAGAGGGTGGATAGAGTCAAACTTTTTCCCAGGGTGAAGGATTCAATAACCAGAGTTCATGCTTTCAAGGTGACAGGAGGAAAGTTTAATGGGGATACACACGGCACTTACTTCACACAGAGGGTGGTGGGCGTTTGGAATGCATTGCCAGCAGAAGTGGTAGAGACAAGCACGGTATATTCACTTACGTTGTTTCTGGACAGATAAATGAGTAGGTGGGGAGCAGAGAGACACAAATGCTGATGAATTTACTGACATGCTTAGACAGTATATTTTGATCTGCTCAGGCTTGAAAATGCAAAAGGACTGTTCCTGGGCAGTAAATTTTCTTTGTTCTTTGGTCTCGGCCTTGCTTTTAAGAGATTTCCTACCATTGGTAACAGTACTAACACATCAACCCGCCGGGAAAACGTCCGAGGCTAAGAGTATTTACCTGCTACATGCTTCATTCTGTACTGTCCTCTTTCGGTATTGTTTAGCTAACTCACTTACTCGACTTCGTCTCTTCCTCTCCTCCGTTGCATAATCAAAGTGTGAGACCTCCAATTGTGGTCCCGTTAGATTTTCTTTCATTAATTTCAAAGGACCTCTTCATTTCAAATATTAACTCGAAGAGCGTGAACTGAGTGGATTCGTTTGGTTCATTTCTCGTGGCAAACAATACGATGAGATTCCTTTATACAAATCATTGGGATAATCCACACAAAATGCTCTCAACATGTTCTTCAAGGTCTGATATTACCTTTTTATGAGTTTCTGGGATTCAGGATGATACGTACTCTTTTGAAAGTGCTGTATACCTAAGCTATCCAAAATCTCCTTAAACACCGAAGAGTAAATTATGACACTTGGTCCAAATATGGGAAAGCCATACTATATGAAGAAAGGTACTAACTCCTCTACCAGTTTTTTTTGCCTTGATGTGCCATAATGGAATTCCCTCCCGATGTTTGGTAGACACAACCATTATGCTTAACAAGTACTGCTTCCCACTTTTACTTCTTGGGAGTGGACTTACACAAACAAGCATAACCATCGTGAAATGTTCTCCAAATGTAGGAATTGACAACAAAAATGCTGGTTTTATTATTGCCTGCAGCCTTCATACAATTTGAAATGCGTGGCACGTATGGTAAAGGTTAACCACGTTTTTGTGCATTCCAGGGCAAGGAACATGCTTTTGAACCATAGCCTGAGTCTTTCATACCCCAAGGTGACCTCTACAGGTAGTTCATGTGCTACCGATATCACCTCCACTCTGGATGCTACCGGCGAATCAATCTGGTGTACTTTGGATCTCTAAACTCTCCTCTGAACTGAACTGCCGTGGACTCCATTTTCGTCTTAGGATTCTATCTTTCAGATAATAAACCTCAGGAATATTATCTGCCTCATGTTTGGCGTACACATCCACGTTGTATATCTTATCATCTTATCCTGCTATTGCACATCATTTAGCCTTTCAGAACTGAACGTTTCTGTCTGAGCATCTGCCTGTTCAGGTTCTTCCTGCACCACAACGTCAAACAGGATGTCCGCTGTTTGATCCTCAACTCCTTAATGTCTCTGCTTAGTTTGTGCTTCGTACTGCGTCTCATGATAGTGTGATCTGTTTGCTCCACAGACTGGGAAAATACCAGGATATTTCTGCTTGAACTCCTCAGTTTCTTGGTGTTCCTGGGTTTCTCCACAACGAGGAGTATCATTCCCACCATGTACCTCACTAAATCATTCCCAAGAACAAAATGAATTCCTGGAACTTAAAATCTGCCAATCTATCCCACAGTAACCTTCCAGACTTGAGTTAGCAATCCAGCCTGATCTATCATCGGGAATCGTTACATTTCTGTCCATCTACCGCACAAATTTTCACACTCTCAGGTTGCAGGTCTGAAAGAGTAGAAAGCCGCTAATATCTTACTTTCGAAACATCTTACTTCAGCGACTGTTTAGATCCTGTATCTCTCAAAATTATAACATCTTGTCCTTCTCCCTTGTACAAATTCATAAGCCGTTAATCTCGCCCGTCTGACACCACTTCATAATTTATTGGTGCCTCATGTGACAACGGGGACAAATACGTCACTAGCTCTGCTTACCAGGTTAGTCTGAACTAGTATTAACCCTTTGGAGCCACTCCATCTGCCTAGCCTTTTGTCAAATGAAATACGGAAGTTTTCAGCATGTTTGTAATTAAAATGTGGCAGAGTTGGGAAACAGTTTGCCCATATCATTACCTTCTCTTCTAATCTCAATCCTGTTAATTTGACATTGCTGACTCAGTCGCTAATTCTCAAGTTCAAATTCACTTCTTGTTTTGCTCAAATACAGCCATCCACCTCTTTTTCTCCTCTCTTTCTCTTTCCATTTATTTCTCTCTCTCTCTATCTTCCCATCTTCTCTCTCTCTTTACTCAGCTAAAAACCTTCTCTCTCTCTTTCCCCTCTCTCTCTCTCCCTTTCTTTATCTTCGAATTCCGTTTTCCTCGCATGTAATTTAAATCTTTCTGCCTCGTCTGCATTGTCTGTTTCTCTAACACATTTATGTGTTTCAGTAATTCCCATACACTTTCAGCTTTATTTTGTCCTTTGTTAAACCCAATCTAGCTTCTTTGCTAATTCTAAAATTATGGCCTTTTTCTTTCCTTCTGACCTCTCTTGGCAAATTTGAGAATTATCGTCAAACCGCAGAACCTCTTCAGCAATTTTAAGAGTCATGTCTCACACTTTTAATTTATCTAACAACAAACCACCGAAATTAAACAAATTGTCTCACGTCTCTTTTATTTAACTATCAAAGACACTGACTTTCAAGTGTTTGAATCCACTGGGCATTTTTTTCTTCACGAAATGTGTTCAAATCTGTCCAAATATCAGACTAGATCTGTCTAAATCTGTTCATTTTACGGATCCAAGTCTCAAACTTTCTAATTCTGGCGACGAGCCCCCAAACTGTTACGACACGTGGTAATCCCTCCTGTTAATTTAAACAAGCAACACAGAAAAAAAATCGGCCTGTGATGTAATCTGTTAAAACTCCAGAGACAAATAACTTTCCCAGAGGCAAATATTTGAAGTAAAAAAAAACAGCTTTATTTCTTTAATTCTAACAGAAAACATCAAGTAACAACTATATTTGCAACTCCTTTCTCTTCAACCTATCAATTGCACTCCCGTCTACAATACTGGTCTGCTAAAAATAAATTGCATATGCAATTTATTAAAAAGTTGATGAAGTTTCAAATCAAGTCACCTTTGCCGAGTGTCCTCTTCAAATTTTCCTCTGACTTCTTTTCTTCTTCTTCGGGATTCCGGGTTTCAGGTCTATGACAGATAAATGTATCTTTAAGGGAGCAGATGTTTCTGCAAGCAGTCTCTCTCTCTCACGTTGTTGGTGCTAGCTGTTCTCTGCAACTCTTCAAACTGTCTGATATTTGTACCTTAAAACATAGGATCTTTTCATTGGTTTTACTGTTATCAAAACCTAACTGGGAACTTGATGGGAATTTGGTATCTTGGGGCATAACTTATACTGATTTGCCAAATTTGAATCTGGTTTTGTATCCAGGATAAATAGCTCGTAGCTACCTGCCTCAATCTAATGCTGCAAAGTTACCTTATTCCAAACTCTCAGTGCTTCTCTAAGACCTTGTTGGCATTTCAACTCTCTTAAAGCTACAGTAGTCATATATCGTCACAACAACAGTCTTGACCCAGTAATTCTTAGCTGTCGGTGGGAATGCCGCCCTTCACCAGTCAGGCCCTGAGGGCATCCCTGAAGCACTTTCTCTTTCCACACAGGCTCGTCTGCAATTTCGGAGCTGCGAGTATGGCAGCTGCTGAGACAATGCATCTCGCTCTTGGGAATGTATCCAACCTATCAACTGATCGGAGACACTGGGTTTGATGCATCTGTCTTCCCAGCGTATTCACAGGATCTTGCATTCGTGAGACTGCTATCGTACCTTGAGGTCCATGTTGTAGGCAGTCCACGTCTCAGAGACATTTGGAAGGGTTGTAACTACTACAGCTCCGTATACATTGAACTTTCTCCAGGAAATACAGTGTGGCTGCCAGCCACGATGGGGCATAACGGACTGCTGCCGGAGAAATGCGGAGAACAGAATCGCCCCTTCTACTAGGCTGCCTTTGACATAAGAAAACCCTTTTTCACTGTCAGCCAGGAAGCATTACAGAGCGTCCTTTTCTAATTTGGACACATCATGAAGTTTGTCGCCAGCCTTCAACTGACCCACGATGACATGGAAGTTGTGGGACTCTAAATGTCACCCCCACCGCCCCATTCCCCCATGTTTCTGTGTCAGGCAAGGGCTTTATCAATGCTCCAACACTGCTTGCGACTTAGCTCGCTGCAATGCTTTACCTCACCACTGACAAGTCTCTGCTGGAGTGGCCCTAACCTGCCGAACATGCAGAAAATGTTCAACATCCACCGCCTTCACGACTAAACCAAAGATAGGAACGTGCAGAGCACCCCCTTCTGTGCAGACTCTACTGCTGTATTGTTAGCAGTGTTGCAGATCCCCGTACACTGTTAATGAAGTTCCCATACATCATCAAAAGCGGACTCAACAGACCCTCAGATCTCCCTGCATGAATGCAGCAGCTGACAACACAAACCCGAGAAAACCCACAGCACCTTCTCCAAATTTCCAATGACAGACGCAAGTCAAATTTGTGTAAAGATTGTTCACCCACTCAGTGCCTTCCTATCCTCAATTTCTGCTCCTGGTGTAGAAATCTTTACAACTATGCACAGCCCCAGTGACCTGAAATATTAACAGTTCCGTTCGCCAGAGAAGAAGTTAACAATGTAAGAGCACAATTTTCTGTATGTCAGTCACAATAATAGCAACAACATTATTGCCGGTTCAGGTGATAGTGGATGCTGGGGAGGTGATTGCCCAGCAGTATTATCTCTTGGATATTAATGCACGTATTCAGGTCATGACATAGACCACACATTTGAATCTCGCGATGGCTGATGGTGTAATTAGAATTGGTTAAAATATATTCAATTAAGAATCTAATGAAATATTGAAACCACCATGTCGCGAAAAGAAAAAGCATGTCTCAGTCATTAATATCTTGTAGGGAAAGAAACCTTTTATCTTCACCTGGTCTGGCCTGCAACTAATTCCAGGCCCACACCAATGTGGTTGATTCTCAACTGCCTTTTGAAATGACTTAGCCATTTAGTTATGTTAACTGCTATAAAGTTTTAAAGAAATAAAAAAGGATGACATCGGCACAGGGAATTTAAAGCATGTGAGCTGCAGTGGTGAGCAGTTGCAGCTCACGATTACCGTCTCAGAGGCAACGTGGAAATGGAAATAAATCTTGAGGCCCACATTGAGATTAAAGTACATTAATGAATAGAAGAAGATGGCCACGCTCAGTGTACAGAGACTGAGGAGACATAACTCAGTTTAAACAGTGTCTTGGGACGTATAGACAAGGATATACATCTTCATGGGCAGTATGTTCAAGGTCATGGGAAAAGGAAAAAACTAAAAGAGGTTAATATCACACATTTACTTTCATCCAGATGGTCCTTAACAATCGCTTTGTTTGCTTCTTTTTCTCTCTCCCTTTCTTGTTCCATCTATTCAACTCACTCTTTCTCCCCTTTACAACAATTACCCCTGTCATCAGCATCAATCGGAATATTTACTAGCTGCTTTCAAGTCTCATATGTGGAGAGAGTTATCGAAATGTTTTTTTTCTCTCTTCTGAGTTCAGATTTCCTAACAGTTGATTGCTTTTCATTTCATATCGCCAGCATTTTTTTTGTTTGATTTAACCATTGATTTTGTTTGGTCATCGCTGCCGAGTGCAAAATGTCATGACCAGCAGCAATTTGTCTTGACTGTGAGGCCAATCCAAAAGGCAGTACAAGCCAAGCACATAATTGCGGGACTGAAGTCACGCTTATTCCAGCCCCGTTAATAATGTTGGATTCTTGTTAGCAAAGGATGTCAGTGGAACAGTTATGTTTTCAGACAAAATGCTGCAAGCATTATGGTTGTTATTAGTGAAATTCGCTTTCATTTTATCATTTAATTTATGTTCTACCATCAGCTGTCGTTGGATTTGAAACCTGATCTTTAGTTTACTTGCCTGTGATTCTGAATTACCTGCCGAGGGACATAACGACGCTGATATGTCGAAGTAACTTTAAAGGGAAGAACACGTTTATGATAAAAATATTTGTAATTGTCATAATGGCCAGAGAAGAGCCGAAGTTTGTAGAGGTACTAAAGTGTAGATAATGGTTTGTTCATCAACAGTACTGACACGGAGGTGGAGACTGTGGACCTGATGGAGCTGCTTAGTGATGAGAGAATAATGTGACATAACTCATTTCAGGTTAAAAAGGATCTTGAGGTTGTGAACAGTCTTGTTCTTAGATGTTTGTGAGGGAAGATTTGAATTTCGAGCAAAATGAACAGAATTTGTGGATGAAAGTGAAGGAAATACTTTCTGTCTTTGTAAAATATAAATAATAAAAATATTCGGTTAATGGAATTAATACATGACCAGATACAGAGAGACTTACCAGGAGCACCAACAATAACAAGGGTGGGATAGTAACCCGCTTGAATAATCATGAGCGCACCGTGTATCTTCCAACTTAATTCTGACCTGGAAAAATAGCGAAGACCGCTGGATAAACTCCTGTCCATTGTTGAAACATTATTCCAGTCAAATGTTCTCAGATTCTGATACGTTGTTGTAACACTCCAGTCAACTGTTTTCAGATTCTGATCCATTTCTGGAACAAACCAGTCTAACGTTCTTAGATTATGATGCCTTGTTCGAACACTCCAGTCTAATGTTGTCTGGTTCTGATATCTCCTTCCTCTGTCTCTGCAGCTGCTGATCCCTGTTAGTGTCGAACTGACATTGTAACTGCTGTTATAGCGAGATAATACATAGGAAGAAACCCCCTACTGAGAGAACAAGGGAATTCTGCAGTGTCACAATTAGAATCCATTAGTCTCACATCAATCACAGTCACTGAACCAACAGCCCCAGTTAACCCCTCTCACGGCAGTACTTTCAGCTCACAATAATAACTGGACTGGATTGGATCTTGTCATTGCAGGTTTATTGATCTTATCTCCTAGTGTCACTTGTTCTAATGAAGCTCGTGGTGACGAAGCATGATAGATATTTTCCTTTCACTGGCTAGTTAACTCTGCTGAGTTGTCCATGTACAATGTTGTAGGTGACTGAACACCTCCCACCAAGGATTACTCCCACCGCTCCCCCCACCCGCAAACCAAATGCGTATAAAAAGCAAGTAATCAAAAGATTATGACTGGGCCTAGTAGCCATGACTGTATACAGGAAACATGGATTTGGCTGGATGTTCCTCTAACTGTGGAATTAAAGCAACGTTGCATGTTCAGCACCAATGTCCATAGAGCATAGAGTCATAGATTCATAGAGACGTACAGCACAGAAACAAAGCCTTCAGCCCAACTCAACTATGCCAAACAGATATCCCAACCTAATCTCATCTCACTTGCCTGCACCCGGTCAGTATCTCTACAAACCGTTCCTCGTCATATACCCATCCAGATACCTTTAAAATGTTGCAATTGTAGCAGCCTCCACCACTTGCTGTGGCTGTTCATTTCATACACGTACCACCCTCTGATTGGAAACGTTGCCCCATATCTTTCCACTCTCACCTTAAACCTATGCTGTATAGTTCTGGAGTTGCCCACCCCAGGGAAAAGAATTTGTCTATCTATTCTATCATGCCCCTCATGGTTTTATAAACTCCTATAAGTTTACCCCTCAGTCTCTGACTCAGGTAAAACAGCCCATCCTTTTCAGAACTTCCCTGTAGCTCAAATCCTCCAATTCTGGCAAGATTGTTGTAAATCTCCTTTGAACTCATTCAAGGTCCCCACATTCTGCTGTTACGAATGAGACCATAATTGCACGCAATATTACAAAAGTGGAATAACCAATTTCCTGTACAGCCACAACATGACCTCCCAACTCCTGCACTCAATACTCTGACCAATAAAGAAAAGTATACAAAACGCCTTCTTCACTATGCTCTCTACCTGGGATTCAACTTTCAAGGAGCTATGAACCGACACTCCAAGGTCTCCTTGTTCAACAAACCTCTCTCGGACCTTACCATTAAGAGTTGAGATTTGCTAAGGTTTACTTTTCAAAAAACGCAGTACCTCACAATTATCTAAATTCAACTCCATCTGCCACTCCTCAGCTCATTGGCCTATCAGATCAACATAGCGTTGGAACCTGAGGTGACCTTACTCGTTGTCGAAAACATCTCCAAATTTTGCGTCAACTGCAAACTTACTAAGTATACCTCACATCCAAATCATTTACATAAATGACGAAAATTAGTGGACCCAGCATCGATCCTTGTGGCCTCCAATTTTAAAAGAAACAACCCTCCACCACCAGCCTTCTACCTTTGTGTCACTTCTCTATCCAAATTACAAGATCTCCCTAAATGCCATGAGATCTAACCTGACAGATCAGTCTCCCATTCTTCAATTTATTGCAGTTTGTTTACTTGAAAGCAGTTACATTTACAGTTTTTGACTTTAGTCTAAAGCCAAACGTAGCATATACAACAACATTGTTCATTAAAACCCATGGATTATGAGTCAAAAACAGAATTAAAATGACGTTGGCAAGGACCCTGAAAGGAATGAGGCAGTGGCTGTGGAGGCTGGACACGACAGTTATATTACCCAGGACACCACTACGCTTCCCAAAAATTGGAATGAAATGTAATATCGAACAGATGACATTTGGGAAATGGAAAGGTGAAAGACAATGTGAACTGAATACGATAGCTTCAAATGTGACGCAGAGAATTATATTTTATACTGACTGTTTAATAACAGGGAAAATAGGCTGATAGGAATATTCGTATGTGCACAGGATATTCAGAAATAAAACAGACACAAGAAACAAAACGTAATAGGTACAGGGATAATCCAGGATAACAACAGTCAAGGTATAGCTCAGTCCATGCTAGATCAGAGATGATGGGCTGAGTGAGCCACATCTTCACTGTAGTTGTTTTGTGATATGTATGAAAAGTTTTCAGACACTGGATACACTAACGATCATTGAAGCGCACAGACTGTGTCATCATCACCAACAATCTATTCCTGGTGTTTCATGAAGACCAGCTGCCTCGAAAATGTCTTTTCCAACAACATCAATTTCCAGACGTTTGCACATTTAGCAGGATATTCGCCGTGAAAAAAAAAATCTTTTGTTTGGAACATAAAGAAGATACAGACTCTGGTGTAATACAAGTGTCACTGCACAACAGCTCTCATGGAACCAGGAATGGACCATATTGCCCAAGTACAACCATGTTCAACATCGAGACCCAGCAAGAAAGGCAAAATGCCAGAGGTAATGGAAATCTGAAACTCAAAGAGAAAATTGTGGAGAAGCGCACCACCTAAGGCAGAAGCTGAAGGCAGATTCATTTTTAACATATTTAGTCAGATGTGAAACTGTTCTGAAAGAAAAGACGTCTTGTAATCGAAAAGTTGATTCTGTTTCTCTCTGCTCTGATGCAGCTAGACCTGATACTGTTTCTCCAGCACATTCTTCTTTTTCCAGTGGACTGTGTCAATCTGCCTGATCTAAACCGGAACACTGAAGGGGGTCCTTTCAATTGACACTCAAGTATTTGGCTGTGGAGATTATATGAGAAATAACAAACTTTCTGCATTTGACCGTTCCCTAAATATTGATGCTGTGTTGCATTGTGATTACTCACCCTGGAAACGTTGAACTCAATGGCACTGACATCGCACAGTCAATCCTCTGCAAGATTGAAGATGATGCAGATCGAACTGTTAAAAATCAAGTATGTTGATAACTGTATCACGATATATTCCTGGGTTTTAGACAGCACTGTCAAGGTCAGAGTTTATTGTCATCCCCAGGAGCTCTGCAGAAGGTGACGGAGAGCTGCCCTCTTGAACCTGTTCGATCCAGATGGTGCAGGCAACCACACAGAGCTCCAAGATTTTAACCAATGATGTGAAGGGACAACAGATGAGTTTCTAGTCAGGATGGCAAATAACTTGAAATACAACATGCAGCAATTGGTTTTTGCATTGGTCGGTCGTGAATATTAACAATGAAGACCAAAGTTTTGCTCAGGGTCCAAGCGAAATCAGCCTGATCCCATCTATAATGGCAGAAGCAAGTTACTGCCTATGCTGGAATCTGTACTAAAAACAATCAATGCTGAAAGTCACAACGTGTTAGACAGCATCTATGGGCAGATAGCAAGGTAACGTTTCTATTCTAGATAAGTGTTCATCAGAGCTCCGATGAAGTCATCTAGACTGGAAAAGTTAGCTTGAGCACTTTCCATTGAAGCTCTCTGACCCGTTGTGATCTCCAGCATTTTTTGTTTCCAGTCAGCTCAAATGATGATTGCACATCATTTGAAACAATAAAGAACAAAACGTTAGAATACTATCTGGTTGAACAATCTGTTCACTGTCCCTATAATTCTCAAAAGATAATTGATTAACGAATTTCCAACTCTTATGAGGAGACGTTTGTTATACTTTGATGAAGCTGTTTGGTTAAGCGCCCTGACAGAGAGACAGAAAGATGCTCCAATCTGTAGTATGAACAGCAAAACGATTTATTCCATAGTGGACTAGATGGTGCAAATACACACTATTGTCTGTTCCTATTGGAAGTTGGTCATTCCTACCTCATCAGTTTCTGATGCCCAACAGCAACACAGGCATCAGCAACTACCAGCATCCTTGTTTGAAAGCATAAAGAGTAAGGGAAGGAGACGGGTGTCGGAGAGGTGATCAGAGGAAGTGGCGTGACATACAGTGGGAGTAGCAGAAGAGGAAGATAGTGGGAGCTGATTAGGGGAAGGGTCTGTCGCAGCAGTAGGGGCAATGCAAGGGAACTAAGACTGTAACGAAAAATGTAATTAGAAGGCGGAATGGCAGATGAAGCATTAGTTATAGGGAAAGGTGTGTAATTGATGAAGACCGATTTATAGCTGATCAAACATTCTTGTTCTTGGAAATCTGGATCTGGGTCCCATTGAAAATTAAGAAAAGATTTCTTATAGGTTTCTTTTATACTTGATACTTGTTCATATTACACATGCCCTGTATTTCTGTATCTGCACGTGTATACGACATGTATGTTTTTCTCATGTATTGTGTTGTCTCAGCATTTCTTTTCACTTTTCTGACAATTGGAAGAACAAGGAGTGTTATTTTTTCCTCATAGAATGCTTACAATTCAAAGTCGTCATGAAATTATGAAATATCCCCTTGCATATGTTTCGAAGATTGATGGCCCAGTGATTGAGAGCTGCTTCCCAGTAGCATGGGTGCGTCTGCAGAGGGTGGGATCAGCCTGTTCCTATATTTCCACAATGTATGCCCGAGGCTTTATTTTGGAAATGTTAAATTTATTCAGGATAATTATGATTTCGGGAGGGATAGGCTGAAGGTCGAATTCTCTAACACCCTGTTTTATGTGATTGTGCAAGCCATGTATTCAACAATTTCTGCGGCCCATTATTTCTACACATTTGGCTAATAGTTGAATGGTTGGCCGTTCGACATCCCTCTGTTGCGAAACTCTCACTGTTCTAATTTCCACTGTTTCTTTCCTGCACAGCTCCTGGATTTTTAATGGGGTCAGCAACATGACTCCAAGACAGATACCTTTTTTAGAATTGCAAAGGGGTCTCTGTACTGCTGAGGAAACCCAGCAGATGTGGCAGTGCCTGTGGGAGAAAAGGGAATTCTCATAAAGTTCTGTATAAATTCTGAAACAGTGTATCTGTTTCTCTCTGTATCGATGCTGCCAGACCTGCTGGATCTTTCCTGTTATTTATGATTTTGTTTTAAACAATGTATAGAAGTACATTTCACTGGTGTAGATGCTAATACCGCAGAGTGACTGTAAGTTAAGCAATGAAAACGTCCAGCACAGGTGAAAGAGATACTGAAGCAAACATTTGAAGTCAAATATTTCTCCTTTGTCAGTAAAAGGCACGGCTTCACAAAGTGGAGCCTTCAAAGTGAAGCAGTGACTGTGATTATCTCTGCTGGTTGTTTACCTGGTCAATGTTGTTACTCCCCGATATCCGTGCTTACATTATATATTGACAAGCTGTGGGTCAATTTCAGTGCTTTGGGCCAGTAGTGTAACTGATGACGCGTTTGATGTCGGATCAGAAGATTCTAGGTTTGAGTCCTAACTGTTACGATTGCCATTCTCTTGACTGTGCACGTTGACTATTGCATTTCCATTTCTTTGTTGTTCGGGTTTACAGGTATTCGATTCGTGCATCTTTGAGTTTGAAAGTTGCACACTCATTGTCAGAGAGATGTATGTCTGGTGCTGAGGAGCAGTAGGGTTTTGATCAGTGCGATAATAAGTTTGAAAGGTGCATTTGGGTCAATACGAGATTATTGTCAGATTGGGTATGACAGCTCCTGATTTTACAGTTTCTGAGGAGTTGGAGGCATTAGAACTGTATGTTTTTACATTTGAAAGCTGCATTTCCGTCCATTGCAGCTCACTGTCAGACAGGTGTATAACAGTTTATTTCAAGTCAGGAATGATGTCAGACTCCAATGCACTCATCGAATACCTGAGATTTATATCAGCATTGTCAGCTTTGTTTGGACACGTCGTTACTCGATCCCAGGCTAACAATGGCAAGAGTTTTCTCGCTGCATTAGGTCAAGGCCTTGACTGGAATAGGCCATGATTCAAATTATGAAAGTACATATCACTGTAGTGGATCCAAAAACTGCATCGTGACTGTGAATAAAACATTGGTAAACTTTCAGCACAGGAGCAAGAGACCCTGATGCAGGCACTTGAGAACAGATGTCTTTCCTTTGCCAGAGAAAGGCACTGCATCACGAAGTGGAGCCTTCGAAGTGAAGGTGTGACGCTGATTATCTCTGCCATTTGTTCACCTTGTGAATGTGGTTTCTCCCCAATGTCCCTGTACCTAACCATGAATCTGACCCAGATCATGAAGCTCACCCGCACCCAGACACTGACCCTGACACTAACCCAAAATTTTACCTTATCTCTGACCCTTACCCTAACCTAACCCTCATCCGAAATTAGCCCTAACCCTAAACTGACACTCACCTAAAACCTAACCCAAGCCCTAACCCTAACCCTAAGCCGAACCATAAACCTAACTGCTAATCTTACCCGAACCTTAGCACTAACCACAACACTCGGTCTAACCCCAAACCTAACCCTAACGCGAAGCATAACAGTACACCTCACCCTATCGCAAGTGATCCTGACCCTGACGCAGCCCATGACCCTCACCCTGGCCTTGACCCTCGATCTGACGCTGGCCCTCACCCTAACCTTGATACTGACGCTAGCCCTGACTATAGCACTAACCCTGACCCTGATTCTAACCCTAAACAAGTCCCTTACCATAATCCAGAAGCTAACCCTGACTCTCCACCTGACTCAAACTTCACACTGAATCTGACCCTGACACAACACTGACCTTGAAGCTGACTCTGACCCTGACCCTAATCCTTTCTCTGAAACTTACCCTGACCCTGCCCATGAACCTGACCTAACCAAGACCCAGCCCCTCACCCTAATGCTGACACTAACCCATACCCTTAACCTTACACTGACGCTTTCCCTAACCCTGAAACTTACCCTAAGCCTAACCCTAACCGGAAAACTAACCAAAGCATAACCTGAACCTTAAAACAAACCCAAACCCTTCCCTAACCCTAACCCTAAGTTTTTTTTCCCTATAAAGGCGCGCAGCTTCAAGGCCTCGGCCTCACTCTCTCAGCAGACCAGGTAAGGGCTGTTTGGCAGTGGCTGCTTGATGGCTCGGTGGCGTTTGTTTAACTGTTTAAATTTAATTTTTTTTTAGAAAAGAGCGGAGCGGACCCGGAAGCTGGTGTTGCGCAAGTTTACCTGGTTAAGTTATTTTCCTATAAAGGCGCGCAGGAGAGGAACCCGAGGCACTACAGAGGTAGAGCCTCCCACCCGCCCACGTGCTCTCACCTAATAATAAGACCCGTTGAGGTAAGAAGGTAAGTGCTGCATTTTGCATATTCTCGTGTTTAGACGTAGTTTTTTTTAAGGGTTACTTTTAGAGGGATGGCAGTGAAGGCCGTGCAATGTTCCTCTTGCAACATGTACGAGGTGAGGGATGCCATGGTCGTCCCTGCTGATTACACTTGCAGGAAGTGCACCCATCTCCAGCTCCTCCAAGACAGTGTTAGGGAACTGGAGCTGGAGTTGGATGAATTTAGGATCATTCGGGAGGCAGAGGGAGTCATAGATAGCAGCTTTAGGGAAGTAGTAACTCCAAGGATTGCAGACAGATGGGTGATAGTGAGGGGGACTGGGAGGAATCAGCCAGTGCAGAGACCCCCTGCGGCCGTTCCCCTCAAGAACAAGTATACCGTTTTGGATACTTGTAGGGGGGACGACATACCAGGGGTAAGCAATGGGGTTCAGGCCTCTGGCACGCAGCCTATCCCCGTTGCTCAGAAGGGAAGAGTGGAGAAGAGCAGGGCAATACTTATTGGAGACTCGATAGTTCGGGGCACAGATAGGCAATTTTGTGGGGGCGAGAGAGACTCACGTTTGTTATGTTGCCTCCCAGGTGCAAGGGTACATGATGTCGCTGATCGTGTTTTCCGGTCCATAAGGGGGAGGGGGAGCAGCCCGAAGTCGTGGTCCACATTGGCACCAACGACAGAGGTAGGAAGAGGGATGAGGATGTTCGGCAGGATTTCAGGGAGCTAGGTTGGAAGCTCAGAGTTAGAACAAACAGAGTTGTTGTCTCTGGTTTGTTACCCGTGGCACGTGATAGAGAGTCGAGGAACAGGGAGAGAGCAGTTAAATGCGTGGCTAGTGGGATGGTGCAGGAGGGAGGGACTCCAGTTTCTGGATAACTGGGGTACTTTCTGGGGAAGCTGGGACCTCTATAAACAGGATGGTCTACACCTGAACCTGAGGGGCACCAGTATCCTTGGGGGGAGCTTTGCTAGTGCTCTTTGGGATGGTTTAAAATAACTCTGCAGGGGGATGGGAACCTGGACTGTAGCTTTAGGGTACAGGACCTGGAGTGTAGGGAGGTTAATACCATGGCATCAATCTCGAAAGAGGGTGCCTGTAACCAGGAATGTGGCTTGAAGTGTGTATACTTCAATGCGAGAAGTATAAGAAATAAGGTAGATGAACTTGCTACGTGGGTTGGTACTTGGGAGTTCGAAGTTGTGGCTATTACGGTGACATGGGTAGAACAGGGACAAGATTTGTTGTTGCAGGTTCCAGGGTTTAAATATTTTAGTAGGGTCAGAGGTGGGGGTAAAAGAGGGGGAGGTATGGCATTGCTTGTCAAAGATAGGATTAAAGCAGTGGAAAGGACGATGGATGAAGACTCGCCATCTAAGGTAGTTTGGGCTGAGCTTAGAAATAGGAAAGGTGAGGTCACCCTGCTCAGAGTTTTCTACAGGCCTCCTAATAGTCCTAGAGACGTAGAAGAAAGGATTGCGAGGATGATTCAGGAGAAGAGTGAAAGTAATAGGGTGGTTGTTATGGGGGCTTTAACTTTCCAGGTATTGACTGGGAAAGCTATAGCTCGAGTACGTTAGATAGGTCGGTATTTGTCCAATGTTTGCAGGAGGGTTTCCTGATACAATATGTAGACAGGCCAACAAGAGGTGAGGCCATACTGGATTTGGTGTTAGAATTGGAGGTAGGTGAGCACTTTGGGGACAGTGACCACAATTCGGTGACTTTTACTCTCGTGATGGAGAGGGATAAGTGTGCACTACAGGGCAAGAGTTATAGCTGGAGGCAGGGAAATTGTGATGTGGTGAGGCATGACTTAGGATGCGTGGCTTGGAAAAGTAGGCATCAAGGGAAGGGTGCAATCGATATGTGGAGCTTGTTCAAGGAAGCAACTACTGAGTGTCCTTGATAAGTATATTCCTGTCAGCCAGGGAGGAAAGGGTCGTGTGAGGGAGCCGTGGTTTCATCAGGAATTGGAATCCCTTGTGAAAGGGAATAGGGCTGCCTATGAAAAGATGAGTCGTGAAGGTTCAATTGGAGCGATTGAGAATTATAAGGTGTCCAGGAAGGATCTAAAGAGAGAGCTAACAGCAGCAAAGAGGGGACATGAAAAGTCCTTGGTTGATAGGATTAGGGAAAACCCAAAGGCTTTCTATAGGTATGTCAGGAATAAAAGAATGACTAGGGTAGGAATAGAGTAAAAAATGAGGTCTGCAGATGCTGGAGATCACAGCTGCAAATGTGTTGCTGGTCAAAGCACAGCAGGCCAGGCAGCATCTCAGGAATAGAGAATTCGACGTTTCGAGCATAAGCCCTTCTCGAAACGTCGAATTCTCTATTCCTGAGATGCTGCCTGGCCTGCTGTGCTTTGACCAGCAACACATTTGCAGCTAGGGTAGGAATAGATCCCGTCAAGGATAGTCGTGGGAAGTTGCGTGTGGAGGCTGAAGAAATTGGGGAGACGCTGAATGAATACTTTTCATCAGTATTCACTTAGGAACAGAACATTGTTGCCGATGTGAATATTGAGTCACAATTAATTAGAATGGATGGCTTTGAGATATGTCGGGAAGAGGTGTTGGAAATTCTGGAAAGGGTGAATGTAGATAATTCCCCTGGGCCTGATGGCATTTATCCTAGGATTCTCTAGGAAGCAAGGGAGGAGATTGCAGAGCCATTGGCCTTGATTTTTATGTCCTCGTTGTCTACAGGAATAGTGCAAGAAAACTGGAGGACAGCAAATGTGGTTCCCTTGTTCAAGAAGGGGAGTAGGGATAACCGTAGTAACTATAGGCCGGTGAGTCTTACCTCTGTTGTGGGCAAAGTCTTAGAGAGAATTGTACGGGATAGGATTTATGAACATCTGGATAGGAATAATGTGATCAAGGATAGTCAGCATGGTTTTGTGAAGGGCAGGTCGTGCCTCACAAACCTTACTGAATTTTTTGAGAAGGTGACTAATGAGGTGGACGAGGGTAAAGCGGTAGATGTGGTGTATCTGGATTTTAGTAAGGCGTTTGATAAGGTTCCCCATGGTAGGCTACTGCAAAATATACGAAGGTATGGCATTGAGGGTGAGTTGGAGGTTTGGACTAAGAATTGGCTGGCTGAAAGAAGACAGAGGGTAGTAGTTGATGGTAAAGGTTCATCTTGGAGTGCAGTTACCAGCAGTGTTCCGCAAGGATCTGTTTTGGAACTATTGCATATTGTCATTTTTATAAATGACCTGGAGGAGGTGCTAGAAGGTTGGGTGAGCAAGTTTGCGGATGATACGAAAGTCGGTGGAGTTGTTGACAGTGAGGAAGGATGTGGCAGGTTACAGCGGGATATAGATAAGCTGCAGAAAGGTAGCAAATTGAGTTCAATGTCGTTAAGTGTGAAGTGATTCACTTTGGTAAGAGTAACAAGAAGATGGAGTACTGGGCTCATGGTCGGATACTTGGTAGTGTGGATGAGCAGAAGGATCTTGGTGTCCATGTACACAGATCTCTGAAAGTTGCCACCCAGGTAAATAGTGCTGTGAAGAAGGCATATGGCGTACTGGCTTTTCTTGGTAGAGGAATTGAGTTCCGGAGTCCTGAGGTCATGTTGCAGTTGTATAAGACTCTGGTGCGGCCGCATCTGGTGTATTGTGTGCAGTTTTGGTCGCCATACTATAGGAAGGATGTGGAGGCACTGCAACGGGTGCAGAGGAGGTTTACCAGGATGTTGCCTGGTATGGTAGGAAGATCGTATGAGGAAAAGCTGAGGCACTTGGGGCTGTTTTCATTGGAGAAAAGAAGGTTTAGGGGTGACTTGATAGAGGTGTACAAGATGATTAGGCGTTTAGATAGGGTTGACCATGAGAATATATTTCCACGTATGGAGTCAGATATTACGAGGGGGCATAGCTTTAAATTAAGGGGTGGTAGGTATAGGACAGATGTTAGGAGTAGATTCTTTACTCAGCGAGTCGTGAGTTCATGGAATGCCCTGCCAGTAACAGTGGTGGACTCTCCCTCTTTATGGGTATTTAAACGGGCATTGGATAGGGATATGGAGGAAAGTGGGCTAGTGTAGGTTAGGTGGGCTTGGATCGGCCCAACATCGAGGGCCGAAGGCCTGTGCTGCACTGCATTTTTCTATGTTCTATGTTCTAACAATGATGCTAGCTCTAGCTCTAACCCTCAACCTATCCCGAACCCTAGCCCTAACCCTAACCCTTTCACAGGTGACCCTGACACTGACGCAGATGCAGAACCTGACCCTGACTCTGTCCCTACCCTCATTCTGACTGTAACCATGTCCCTGCCCCTTATGCTGAGCCTAACCAAGACCCTGACCCTAACCATGACCCTGACCATAATCCTAACCATGGCACTGACCCTGACACTGACTCTGAACCTGACCTAGACCCTGACCCTCACCCTGAACCAAACCCTCACCCTGATCCACACCCTGATCCTAACCCTGACCATTAAGCAGACCCTCACCCTGACACTGACACTAACCCTAACCCTCAACCTGACCCTATCCCTGACCCTGACCCTAAATCTGACCCTGACCCTCAACTTGTCCCTGACAGTAACCAAAACCCTTACCTTAACTTTGACACTTACCCTAACCATGACCTCACCCTGTCCCTGATCGTAACGCTAACCTAACTGTAAAGCTGCCCCTGCCCCTCACCCTGACCCTTAAACTGACTCAAATCCTAGTCCTAACCGTTACACTAATCCTGACACTGACCCTGACCCTGAGACTGCTCCTGACCATGACACTGACACTGAGCTTCACCCTGACCCAATTCCTCTCCCTTAAACTGACACTGACCCTAACCCTATCCCTGACCCTGGCCCTGAAGCTGATCCTGACACTCACTTAATCCTCACCCTGACACTGATCCTACCCCGAACACTTGCCCTGACTAGGACCATGACCCTGACCCTGCCCCCGTGCCTCACCCTGACGAAGGCCCTCATCCTGACCCTGACTCTCAAACTGTCTCAAACCTCACACTGAATCCGCCCCTGACCACAGCACTAACCCTCAGTCTGAATCTGACCCTGACCTAACCTAATCCTCACCCTTACCCCAACCCTTTCCCTGACCCTGGCGATGAACTGACCCTAACCGAGACCCTGAACCTGAACGTAACCCTGACCCTGAGTCTCAATCTGACTGAAAGCTCACCCTGACTGCGACCCTGATCTTAGCCCTGACTCTGACCCTGATGATGGCCCTGATCCTCACATAATCCTCATTCTGAACTTAACACTATCCGTTCCCCTTTCCTTGAACTTGTCCCTAAACGAGACCGTGCCCCAGACCCTAATCCTGAGACTAATTCAAACCCTTACTCTATATATGACCCTTAAACTAACACTTACCCAAACCATTCCCATGACCCTAATCCTAAAACTAACCATAACCGTAACGCTGACACTGACTCTAAAACTGATCCTGACAATAACGCCAAACTGACCCAAGTCCACATCCTGGCCCTGTCCCTATCCATGATACTGACCCTGACCATAAAACTAACCCTAACTGAGACCCTGTCCCTGACCCTAACCCTGACACTAGCTCAAACCCTTAGCCTAACTCTGACCATTTACCGAACCGTGGCCCTAAACCTGTCCCTTCCCCAACCCAAACCCTAACCGTAACAGTAACCCGATCCCTAACCCTAACCCAAACCTGAATTAAACCCACACCCTTACCTTGTCCCTAACACCGAGCCAGACCCAGACGCTTTCCCTGACACTAACCCTGACAGTAACCCAAACCCTTACACCAACCTTGTCCCTTAATCTGACCCTATACCTTACCCCAAACTTGGCCTCAACATTACCAGACCTGAACACGAACCCTAGCCGTAACCCTGACCCGAACTCAAAGCCTAGCCCTAGCCCTAACTCTACCCTACCCATAACCCTAGCTTTAACCCTATTTCTAAACCTTGCCGTCGCACTAGCACTAACCCTAACCCTATCGCAGCTGACCATGAACCTAACCATGACTCTGACACTAATCCTAACGCTGGCACTGACCATGATACTCACACTGAACATAACCTTGTTATTGACCCTCAATCTGACCCAAACCCTCACCCCAATTCTCACCCCGATCCTAACCATGACCCTGAAGCTGCTCCTCTCCCTGACCCTGACCCTAAGCTTAAACCTCACTCTGACCCTGACCATGACCCTATTCCAGACCCTGACCAGGAACCTGACCCAAACTCAGACACTGGCCCTAAACTTTACTCTGACACTAACCCAATCCCCTACCCGCATTCTGACATTTACCCTAACCCTTGCCTCACCCTGTCCCTGACTTACTCCCGAAACCAAACTGTAACCCTACCCCTGCCCCTCATCCTGACCCTGACCGTACCTGTAACTCTAATGCTGACACTGACCCGGACCATGTGCCGGATCCTGATCATGGCACTGACCCAGACCATGAACGAACCCTAACTAATACTCTGTTCCTGACCCGAACCCTGACACTAAACCAAAACCTTTATGCTAACTCTGATCCTAAACCTAACCCTGACTCTAACCCTTTCCCTTACCCTAAACCTAACCCTAACTATAACCATAACCCTATCCCTATCACTAACTCTAACCCTAACCTGAACTAAACCCACACCCTGACCATGGCCCTAATCCCGACTCAGATCCTGAAAGTGAAGCTGACGCTGACCCTGACCCTAACTCACACCCTGACAATGAACTTTTCCCTGACACTGACCCTGATCATGAAACCGACGCTAACCCAGACAACGACCCTGACCCAAACGCTTACCCTAACTCTGATCCTTACCCTGAAACTTACCCTAAGCCTAACCCTAAACCTAAACCTTTTCGAACCATAACCCGAACCTGAACCCAAACCAAAACCCTAACCGTAACACTAGCCCTAGCCCTAACCCTAACCCTATACTAACCGTAGCCCTAACACTGACACTAACCCTAATACTTACCCTCACCTATCCCTGACGCTGACCATGAACCTGCCACGAAATCAGACCTTGACCTTAAACTTGTCCCTGACACGAACGAAAACCCATACCCTAACTCTAAACTTTTCCCTCACCACACCCTGTCCCTGAACGTAACCCCAACCTAACTTTAAGCCTGCCCCTGCCCATGACACTCACTCTGACCCTGACCCTGACTGAAACACAAACACTATCACAAACACTTCCCTTAACTCTGAAATTTAAACTAGCTCTTCGCCGAACCCAAACCCTAAACCTAACCCTAACCCTAACCCTGAACCTAACCCTGACCCTGACCCTGACTGAAACCCTAATCCTATGCGTAACCCTAATCCTGATACTGACCCTGACACTGATCCTGAACCTCACCCTGCCCGAAGCCCTCTCGCTTAAACTGACACTGACCCTGACTGTAGTACTGATCCTGAACCTGACTGTGACCCTATCCTAATCCTCACTGTGACACTTACCCTGTCCCTAACCATTGCCCTGAGCATAACCATGAACCTTACCCAGACCGAGACCCTGTCCCTGATTTAACCGTGACACTATCACAAACACTTCCCTTAACTCTGAACTTTAAACTAGCTCCGCCCAGAACCCAAACCCTAAACCTAACCCTAACCCTAATCCTGAGCCTAACCCTGACCCTGAGCCTTAACGTGACTCTGTCCCTTAACCAGACCCAAACTCTCACATTGACCCTGATACTGACCCTAGACTTGACCCTGACAGTGAAGCGGACCAAGACCTTGACTCTATCCCTAACCCTAACCCTTACCCTATCCATGACCGAAGCCCTGACTCTGACACTAATCATGACCCTGGCCTTAACCGAGACCCCGACCCTGACACTAACCGAAATCCTAACTCTAGCCCTAACCCTAACCCTGTCCTAACCCTAGCCCTATCGCAGCTTTCCTATAGGAATTCACTTTTTTGAACTGGACTTAGTCTAAAAATGGACAGATTCCCAGATTTTAGTGGCTAGTACTTTGGTGTGTACTGCACAGTACTTCATGTTGAACATTTATGTCACCTGTGTTTATGTGGATGGCATAAAGTTATTATCACTAAGGTATGTACACAACCCCCAGCTAATGCTTTGGGGACCTGAATTTGATCCTGCGACTGAAAGATGGTGTAAGTTGAATTCAATAACTTCTATCACAGAACATGTCAGTACAGTACAGACCCTTCGCCCCTGAACGTTGTGCCGACCTGTGAAAAGAAGCCACAGCCCATCTAACGTACAGTATTGCTGCCTCATCAATTTGTTTCTCTAATGACCATTTCAAATACGTAAACATTTGGAGAGTTTTTCCACGACCATTTTACTCTCAGAGTAAAGTACCTACCTACAACTTAGGTTCATTCTCTATCACCTCTCAATGTAAATTCATGGACTCTGCTAACCGTCACTATCTGAGGAAAAAAGGCCCTCATGGTCCAATCTGCCTCATTATTTGATCATGTTGCATGCCTTCATTGAGTCACCTTTGACCGTACTTCCCAAACTAAAACATCCAGAAATCCATCAGTCTTTCCTCACAAGACATTACCTTTATACGAGACAACATCCTATTAATCTGCTCTATACCTTTTCTAATGTTTCCTCATCCTTCTGATACTACGGTGACCAGAGGTGTGCGCAATATTCCAAATGCGGCCACGCCAGAATTATGTACAGCTGCCATATGACATCATGGCTCTTAAATCAATCCACCTCCCAATACAAGCTAACAAACCGCACGTCATATCAAACGTTTTACTCAAATCCATACACAAAGCATCAACTGCTTTACCCTCATTCAGCTGGTTGCTCACCTTCTCCAAGGACTGAAGGTTATGTGGTGCGAATTACCCTTCACAAATCCTTGCCGAATATGAATGTAGGCTAGCTCGCTAGGCTGGAAGGTTAGTTATCAAAAGAATGTGGATGCTTTGGAGAGTTTGCAGAGAAGGTTTACGAGGATGTTGCCTTGCATGGAAGGTGCAACCTATGAAGAAAGGTTGAGTAGATTCGGTTTATTTTCATTAGAATAAAGGATGTTGAACTGGGACCTGATTGAGGTTTACACGTCATGAAGGGGAAAGACAGGGTGGATAGAGACAACCTTCTTCCCAGGATGAAGGATACAATAACTAGAAGTCATGCTTTTCAAGTGAAAGGTGGAAAGTTTAAGACGAATCCGCGCGTTAAGTACTTAACACAGAGGGTGGTGGGCGTTTGGAACGCGTTGCCAGCAGAGGTGGTAGAAGCAGACACGGTAGGTTCATTTAACATGTTTCTGGACAGATGCATGGTGGGTGGGAAGCAGAGGGTTACAGATGCTTGACCGACCGGTTTAGACAGTACATTTGGATGGGGCCAAGCAGGCTTGGAGGGCCGAAGGACCTGTTCTTGGGCTATAAATTTTCTTTGTTGTTTGTTCCTATCAGACATTTCGTACACATACTAGAAAAACATCGTCAATGAGGCTCCGGACGAAGCACTGTTGATGATTCCTGATCTCTATTTATACGTTTTGGCTTCCTTGAAGTGCTGAGGTAATTTCCTGTGGTGACGCCATTCCCATGGTGATGTCATTCCCTGTTCTTTTTCTCAAGAGGTTGGAAATGGGGTCCCAGTAAATGTGCTCATTGATAGAGTTCTGGTTGGAATGTCATGCTTCTTGGAATTCTGGTGCGTGACTCTGTTTGGCTTGCCATAGTTTGAATGTGTTGTTCCAGTCGAAGTAGAGTCCTTCCTTTTCTGTATATAATGATACCCACGAGAGTGCGTCATGTCATTTCGTGGCCAGTTGATGTTCGTGTATTGTGGTGTTTTGTTTTCTGCGTGCTTGTCCAATGCAGTGCTTGTTACAGATTTTGCGCGGTGTTTTGCAAATGAAATTCGTTTAGCTTGTTGTCTGTAAAGGTTCTTTCAAAGTCATTAGCACCTGTTTTCGTGTGTTGGTTGGTCCATCACGGGAATCAAGGACACTGCCACCCGTGTGAAACACACCAACCACGAGTCAATCTCCCTTCCACAGAATCACATATCCGATTCCTAAATATGGAGACCCCCATGATTGATGTTCCCTTCTCCACTGTTCCTGTCTGAGCAGCAGGGACATGCCATATGCCAGAGGCATGTATTTCGTGGTTTTCCCAGGACACTCGGCCCACCAACACTTTCGAAAATGCATATTTGTTATGCAGGTGAGCGTCCACAAGGGATCCATGCACCTACTGGTTATTATCCCTTATATCTTCAATTATCTTCAATTCTAACTCCCTGGAGCTTTTATCTACAATAGTCTTTGCCTCCTGATTGATTCAGTATCAGTTGCCGAAAACGGTTTTCAAGGAGCTGGAATTGTGTTCACTTCTGGGAGGTGCACTCTTCTGGGACTCTAGTAGTGCCCCTCACCTCAGACATGCCACAAGAGGAACATTGCATTGCATGCACTTCTCGTTTCCCTGATGATGCAACGAAAGAGACAAATGAAGGCTTACCTGATCTCGCTCTTGTGGTTTAAGATAAGAGGAAGTAGACAGGCCAACAAGAAGTAAGGCCATGCTGGATTTGGTTCTGGGTAACGAACCAGGCCAGGTGTTAGAATTGGAGGTAGGTGAGCATTTTTGGGGACAGTGACCACAATTCGGTGATTTTTACTCTAGTGATGGAGAGGGATAAGTGTGCACTGCAGGGCAAGAGTGATAGCTGGAGGCAGGGAAATTACGATGCTTTGAGGCATGACTTAGGATGCGTGGCTTGGAAAAGTAGGCTTCAAGGGAAGTGTGCAATCGATATGTGGAGCTTGTTCAAGGAGCAACTACTGAGTGTCCTTGATAAGTATATACCTATCAGCCAGGGAAGAAAGGGTCGTGTGAGGGAGCCGTGGTTTAATAAGGAGTTGGAATCCCTTGTAAAAGGGAAGAGGGCGGCCTATGTAAAGATGAGGCGTGAAGGTTCAATTGGGGCGATTGAGAGTTATAAGGTAGCCAGGAAGGATCGAAAGGGAGAGCTAAGAGCAGCAAGAAGGGGAGATGAAAACTCCTTGTTTGGTAGGATTAGGGAAAACCAAAGGCTTTCTATAGGTTTGTCAGGAATAAAAGAATGACTAGAGTATGAATAGGCCCACTCAAGGACAGTAGTGAGATGTTGTACGTGGAGGCTGAAGAGATTGGGGAGACACTGAATACCTTTCGTCAGTATTCACTCAGGAACAGGACATTGTTGCCGATGTGAATATTGAGTCACAATTAATTAGAATGGATGGCTTTGAGGCATGTCGGGAAGAGGCATTGGAAATGCTGGAAAGGGTGAAAATATATAAGTCCCCTGAGCCTGATGGCATTTATCCTAGGATTCTCTGGGAAACAAGGGAAGAGATTGCAGAGCAATTCGCCTTGATGTTTATGTCCTCGTTGTCTACAGGAATAGTGCCAGAAGACTGGAGGATAGCAAATGTGGTTGTCTTGTTCAAGAAGGGGAGTAGGGATAACCCTCGTAACTATAGGCCGGTAAATCTCACTTCAGTTGTGTGCAAAGTCTTAGAGAGAATTGTAAGGTATAGGATTTATGAACATCTGGATAGGAATAATGTGATCAAGGTTAGTCAGCATGGTTTTGTGAAGGGCAGGTCGTGCCTCACAAACCTTATTGAATTCTTTGAGAAGGTGACTAAGGAGGTGGACGAGGGTAAAGCGGTAGATGTGGTGTACATGGATTTTAGTAAGGCGTTTGATCAGGTTCCCATGGTAGGCTACTGCAAAAAATACGGAGGTATGGCATTGCGGGTGCGTTAGAGGTTTGGATTCGGAATTGGCTGGCTGGAAGAAGACAGAGGGTAGTAGTCAATGGTAAAGGTTCATCTTGTAGTGCATACCAGCTGTGTTTCGCAAGGATCTGTTTTGGGACCATTGCTGTTTGTCATTTTTATAAATGACCTGGAGGAGGGTCTAGAAGGTTGGGTGAGCAAGTTTGTGGATGATACGAATTTAGGTGGACTTGTTGACAGTGAGGAAGAATGGGGCAGGTTACAGCGGGATATAGATAAGCTGAAGAGTTGGGCAGAAAGGTGGCAAATGGAGTTCAATGTAGGTGAGTGTGAAATGATTCACTTTGCTAAGTGTAACAAGAAGATGGGGTACTGGGCTAATGGTCTGAAACTTGGTAGTGTGGATGGGCAGAGAGATCTTGGTGTCCATGTACCCAGATCTCTGAAAGTTGCCACCCAGGTAAATAGTGCCGTGAAGAACGCAAATGGTACACTGGCTTTTGTTGATAGAGGATTTGAGTTCCGGAGTCCTGAGATCAAGTTGCAGTTGTATAACACTCTGGTGCGGCCACATCTGGAGTATTGTGCGCAGTTTTGGTCGCCATACTATAGGAAGGATGTGGAGGCACTGGAAAGGATGCAAAGGAGGTTTAATGGAATGCTGTCTGGCATGGTAGAAAGATCGTATGTGGAAAGACTGAGGCACTTGGGGCTGTTTTCATTGAAGTAAAGATGATTTAGGGGTGACTTGATAGAGGTGTACAAGATGATTAGGAATATGGATAGAGTTGACAATGAGAACCTTTTTCCAAAATTAGAGTCAACTATTACGAAGGGACATGGCTGAAAATGAAGGGGAGGTAGGTATAGGACAGATGTTTGGAATATATTCTGTAATGAGCGAGTCGTGAGTTCATGGAATGCCCTGCCAGTAGCAGTGGTGGACTCTCCCTCTAATGGGCATTTAAACGGGCATTAGATAGGCATATGGAGGATTGTGGGCTAGTGTAGGTTACGTGGGCTTGGGTCAGTGCAACATCGAGGGCCAAAGGGCCTGGACTGCGCTGTATTTTTCTATGTTCTATGTTCTATGAGGTCAGTGTGTGGGAAGCACGATAGAAGTAGTTCTTGGATGCATGAACATCCAATTTGTATAACTGGAGGGGGTAAAATGACAAGTCGCTGAAGCCTCTGCGCTGTCGTGAGTGTGTAAATGGCGGATTTGCTTTCCCGACAGCGCCCTGGCTCCAACAATGGTGTCTCCCGCGAGGTAAGTTTTCAAAAGAAGAACTTACCTGATGACAACTGCTGGTTTCCTCTCTCATGACTCATCTTTCAGAAGGATAGGCCGCCACTCCCACGAGGCAAGTTTCAATTTGACCGTCCCAACAGCCCTCTGGTCTCTGTGCTCACCACTCCCACTGCTGAAGTGCCGGCCTGTGCTCCCACAAAGTATGTTTTTAAATAGTGACTTCAATTTCACAACAACCCCCTCGTTTCTGCTCTCGTGTATCATGTTGTAGAAATGAAGGCCGCTGCTCCAACGAGGAAATCTTTAAAATGGAGAACTTCACTTCCAGGTAGCGCCCTTTGTCCACTTTCACAACTCCCGATATAGAATTGCAAGCCACGACTGCAAGGACGTAAATTTTTAAATTGTGATTGTATATTTCCAGCAGCCCTGGGCTTGCATTCTTGTCGTTCCTGCTGCAGTAATGAAGCAGGGTGACTACTGACCATGAATCCATTGTCAATTTTGATGTGAAACATCATCTGGTTTCTGATGTTATCAAGATCTGGATGTACGTTTAAGAGTCATAAAAACAGCAGAACCACCGGACACCAGACAAAGTGTTCTCAATAAGGCAACAATATAACAACTCGATTAGTTCATTGCCTGGAAGAGAAAAAATCAAACTCGAATTTGGCTACTCAGTTTAAATTATACGTTTAAAAAGTTCAGATTTCGCGTCAAGTTTGAATTGAGTATATTGACAATCCTAAAAGCCAATGACACAATCCGATGTTCTGGGATATAAGACTCGTGGAAAATTGATCAGTTGAGAGGAGAACTGTCTCATCCTGGCCTGCATCTGACGACCTGAAAATAAATCTCCCTTTCAAATACGTTTTCGAAGAGTAACCTATCACACAGAAATTCGTAACAACGAGAAAAGACACAGTGAGATCTGAAGACAAGAATCTGCAGCTGGTTAGTTTTTATATAAGAAGTGTTAGCTTGTAAATCTTAATCGAAAGTTTAATCGATCTAGCATTATAGAAGAGAAGGTAAAAGACACGTCTAGAGAAGGAAATTGTAAATTGTGGTGAGTTAATTATTCCCTGTTGTACTTCAAGAAATCATGTTGTTAATTTTTACAGTCAAGTTTTCTACAGATTACTACACAGGATAAAACATTTCTTTGTTGAAGGTATGAAATCAAGCAAGTGGATTTTCCATGATACATTCCGTAACACCTAATATCCTTTATGAAAGTAAACTGCCATCCTTATCTTTTATAGCCCACATGTGACTCGGACATACCGACAAATGGGTGAGTCTCAACGACACTCTGGGCATCTAAAGAAGTGCAATGGATGCTGCCCTTCCAGTGATGTCTGAATCCTTTGAATGAATAAAATTAGATACCTGGGCTGGTTCTGTGAGGTGAATTGAGAATGCGCTGTGTCTAAAATTTCAACTAATCTGCCAATGCTTTTAATGTTCTCACTCTTGTGGTTGGACTGTTCATCTCTTATCCCGTCTTTACTGAGACCAGTGGGACCACTGGGAACAGCACAGAGCAAACCACGAGAGAGATGGAGCAACACTTCTGTTGTCCGAACAAGTAGGAGTGAACCTTCCAGTACAAATTGTAACATTAATTTAAATAATCTCTCTCCATTTATGTAATATGTGCTCTTTTTTTATCCTGAAGAATTCACAGTTTCACTGTTTCACGCATCATACATCTTCTGGCAAATTCCCCTTTCATTATCCAGTTACTAACCCTTTACCTCCTCTGGATAAATTCTGTTCCCAACAACCATACCATCATTGACAAAAATCGTGCAAATACAAATGTTTGACTTATCTCAACAATTGTTACAGATTGCAAATAATTTGGAAACAAGTTCTTGTCACTCTGTCACCACAGTCAGTATTTTCTGTTAAACGAATGAAGACTGAAATGTCCCACTGGGCGGTATCTTCAATATGAGGCTCAGACGTTCCCTTCAACACAACTGTGTGTTGGGCAATCCTTCAGATACTGTTCGGAGTAGATACATCTGTGATAGATGTATGCTAAGAATGTTTTCGTCTCGTTGTTTCACCCATCGCGTCTCTCAGTGTGTGGGCTATGCATTTGATGTTCACTGCAAGTCAATGGTGGGCCTGTGGAGCAACGTTTGCTGATGCCCTTTGAAATAACATACCCAGAGTATTTTTTTGTGTCCTCGTCATCATCAGTGCTTGCTCCAATTTGTTTCCAACATCTGTTGGAACTGACTTATCACATCGAGATGCTATAGGGGACTGTTAATATCCATTCATACGGATTTCCTTGAACATCTTTGAGCTGATATCATGCGTTTTCTCAATTCTTGGAATCAATTTAGGTAATTGCCGTGCATAATATGTCCTTGAAGGTACGGCAGTGTCCCATCACCACACGTGTGTCAGTATTGCCAGTGTGACAGCATATAAGCAGGGGTGATGTTAGGGCTTCGTGAAGCATTACTCATCATGGTTGATGTTGTGCGTGTGAGGATGTCTAACTGGTTATTGATCGGTGAAAACGTGGAATCAGGGAATCAATGAGCAGGGCTTCATCAAATTAAAAGCTGAATGACATGCATTCTACCTGAGTGTGTGTCATACACTCAAAAAAGATTCAGGAATTTATGGCACAGGTCAAGTATATATATATGATTTAATGTCAAAATAGATATCTGGATTCAGGGGCTATTGATCTTAGCAACTGAATATTCAGAACAATTTACATTTATTAGGGTTAAACAAAAATGAAAAGGGATTGAAGGAGACCACTGAATACCAGTTTGCCTTCTTGTATGATTGCCAAGGACGATTTTATATGAAATGATCAACGCATTTGCTCAATCTTAGAGCTTACTTTTGTGATCAAAGTGCCAGTGGAGTCGGGTTTGGGGAAAAGTTCCCAGCGGGTGGCTAAGTGGATCTCAACGAACTAAGCCAGCAGAAGGGCATTTGTGACGTTGATTGTTGTGATTCTATTATATTCAACACCCTGCATTCCCCAGAATGTTTTGAACCCGAAAAACCTGAGACATTCTATACTGGATAGTCCCTGGAACATTCTGAAACCGATACTTCCCAGACCATTCTACACCCGACATTCTCCAGTGCATTTGTACCAAACCTCTGAGGAACATGATATCACTGCCATTCTCCGGAACTTTGTGTAACTGAGAATCACGAGAGCGATTCTGTACACAATATTCTTCTGAAGGTTCGACACCCGGCATTCCTCGGAGCATTTATTAACTGACATTCCCTGGAACATTCGATACCCAATGTTCTCCGGAACATTCATTCCCTGACATTTTCTGCAACACTCTACAACTGGCATTCTCCAGAACAGACTGTATTCGACATTCCCTTAAATATTCTATAACGAATATTTCCTCATAAAAAATTGCCGATCTGACGTTCTCCCGCACATTCTGCCACTATCTTTCCCCGGAATATTCTAGAATCGGCAGTACCAGATATTTCCCATAACATTTACACCAAACATTCTGTAGGACATTCTGCAACTTTGTGTGACAAAGGAATGCCATATTGCAAGTAAAACTAGTATATTACTGTTTGTGGTCTCAACCAATTCGATCCTCTTGCAGTCAACCTTAATGATGGCTGTTACATGGAAACGGTTTCATTATTTGGTGTATAAGTCTAGCTATCCACATTTGTTTTGCTGCGATTCTGTTTCACACTGCAGATTCTTGGTTGATGCACAAACATTGCTTTGTTTGCCGTGACCAAGACAAAGTTTAGACAGCAGCTGAAGGATGTGCTGAAATATCCTTATCCCCAAATTATTCAATCTATCGAATTCACTCATTTGCTAATCCAACCAGGATTTTCTCATTTCTGTCCAACATTTCACCAACGAGAGCAGCCTATCGGTATGATAACGGACGGAGGGTGGTGTTGGTTTGTCCAACCCTATTCCCACAGGGGGGCTATGCTGAGAGATTTCAATGTTTCTCTCAAGTCAGGGGCCAGTGACAAAAAGCACCTTCGCACTGACTGTGTCTACCTCTTCATTTTGTAATTAAAAACGTTATTCCTTAACATGGTCAAAGCAGCAGAGTTAACTGCATTGTTGTTTGCCTTTCACCTCTGGTAATTGCATGGTATTTTATAAACTACATTAGTTTGGCTCGTGCTGGCTATTGAGTCCTTTGTTTTCGTGAGATGTTGTCTGAGTGTGGAAGTTGGCTTGTGTGCTATTATGAGCCCTAAGAGTCGCAGTAGTCTGGCTGTCAGTTCTGAGACGCTCCTGACATATGGTACAGCCATACTACTACAGCCAGCACGAGCCAAACTAATGTAGTTTATAAAATACCACGCAAGGACTGCACAAAACACTATATAGGACAAACAGGAAGACAGCTAACAATCCGCATCCATGAACATCAGCTAGCCACAAAATGACACGACCAGCTATCCCTAGTAGCCATACACTCAGACAACCAGGAACATGAATTTGACTGGGAAAACACTACCATCATAGGACAAGCCAGACAGAGAACAGCCAGGGAATTCCTAGACGCATGGCATTCATCCACTAACTCCATTAACAGACACATGGACCTGGACCCAATGTACAAACCACTACAGCTGAAACTGACACCGGAAACGGCAAGAACATCCATCAACAGACACATCGACCTGGACCCCACATACAAAACTACTACAGCTGAAACTCACACCCGGAAGCGGCAAGAACAAACCACTATAAATACCGGGAAGAAACATCAAAGCAGCGCTTCACAGGAGGCTCCAATAGCACTGATGATGTTCCCTAGCCAGGGAACGAAACGTTTGCAGCAAAAACTTCCAGCTCGGCGAACAGAACCACAACAACGGACACCCGAGCCACAAATCTTCAACCAGACTTTAATTACTATCCGAAAGGTCGAATCGGAAGGCAAAAATGGAGACCACGGGATGTTGTTGCAGAGGAGAAATGAACTGACGTGCACCAGGTTGTGTTTCCGGTAGCATACACAATAGAGGTGTTCCGGTTTGAACATGACAAAACAAAAACACATGTACTGTCCTGGAATGCACACAATGTGGCTACGTTTCACTAAACATGTCTTCCAAGCCTAATGGCAGTTAAGCCACAACTGATAACAAAATAAATCCCCTTGATGCTAGTTCCTACATTCGAAGAAACTTTCACGGGGGTTATAATTGTTGTGCAGATCCACTTCTGAGAACAAAAATCGGGAACCAGTGCTTGTTGATATGGAATGTGTCTGCAGGATGTTCAGAGGCAATTACATTATGGAGTATCAAGGCAGAATAAGTGGAGAGAGAAGGTCATGTCTTTCGTCACATGGCATGGGAGACATTCAAAAAAAGAGACACACTTTCATTCTCGGCTGCTAAGAGAGGTTATGCACAGCTTAGGAACTCAGCACTTTAAACCGAGCATCATCCATCCATCCATACAGCCAACAATCCATCCATACGTTCACTGATCCATCCAACCATCCATCGATCCGTCTATCTATCTATCTATCTATCTATCTATCTATCTATCTATCTATCTATCTCTATCTATCTATATCTATCTATCTATCTAATCCTATCTATCTATCTAACTATCTATCCATCTATTTATCTGTCGATCCATCTATCTATCCATCTGTCTGTTTGTCTGTCTATCTATCTATCTATCTATCTATCTATCTATCTATCTAATCTATCATCTATCTATCTATCCATCCATCTATCTAACTATCTATCCATCTATTTATCTGTCGATCCATCTATCTATCCATCTGTCTGTCTGTCTGTCTATCTATCTATCTATCTAGCTATCAATCTATATATCTATATATATATCGATTTTCTGTATATCAGTCTGTCTGTCTGTCTATCTCTATCTATCTATTCATCTATCAATCTATCTATCTATCTATCTATCTATCTATCTATCTATCTATCTATCTATCTTGTCTTTCGATCCATCTATCTATCCATCTGTCTGTCTGTCTATCTATCTATCTATCTATCTATCTATCTATATATCAGTCTATCTATCTATCAATCTATCTATCTATCATCCATTATCTATCTATCTATCTATCTATCTATCTATCTATCTATCTATATCAATTTTTCTATATATCAGTCTATCTGTCTGTCTATCTATCTATCTATTTTTCTATCTATCTATCCATCTATCTATCTATCTATCTATCTATCAATCTATCTATCTATCTATCATCTATCTATCTATCTATCTATCTATCTATCTATCCATCTATCTATCTATCTATCTATCATCTATCTATCTATCTATCTATCTGTCTGTCTGTCTATCTATCTATCTATCTATCTATCTATCTATCTATCTATCTATCTATCTATCTATCTATCTATCTATCTATCTATATCTATCTATCTGTCTATCTATCTACCAGTCTATCTATCTATCTATCTGACTGTCTGTCTGTCTGTCTATCTATCTATCTATCTATCTATATATCTATTTCTATCTATCTATCTAACTATCTATCTATCTACCTGTCTATCTATCTATCTATCTGATCTATCTATCTATCTGTCTATCTATCTATCTATCTATCTATCTATCTATCTATCTATCTATCTATCTATCTATCTATCTATCTGCCTATCAATCAATAATATCTATCTATCTATCTATCTATCTATCTATCTATCTATCTATCTATCTATCTATGTACATATTGGTTGATCAATCGATCATTCTAACAACCAGACTAAATATCTGCCTTTATACCTATTAATTTATCTCTTTTTTCATTTGGAACATTAAAATGAATAAGCGAGTTTTGTGGTGATTTGTAGATCAGGTTGAGATTATGGATGTCTGTTCGCTCACTGAGCTGAAAGGTGCTTTCCAGAGGTTTCATCACCCTACTAGGTGATATATCTTCAGTGGGCCGTATGTGAAGCATTGCTAATAGTTTCTGCTTTCTATTTTTCTGTTCGGGGTTTTTTTGGTTAGTGATGTTATTTCCTGTGGTGATGTCGTTCCCTTTCGCGATGTAACTTTCTTTTCTTTTTCTCAGGGGCAGGTCGATTGCGTTTAACTTGATGTGTTTGTTGATAGGGTTCATGTTGGAATTCCATGTTTCTGGATATTTTCTTGCGTGTCTTTGTTTGGTTTGTCCGAGGATGGATGTGTTGTCCCAGTCGACGGGGTGTCCATCCTTATCTGTATGTAAGGATACTAGTGAGAGGGGGTCATGCGTTTTGTGGCTAATTGATGTTCAGGTATTCTGGTGTCTAATTTTCTGCCTGTTTGTCCAATGTAGTGTTTATTACAGTACTTAGACGATATTTTGTAAATAACATTAGTTTTGCTTATTGCCTGTATAGGATCTTTCAATTCCATTTGCTGCTGTTTTAGTATGTGGTGGATTTGTGGGCTACCATGATACCAAGGGTCTGAGTATTCTGGCAGTCATTTCCGAGATGTCTTTGACGTAGAGAAGAGTGGCTTGGGTTTCTGAAATGTTTTGTCTGCTTGGTTGGGTTTGTTGCTGAGAAATCTGTGGACTGTGCTCATGGTGTTCCTATTCTTTTTAATAAACGGTAGGTGATTAACCTCTGTCTTGTGTAGTTCCTCTGCGCTTCAGAGTGTGTTGAATCTTTGAAATAATGTCTGTTACACCTTCATTTGTGGATGTTCGGATCATTGCTTTTTACATTCAAATATTTGATCCGAATGTGTTGTTTTTCCTGCAGACACTCATCTGAAGTTTCTGATTGGCTCTTCGCTGTCCTGTGACATCTTGGAATGGCAACTTCTAGGGTTGTCCTACACTTTAGTGAATTTTCTGAAGTAAAGCTATTATTTAATTGTCCTGGAGGTTTCGTTTTGTGTTGACAAAGACATATCCATATGTTGGATGCAAAATTTGGATTGGATTTTTGGCAGAGCAGTTCGTTCGTGTCTCTGCATTATTGCCTCTGCTCAGAACACTGATAGCGGAGTTCCCATGGGCGTTCCTTTGGTTT